>NC_051435.1:2300846-2333175 GCF_001649575.2 Kryptolebias marmoratus | reverse complement strand
ATTTGATAAAAAGGTCAAATCTCTGCTAAAATCAACATTCATATAAACTAATTCATGTCATTTCAGTGAGTCATCATGGTTGTGCCCTGAGTCCTCTGAGGCTGATCCCCATGGATTTACACACATTCAAGTCACTTGTTTTAAATAAATGCTTCTATTTTAATTCAGTTCTGGTCTTTATTGTAGCTGATGTGCAGGGGGAGAATGAGAGGTTGAGTCTGGCTCCGCCTCTGCCTGTCAGGTACCTGTTTGCCGTTCAGGTTGGCAGCGGAAACAACCAGGTGACTCACAGACGTCAGCTCGCTCAGACTCAGAATCAGGACCTGGAACGGGAGACGGATCGGCGTTAGAACCGGAGCGGAACCGGAGCGGACGCAGGGTTCTGCTGTCAGGACGCTCACCTTGTACGGAGGCAGGAGCTCTGTTCCCGAGGACAGGTCCACGGCGTGGACGCTGGGGACACGAAGACGCTGCTGTGATGGAAGAACGTCCTCGGTCACAGAAATGAAAGTGAGACTTACCAGGAAGAAGCGTTCCTCAGCACGCAGCCGAACACCCAGCTGCTCATCTTCTGCCGAAGGAAAGCAGCTGTTCAGTCCGACGAGCCGAACGGACCCGAACTGACCCGAACGGACCCGAACCCGAGGCCGGGACTCACCAGGTTGTTGCTCCGGCAGTAGAAGTGGCTGTAGGCCTTCCTGCGACTCGACAGGGCGAACAGGAAGTACTTGGCTTGTCCTTCCTGTCGGGGAGACGTGAAACAGTCAGGCGTCTGATCTGAGGCGTCTCTTTACGAGACGGAGTGGACGCGCGGTACCTTCGGCGTGCTGTGGGACAGGCGCAGCGTGTTGACCTCACTCCACGCTTCGGGGGCGTCTGCAGAACAAACAGAAAGGATTCAAACCAGCAGCTCCATTAGAGTTTGTGTTTTAAATAAAGTTTGATCTTATATCTGTCCCCCAACTGTCTCCGTTTCTTTTATTGTTTTACAGCAAAGGAACCAACATGTCCTCCTGAACGTCCTCGCAGTCCTGTGGGGGAACCTGAACGTCCGGCTCCGAGAACCCCACCGAGGATGGAGACAAACGAAGGAGCGACAGGATGGAGACAGGACTGAGACAGGACTGAGACAGGATGGAGACAGGACTGAGAGGACTGAGACAGGACTGAGACAGAACGGAAACAGGACTGAGACAGGATGGAGACAGGATGGAGACAGGACTGAGAGGACTGAGACAGAACGGAAACAGGACGGAGACAGGATGGAGACAGGATGGAGACAGGACTGAGACAGGACTGAGACAGGAGGGAGACAGGAGGGAGACAGGACTGAGAGGACTGAGACAAAACGGAAACAGGACTGAGACAGGATGGAGACAGGAGGGAGACGGGACTGAGAGGAGGGAGACGGGACGGAAACAGGACTGAGACAGGACGGAGACAGGAGGGAGACAGGACTGAGAGGAGGGAGACGGGACTGAGAGGAGGGAGACGGGACTGAGAGGAGGGAGACGGGACGGAGACAGGATGTAGACAGGAATGAGACAGGGCGGAGGACTAAGAGGACTCGAGGAGTTCTCCGGACCAGGACCACCTTTGTTCCTGCTCCTCCGGCGAGTCGACATTTTTCAGCGCCGGGACGTTTCGAGGCGGCCGCAGGAACACGGACAGAGACTTTACATCGTTTATGTCCTCAGAGACGTCCATACCTGACAGGGAGACGGACGAGTCCTGACTGTCCCCCGGCGTCCTGACAGGATGTCTGATGAAGTGGTGCTTCAGGACCGACAGCTTCTTCTCCGGGTTTTCTGTGAACTGATGAGAGCAGAGCGGTGAAGACATGAAACCATCACTCCTTCACGAAACATCGGAGGCGGTTCTGTTCGGACCTGCCGGGTCTCGGGGTCGATGAGGTCGAAGAACGCCCTGACCGTCGCCAGAACGAGCTCTTTGCACCTGGAACACAAAGACACGGTGAGGACAGCGGGGACGGAGGACGGGTCACGGCGGTCAAATTCAGTCCTTCTTACCAAACGATGGACAGGTGGTCGGTGGACACCCAGGTTCTGGGGACGGCCGTGACCTGAGAGGAGACGAGAGGACAAAGGTGAGCAGGAGGACGAGCTGAGGACAAACGTCTCTCTGAACGACAAACAGAGCCTACCACCAGGGACAGTTTGTTAGGGTCTCCGGGGGGACAGGGGAGGGACGTCAGGCCGGAGCGGACCTGGTAGTCACGGTAACCGCCTCCGACAGACAGGACGGTCACGTTCCTGAGCCTGCCGGCCTGGTTCACCCACTTCTGCCTCACGGTGGAGTAGAAATCTGAGAGACGGGAGAAAAACAGCGTGAGAACGAGGCTCCGCCCCCAACCTGTGGCCCGGTGGAGCGGCGGCTCAGCTCACCCAGCAGGTACGGGTCCAGGCCCAGCACCGGCGCCAGGTGCGGCGAGGCCTGGGTGATGATGAGGCTGACCAGCTGAGGGTTGAACCGAGGCAGCGTGAAGAGCGCTCGCGCCACAACTCCGCCCATGGAGTGGCCGACAATCGCCACGCTCCGAGGTGGCGTCTTCAGGTGCTGCGGGACGAGAGGCGGGTTCAGGGTTCGGTTCTGCCGGCGGCGTCCGGAGACGTTTCAGCGGCCGAGGTCTGACCTTGTACAGGCGCAGGATGGCCTTCACGCTCTCGTGCAGGAAGTGCGTCTGCCTGAGCAAGCTGCCGCCGTAAAGAGCCACCAGCTCCTCGTTGAAGTCCACCGTGAAGACGTTCAGGTGAAGACGGCCCTCCATGTTTTCGGCCTTCTTCAGAGCCACCGAGCCCAGGGAGCGAGCTGCAGGAGGAGGACAGGGCGGGAGGCCAATCAGAAGGGAGCGCGGCGCGGGACACGAATGCCGCGGCGTGGAAGAAATTAAACATCCTGTTTCTGTTCTGACCCGAGGAAACGATACGAGAACATGAGCTGATCAGAACCAGGAGGTTCTGCTGCTCTGCGTTAGAACGACGCCGAGGCGGAAAGACATCAGCAATAACCTCAGAGGAGCAGCTGCCAGGAAGGGTCAAAGGTCATTTCTAAACTACCTGGAGTCCATCGCTCTACAGGGAGGAAGATTATTCACAGCTTCAATTCACCCTGAAGGTCAGACCGTGCAGTGCTCAGACTCAGCAGGTCAAAGGTTAAAGCCTCTTCTCTCTAAAAACAACATGGCGGCTCGACTTGGGTTTATCTGAAGGAACCACAGGACTTCTGGACCAGAACCAGACCAGAGGACAGATGTTTACTCAGAATGCACTGCAGCTTGTCTCAGACATGTTGGACCACCTGCAGGAGACATCTGAAGGTCTCCGGGTCAGCTGGGAGGACGTCCTGATGGAAGCCAACATGTCCAGCGTCACTCAGCGCCGGTTCTGACGGACCGTCGGACCATCAGAACCGTCTTCTGGACACCAGAGGGTTGAAAACCACCTGAGAACCTGCAGCCCCTGAGAAGAGACACGTGGAGCAGGACGGTCCACGGTCCATCAAACTACCCGACCCGGGACCGTCCGTCCAGAACCCGCTGGAACAGAACCACAAGAGACCAGATCCACCATCGGACTCATCGGACAGATCTCTGCTGACACCTGGGTTCAACTGTCAGGCACGGAGGCGGAGGGCTCATGATACGGGCTCGTCCTCCTTCACGGACCAGAAGTGGGATGATGGCGGTCAAACGGCGGTTCTTGGCGTTCACTCACCCTGCTTGTAGCTTCCCGCGTTGCCGGGCAGGAAGAGGACAGGTGCGCCGCTGAGCTTGAGCGCCCGGGTCTCCTGGGCGTACAGCCCCTCCCCGTACAGGTAGAGGCCGAACGCCGGGTAGAGGCGGGCCACGCGGCGAGGCAGAGCGACCCGCTACGGGACGGACAGGAAGCCGCATCAGAGCAGGACTCGTCCACAACACTTTCAGCAGGTCCTCTTAATGTCCCCTCTAACACCGGTCCTCTTAATGTCCCCTCTAACACCGGTCCTCTTAATGTCCCCTCTAACACCGGTCCTATATAACACCTGTCCTCCCTAAAAACCCTGTCCTCCTCATGTCCTCTCTCTGTCCTCCCTAACACCTGTCCCCTCTAACACCTGTCCTCTTCCTGTCCTCCCTAACACCTGTCCTCTTAATGTCCCCTCTAAGACCTGTCCTGTCTAACACCTGTCTTTTTAATGTCCTGTCCCTGTCCTCTCTAACACCTGTCCTCTTCCTGTCCTCCTCATGTCCTCTCACACCTGCTGGTCTTCATGTGTCTTAATGACTTGGACTGTCTCTGGCAGTCTGCTGCAGACCTGCTCGGACAGGTGTCCTGAAACCAGACAGGTAACGCGCTCAGGCAGGTCACGTGACAGCAGCTGTCAGGTAGCGTTAGCCTGTTGTTTTCAGGAGCTTCCTGTCTTCCTTCCTGTCTCACACGGTGTCCTTTCAAACAGGGGACAGTCCACCCAGCTACAGCTAACATGTCCCGGAAGCAGCGCCTCCTGTTGCCGGGATAAACGGGTAAAATTAGCCGTAGTACTCACCCGGTACTCCGGGTATTCAAACATGTAGGTCATGCTGCATCTGTTCTCCTCGAAGCCAGTCAGCAGCTCCCGCAGGCCGACCACCAGGAGCCCCAGGGCGAACGCGTAAAAGGCCACCCTGACGGCTTTCATGGTTCGTTTCGGAACCGGACCCGCGAACCTCCACATTCCGCTTACCTCCGCGCCTCGGGTTCCATCTTCGGACTGGCTCGACCACTCCACAACAGAGCCACACACTGCTGTGACGGCCGTGATTGGCAGGCGGCTCGTCCAATCAGCGGAAAGCACGAGAAAATGGACCAATGGGGGAGCGTCTGTAAAGTGACGTCGACCGAAGCGAAACGCTCACAAACGGCTGTTTAGCTAGTTTTTTTCTCTTAAATTAGCATTTAGTTCCGTCAGAAAATATACTTTTTTTTTGTTTCACAAACATTAATAAACTGAATCTGACAGCAACGAATTGATTTATAACTGTATTAAATTGAGTTTGAATTAACTGATTTATAGACAAAAATTGATTTTCACTTGATTAATTGAATGACAAGCCGCAAAGCATTCTGGGATTCTGCGCCATCTTGGTTTCTACGTCACAGGAAGCTGATGTTGGTTTAAATTTTAAGTCTGATTTAACTGAATTCAAACAAATCATCAACTAGATTGAGCTAAAATGGATTATAATTTGATTTATCAGCCTGAACCGAAACAAATCATGACTTTATTAATGAAAAATAAAGTAATTTTACTTTGTTCTAATGTTTTTAAACTCTGAAAGAAGATGGAAGTTATTGGATATTATTGGGTAATGAAACCAACAACAAATTGGACTTCAAGATTTTTGTTTAAATGTGTCCATATTGGATCAAAGTTGATTCTAAATGGATTTTAATTCAATTAAAAAATAAAACAATCTGGATTTAAAAAGACAACAGTGGAAAAAATAAGTTATTAAGTAGGAGTTTATTGTATCTTAATGGTTACAACTACAATTAACTGTACTAAATTTATATTCTGACTAAATTAACTGATTTGCAATAATAGCTGGAATGAATTACAGGAAAATAGGATTAAAATTAGATTTAAATAATTTATTTTGAGTTTGAATTGAACTGTGATGGATTAAACTGGACTACAACTGGAATATAACTAAATTATTTTAATAAAAATGACCTCAGCTGAGTACATGTGTGTCTGGATTGGTTTATTTTAGCCCTTTTTAAATTTGGGGCTTGCTAATAAGGTTTAACTGAATACTTTTTAAACTAATAGTTAGAAACTGAAGCTTTAAAAAGTGTCAAAGTTTACAGATTCCTTTAATCGCAGCAACAGGAAGCTGCCGTCACAACCACCAGAACAGAAGCGTTAAACAGTTTATTCTGAATAGCAGTTTAAACGTGTCTTTGTGTGAAAACAGAAGAAAAAGAAACACAGCATCTTAACAACACAAATCTATACATGAAAAAGAACGTTTTTCATCTTTGAAACAGCATCTAACGTCCAGATTCCATCCTCCAGTCGGACCCGTCTCGCCGTCTGAGGAGGAGTTCTGCTCAGTTCGTTGAAACGCGTCACAAGTTCCCAGAGACCTGCATCAAATCCAAACCCCTAATCCAAAACCTTAGGATAATCTACCCTCGTAATGGTCCAGCTTGAAGGCGCTTCCTCGGTGAACTCCCTCTCGAATCTGACACAAAGTCATAAAACAGAAAATTTAGACGGATTTCTGCAGGATTAGAGTGGTTTTAAAGGGATATTTGGGACATTTTAGACTGGGTTTCTGTCGAAAGGTTGGTAATGTCTTATCTGTGGTAGATGGCTCTTTGAACCTCCTCAGTGTGGAGGAACTACGAGAAGTTAACAAGGAGCTAACGAGGAGTTAACGAGGAGTTAACAAGGAGCTAACGAGGAGTTAACAAGGAGCTAACGAGGAGTTAACAAGGAGCTAACAAGGAGCTAACGAGGAGCTAACGAGGAATTAACGAGAGGCTAACGAGGAACTAACGAGGAACTAACTTGTCAGTCCAGACAGACTGAAGACCTCATCCAGGAGACGTCAGGAAGATGGCGGCTCTTAGACTCGTTTTTTTTCTCGTAGCAGCTCCGTCCGCAGCTTCTCGACCCGAGCCGAACTGTTCCTCGCAGCTCAAGGTGTCGTGTGATTGGTCAGAAGCTGTTGTGGGCGTGTTTATGAGCTTCAGCGGAGCCATTTTGTTTCTTCTGCTCAGCTGAGAAACAGAAAATCTAGCTGTTCCAGCGAAACTTAGAAACCTGCGAGCCTAAAAAGACGGCGAGGAGACGCCGGCGGCTCTTCAGTCGGGTTAATAAACACGCCTGACTGCGGCGAGGGGAGCAAACATCTGTACGAGGACGGGAGAGCTGAGAAACCAGCGGGAAGAATCCCGTTTTTAACGCCACAGGAAGAGGGAGGAGCTTCCTGGGAGTTCTGATCCGAGTGTCTCGAGGTGACCGCAAAGCGACTTCTTCTGGAGCAGCTGGAGCTTTTAAAAACTGATGTTTACAGAGCCATCTACCACAGGTAAAATATTAGTTGCTCATAACCGTCCCTCTCCGCAGACGGAAGCACTCACTCGTACACGGCGCCCAGGAGCGTCTTGATTTCGTCGTTTTCAAGGGCCACCTTGAAGAGCCGAGTCCCGGGAATCTCCATCCCCTCGGGGAGCAGGACGCTCGTCATGTACCAGAAATGCATCAGGATGCAGACGAACGTCCTGCCTGAAAAACACCGAGAATGAGCCGACCAGACGGACACGAAACCAGAACTGACCTCAGATCAGGTTTAGATCCAAACACTGAAATCACGACCAGGGAGACAGAAGCTAATCAGAAATATTCCAGATTATATCCAAACTGTGAAGCTCTGATTTAGGTTTGAAGACGAGGAGGAAGTCCATCGTACCTTCGTCGACGAAGATCTGAACGTCTCTGACAGTCGAGAGGATGACGTCGCCACGCTCGGCGTTCAGGGCTTTCTGAAAGCTGGACGGCAACGAGCGGCACTTTTTCTCCAGCTCCTTAATCAGCTGCAGGAAGAAGAACAGAAAACAAAAAGACATTTATTCCCTGAGCGATGCCTTAGAGGACAAACCGTGTCCTCTCCCTGTCCGTCTCCCTCTCTGTCCTCTAGACCCAGACGGTGGAGGCAAATGGCCGCCCGTCCTGGTTCTGTTAAAACGAGTCTTTCCTTCCTACTGTCGCCTTCGTGCTGCTCAGGATGTGTGGATGTTTCTGAGGAGACTTTTGTTAATAAAATGGAGATAAGCTCCAGTTCCTCCTGACCCAAAACTAAAAGCAGGAACAGAAATCTGGGCCGACAGGTTCTGGACTCACATCTTCATCGACGAGCCCGTCCAGCTCTTCAAACTGACACCGGGACAGGAGGCCGGACACACGACAGAAGGCCTGAAAGAGGGAGAACACAGGGTCCAAATCAGCGGCAGACCAGAACCGGGTCACTCAGCCGGACACTGTAAACTTCTGCATCCGGGCTCTCCGGGTTCGGACGGACCTGAGTGGACCCTTCCACGAACTCCTTCATGCTGAAGTCCTTGTCAATGTTGACTATGATCCGAATGTAGTTAATCCGACTTCGGAGCCACAGGATCGGGTTCGTGAAGCCGAACACCACCACCTTGTGTTTCCTCTCCGAGCTGCAGAAACGCGCGGCTGTGACTGAAGCCCTCAGCCGGGGTTTACAGAACCAGTTCGGAGCCACATTTTGATTTAAAACCAACCGAGTACAATTAAAGGCTGAATTCAGCCGAGAACAACATCTAAACAAGGGCAGCGCCATTTTGTTCCGTGTGCTTCCGTCAACTTCCGGTTAGCGACAGCTAGAAGTGCAGATATACTAAAACAGATACAAATTAATTATTAATTAAAATAAAATGTATTTATCAGTAACTCATATATAAAAAGTTTTAAATGATTTATGTTTGAACGAACAAACAATTAATTATGTTTTCCTGTATTTGCGAGTCATTGGGGAGCGGTAAGAATGTAACACCGGCTACAGACGTTCACTTCCGCTAACAGAGGACTTAAATAAATCAGGATAAATGGAGCAACAGGAACAAATATCTGTCCCCATATTTACTGGGGTGGACAAGGAGGTCTTCTTGCAGGACATTTATCCAAAGGTAAGATAAAACCGCGCTCTGTAGGGACTTTTCTTCTTCGTCCCGGGCCCAGAATAACCTGATAACCGTATTTAACACAACCCCTGTCCGCTGCAGCTGTTAGCCGACAAGCAGCTTTTAGAGACATTTAGACTCAATTTATTCTGCTGCAGCTGAAACCAGCAAACAATTTACGATGTGAAACACGAGTGATTCTCACAATTTTTTATACTAAAGAAATAAACCTTTAACTTGAATGTTAAAACTAAAAGTTGTAGCCTTAATAAAAAATGTGGTTCATGAAATTTTTGTGTCATTATTTACTGATCACTGATCATTGATTTGTCTCTGATGGTTGTGGAGAATTTGTGGCCCAGTCTTCTTTCCAGCGTTGCTTCAGCTCATTGGTTTCAGCTCAGCTCTCTGAGGTTCTGGTTCTGGTTCTGGACTGTTCTGTTTGTCACATCTGACTCCAGAATCAGCCCAAACCATCAGCCCTCCACCACCGTGCTGACAGCTGCAGTGCATTCTGGGTAAACATCTGTCCTCTGGTTCTGGTTCTGCTCCAGAAGTCTTCTGGTTCCTTCACGTCGAGCTGCCATGTTGTTTTTAGAGAGAAGAGGCTTTAACCTTTGACCTTTGAAGGTGGACCAGAGGGACCACCTTCTCCACAGGTGGTCCCTCTGGTCCTGGTCCTGTGACGGGCCAGACTGGAACCAGTTTTTCACTCAAACCCTCCCCACATTTTGTCGTTGGGTCAGCTGCGCCGGTCCGAACGCGCCGATGTCCTTCCCTCCATCTTAACCCCACCTGTGGTCTCTGCAGCGCAGACCAGCCGTCCTGAGGGGGGTGGACCTCGGCCCGTGTGTCCAGAGGTGGACGGTCGAGTATCTTGGAGGAAAAGGAAGCGACAGGGAGGTGAAGGTCCACGTCTCGGCTGCGGCTCAGATGGATTTCCTTCGTAAAAACTTTGCCTACAGGTAAATCCGAACATCCGAGCAGTTTTTCTTTGTTTCTCCATGAAGCTGCTTCAGTTTCCGTCTCGCAGGACGCTGCGGTTCAACGAGTTCGTCCAACGAGCGTCGGAGACGAAACACTCAGACTTCTTCCTGTGCGAGGTACGGCTCATTCAGAAGGAAACTCTGACCTTGTTTTCATATTTATATTTATTTGTTGTCGACACAAACGCCTGGCTGTGATTTTAGGATGAGAGCTACTATCTCCGCTCGCTGGGAGAGGACGCCCGGAAGGTACGAAGTTGAGCAGGAACTTCAGGTCTGAGGCGTTGTTGAGTTAATTGGAGGTTCCAGATCCTAATTCCATCACTTCCTCCCCGGCAGGAACCTGCAGACCTGAGAAAACAGTTCCCGGAGCTGGCGGAGGACTTCCACACGCCGCGGTTCTTTGACCCGGATCGGTTCTTCTCCAGCGTGTTCCGGATCAGCTCGGCCGGCCTGCAGCTGTGGACGCACTACGACGTGAGCGCTTTCCGTCCGGGCCTTTCTGTTCGCCGCGTGGTTCTATTTCCCTGGGTTTCGGTCTCCGCCCCCTCAGGTGATGGACAACCTGCTGGCTCAGGTGACAGGAAGGAAGAGAGTGGTCCTCTTCAGCCCCCAGGATGCTTTGCACCTCTACCTGTCTGGTGAGTTGCCGTGGAAACGCGCCAACATGCCTGATGATGTTGTTCTGCTGCTGATCACGGCGCGTTGGACCCTTCAGGCGATAAGTCCGAGGTCCTGGACGTCGACGCCCCCGACCTGAAACGGTTTCCTGACTTTGTGAAGGCGAGCAGATACGAGTGCGTCCTCGAACCCGGAGATCTGCTTTTCATCCCCGGTAGGAAGAGCCGCTCACACGTCTGACTGTCCCGACTCACCTGACTCACCCGACTCACTTGACCCTCTGCCTGGTCCTTGTCTCCTCAGCTCTGTGGTTCCACAACACCCTCGCCCTGCAGTTCGGCGTGGGCGTCAACGTGTTCTGGCGCCATCTGCCTGCCGACGGCTACGACAGGAAGGACCCGTACGGAAACAAAGACCCGACGGCTGCAGCTCGGGCGCTTCAGGGTCTGGAGAGGGCTCTGCAGGCGCTGGACGAGCTTCCTGCGGAGTACAGGGACTTCTACGGCCGCCGGATGATCCAGAGGATCCAGAGGCGGATATTTTGTGTCGATCAGGACTCTGGCACTACATTACCCAGCAGCCTGTTCACCAAACCTGGATGAGCGTTCACTTTATTCTTCAGTCTGAAGGTAAATAAATAAAAAACAGATAAATTAAACTTTTTGGGGCTTTTTCTTACATTTCAGTGTGTGTCCTACTTTTAATTAATAAAATATTTTAAAGGGTTAACTTCTTTGGTTCTTAGAAAAAAAAACGCTTTGAGGAAAAAACTAATTGGGTTTTATTATTATTGACATGTAAAACAAAACATTTTAAATATTTATAACAAACATTCAGTACTGTTGATGGTAATTTGTGTAAGTATAAAGCTTTTTACTCAAAACAAACACTGTTTTCACAACTAAAGAAGCAAATATATCCCAATCTGTAGAAACATCAGCTTTACAGAAAAAATAAGGAATAAAGTGCTCAAACTGCCAAAATCCGGAACTAATAGAAAAATATATAAATGACTCAATAAAAATATTAATGCCAATGAATTCTATTAAGATGTTTACCTTATTTTGGATTATTTTACTTGAATTTTCCCTTCTTGGTATTTTCCTAAGATAATTTTTATGCATTTTCTCTCATTTAAAAAAAAAAAATATCCTGAAAGGGAGGCCATTTTTAAGCTAGCCCTTAATGCTATTAGCATCAGCAGCTAGCCTAACAATATTTTTTTATTTTTCAACTTTGATTTCCTTTTTAAATATTTTTTGTATGCACTTGTGTTGAATTTTCCAAACGGGGAAGATTCTCTTACAAAATGTTTTGGTACCGACTCACAACTAAGTAATCTAAGCTAGCCGTTCGCGAAACTAGCCGTTAGCATTACTGCTAACATCTATAGTTAGCAGTTCTGCTAACTTAGCTTGCAGTGAGAACAATGGCAAATCACCACATGACAAACTGTAGCTTTCTGTCCCCATTTGAATTTCTCCACTTTGTCCCTTTTTTACATTTGTGTGCATTTAGCCTTAATAAAGGCAAACTTCAAAAAAATGTTTCATGGCTGAATATACATCAACAGAGCCCATGCTAGCCATTAGCATTGAAAGCTAGCTTAACTTGCATAAGATTACAACTTAAACTAAAATAAAAACTAAACGCAGATCTATTAGTCACAGGAAGATCAAAATCTGTATCAGTCCACCGAATAAAAATAGTTTTTGTTGTATTTTATTGAGATATTTCATTACTTTTGATTTTTTACAGAAGCTTAAACCAGACCAGGGACCGGCGGTTATAAAGAACACTAATGTGTGAAGAAAAAGCAGTAAATATTAGAACTCTTCTTTACTTCTTAGCTATTAATTCACACAAATCTTTGACCACAACTGGCAGGAAACACCGAGTCATCAGATGGTTTCTAGAAAGAATGTGAACCGATAAACGTTCAAAAACACGAACAAACACAGCAGCGGATCTCCGTTCGACCTCCTGGCTCCTCTGCAAACAGCAGCTCAGAGGAACTTTGAGTCTCTGCGGACTTTAAGGAAGCAATAAAACCAAAAAAAGGTTCAAACACTGATTCAGACACACCAACGAGAGTCTGATTGACCTCTGACTTTTCCCGTTACAGCGCAGGAGTTATCTGAACTGCTTCCTGTCTGACCTGCAGAGAGACGCGGCGCCGTCTGGACAACTTAAAACACGAAGCTGAAAGTAGAGTTTGACGTTTTATTGCACAAAGATTACAGTTCTTCATGTGTTCTTACAAACAGGTTTTTAAAGCTTTGTAAACAGTGATTCCTTCAGGGAGTCTCAGCTTCTACGAGCGACCGCACGAAGCCCGCCCGACGTTCGGCGAGCGGCTGGCTGCGGGGAGCGGAACCGCGGCTGTGAGAAAACGTGCAGTTCAGGTTATCCAAAGATTTAAATACTAGAAAAAAAAAAGGAAAAGGTTGGTGCAGAACGACGTCACCGGGCCTGTGTCTGAATCCTTCCCTCCGGTAAACGCGGTGAAGACAAGCAGCAGGAAACGGAGCAGCCATGTCGGAGCGGCACTGACGTCCAACCGGCGCCTTCTCAGCGCGACTTCAAACGGGAAAACAACAAAGAAATGGCACATTTGCTTGGCAGAGTCCTCAGTCAGGCAGGAGGAGGGGTCCTGTCCGTGAAGCGTGGAACCGGCCGTCCTCACGGCGTCTGAGCCATGCCGCGGCTGCTCTTCATCTTCTCCAGCCTCTTACACAAGTGGCTGTTGTTGGACTCGAGCTCCTCCACCTTGTCCAGCGCCGACCGCAGCTGTTGGAGACAACGAGGACAAACCCGAGTTAGAAGACCTGAAGCAGCGCAGCTCCAGCAGAAGTTCTGACAGAAGTCCCTGCCTCTCGCTGCAGTTTGCGTTTCTCCGCCTTCAGCTCGTCCTCCACCTTCTCGGCGTTCTCCGCTGCAGATTTGTAGCGCGTCACCTGACCTTCCAGCCTGGTCACCTGCAGAGAGAGACACGGGGGAGACACTGAAGCGGTCACAGGCAGCACACTGAGCTCCGACGAGGAACCCTCTCTGCTCACGTTCTGCTCCAGAGCCGTGGCTTCCTGCTCCGCCTTCACCAGCTTGAACTTCAGGTCGTTGATCTGCCGGCTGGAGTCTCCTGCAGAAGTTTCACAACAACAGAGATCTTTCTTCAGACCTTTACCTCCACAGGGCTGGTTTAAAATCACGTGAACGCTTACGCTGCAAATCCATGATGTTGGGATCGTTGCCGTTTTCAAGAATCTCCGCCTCAGGACTGGAGCTGCTGTCGCTGCCGTTCTTCTGGGCCTTCTGCTCCAGCTGCGCCTTCAGCTTCTTCACCTGGAAGAAGACAAACATCATATTCATATTTCTACCTCTGAGAGGTTTCTGCACGCTTCCCTGTTTCTAAACATCAAGATGTCCACAAACATCTGCTGACAGACTGAAAAAACCAACCAAACGGTTCCTCCAGCTCTGCTTCAGACGACAATATTTACAGAAAAAATAACAAAATCTTTGTCTTAAAGAAAGAAAATTTAACTGTTTGTCTCCGATGTTCAGATATTTAACCTCAACATGAGAAATAAATCATTTTATATCAGTTTCAGAATATTTTTATTTATTAGGATTGGATGGATGGGTAAATGAATGGTTGGGTAGTTAAATGGCTGAATGGTTGGTTGGTTGAATGAATGGATGAATAAATGGATGGATGTTTGGTTAAATAGATGGTTGGATGAATAAATGGTTGGTTGTTTGGTTGGATGAATAGTTAAATAAATGGTTGGATGTAAAGTTGGATGAATAGTTGGATGGTTGGTTGGATGGATGGTTGGATGAATGGATGGATGGACGGTTGGATGGATGGTTGGATGGTTGGTTGGATGAATGGATGGTTGGTTGGATGGATGGATGGACGGTTGGATGGATGGATGAATAGTTGGATGGACGGATGGATGGTTGGATGGACGGTTGGATGGTTGGTTGGATGAATGAATGGATGGATGGTTGGATGAATGGATGGACGGTTGGATGACTCACCTGCTCGATCATCTTCTCCCGCTCGTCCACCAGTTTTCTGAGGCGAATCTCTGAAAAAGAAGCAAACGTCTGAAAACTTCGGCTGAATCCTCACAGCTCTGTGCAAAAGTCCTAATCCATATTTGTTCCCAAGCAGCCGGATGTTCCTGTAATCTGGAACCCGGAACGTTCTCCCTGAACATTCTCCCTTCACTCCGACCTCGGAGCGTTCAGGCAGGAAAAAGGCTCCTAAACTCAAGGGATGAGCCGGAGTCGACCCAACCGGGTTAAACTGGATCTTTGTTCCCAGCAGCTCCTCAGTTTCTTCAGTGGAACCGATAAAAACAGCTGCAGGAGCCATCTTGTTTTCCATCGGTTCACCTAAAGGAATGGGAACACCACTCTGGTCCATTTCTGGAGTTTAGGAGCCTTTTTTTCTGCCTGACGGAGGTCAGAGGTCAGAGGTCAGACTTTTGCACACAACCGTAACAAACAACTTCAAAGGTGTTAAAAAAGGAGAAATAAATGAACGTACCAAACAGGAAGTGGTGGGGAGGGAGGGCTGGAGCATGCAGGCATCCATGGTGGGGGGGTGGAGAGGCGGAGCATGTGAGGGGTGGGGGTTAGCATGCACGTGCACGTGCACGCCACGACTACAGTTAACCACGATAAGGTCTGACAAACGTCACCATTAATATAAAAAAAAAAAAACGGAGACAATCAGCCGTGAAACAAACATGTTTATTCTCCGACAGATTACAGACAGGATGAGTGGAAACATGGCAGCAGGAACAGGAAGTAGCTGCTGCGTTTGAGCCCCGACGACAGGAACCGTTTATTAACAATTTATTAACCGTTTATTTACCGTTTATTACCCATTAATACCTTTACTGGAATGAAGAAGGAAAACAGGAGCGGTGAAGGACAAACTGTGGCCCGTCCTCACGGCTCAGATCTCTTTCCTTCTCCTTCCAAACACTTGGTGGTGAGACGTCCACTTTAAGGACAGATGAGGACAGTAGGACGGGGTTGGTTCGGTCCCAGCTCCCCCCCAGGACGGCCTTGAAGAACCAGTTTTTATCTAAGTGGTTTAACGAAGGTCTGAGAGGACGACCTCCGGCGGACGCAGCTGCAGACGGAGGATCTCCTCTCAGATCATCATTACAAGAAACACGATGCCAACAATTTGGTTTTGTATCATTTATGAATTTTACCCCAACCCTAACCATGACCTTTAACCCCCCCAGTGGTGTCCAACCTTGGTCCTCGAGAGCTTCCATCCTGCACGTTTCTGTTTCCCTGCCTGATTCAGAGAAACAACAAAAACATGGAGGACAGCGGCTCTCCAGGACCGGGACCGGGACCAGGACCAGGACCAGGACTAGGACTAGGACTAGGACTAGGACTAGGACCAGGACCAGGACCAGGACCAGGGCCAGGGCCAGGACCGGGGCCAGGACCAGGACCAGGACCAGGGCCAGGACCAGGACCAGGACTGGACACCCCTAACCTGCATGTAGAAGACATTCCAGCTCGGCCTGACTGACCCTGTAGACATTACAGAGATTTAAGAAGAAGGACGTGTTTCTGTGTCTCTTGTCCAAATAAATTGATGGTTTTGACCAAACCCAGGACCCGGATGTCTCTTTCAAACCTCGGGCGCAGCGTGGGCGGAGCCTGGGCCGCAGTTCTAACACCAATAAACCCAAACCCAGCTCCACCCAGAAATTCGGTCCAGTTTCTGCCTGTTTGATGACCTTCAGGAAGTGATGACGATAATTTAAATACAAAGTGCTGCGAGGCTGTTTCAGACCCGGGGACAGCCGGAGGACTAGGACATCTTACAGTCCTCCTTCCCCTTCCCTTTGCCTTTCTTGGTGCTCTTTTTGGCATCTTTCCCGGACTGTGGAGCTTCTCTGTTGGGGACATTGTCTTCTCCAGTCTTCGGTGACTCCAGATCCAGCTCGATGACGTCCAACCCTTTCTTGACTGACGCCGAGACGTCCCCCGGAGCGACGGCCGACTCCTCGTCGCCCAAACGCTTCTCCTCTTCCTCACAGACGTCTTCAGGAGGCAGAGAGTTCTGCTTCTCTTGGAGAACAGCGTCAGGTTCTGTGACCAGATGGTCCACCTCGTCCCCGCCGTCCGCTGGTTTGTCCTCAGGGTCAGTTTGACCCAACCCTGAGCTGACGATGTCCTCATCTGACTTGACCTCAAGTCCCTCCTCCACGTCCTCCTCTTCTGGAATGATGGACACGTTGGACTCTATGGCTGCTTCCATGTCCAAGTCATCAAAATCAAAAGACTGTCCTTCTTCTTCATCATCATCTTCATCATCATCTTCATCATGGCCGTCCTGCTGGGACGCTCGAGGTGGATCGATGTCCTCAGCTTCCTGCCCGCTGTCTTCGTCCATCTGCTCAGCACGAGGACCAAGACCAGCAGGTCCAGTTTCCTGGTCTTGTTGAGCGTTTGAAGGTTCTGGAGAAGCTGGTTCCGTCTCCTCGGAGGACTGTGTTGGACTCAGGTCCTCAGCTTTTGTCTCGGGTCTTGAATCAGCCTGATTTGTGCTTCCTGTCCCGTCCTCTGTTGGTAAAGATGGCCGCCGGCGTTCAGAGCCGTCCGTCTCCGGCGGAGCTCCAGGTTCTGTCTCGTCTTCGTCGGCAGTCTTTGGCGTCGGTTCTCCATCGTCTGCCCAGTTCTCCTCGGGACCCGGGTCCGGATGGATCAGTGGCGGGGCGGCGCTGGTCGAGGTCGCAGCCACGGCGAGCTCTGGTTCCACCACGTCTCCATCAGCGCCGCTCTTCTCTGGTTCTGGTATCGTCTCATTCAGGGTTTTGGACTCAGTGTGGTCCGGTCCACGGTCTGAGGTCTCTGCTCCTGAGGACAGATCCTCGGTGATCTGTGGACTGACCACGGGTTCCTTTTCTTCTGCTTCGCCTGTTTTACCATCTGTTACGGTTCCTTCAGAACCTTCAACACGAGGAGAACTTTCAGCCGGTTCCTCCAAACTGTCTTCCTTGTTCCGTTGGTTCTCGCCGAGCTCCACGCCGTCTTCGTTGGCGGTTTCTTCACAGGCCACTACGGCGTTGTCTCCACCGAGCTCATCAGAAACACGGTCCATGATCGGTTCCTGTGGACAGAAGCTCTCAGGAGGTTCTACTGGTTCTATGTTCTCAGTTTCCAAAGGTTCTTCCCTTTCCTGCACATCCTCAGCTCCGCGGAGCGTTCCGGGTTCTTCTGAGGACGTTATCCCTTCTTCAGGTTCTCCTGGGAGCTGATCCGAGGTCGGTTCTTGGAGAGGTTCCCTATTAGAAAAGCTTTCAGGAGGTTCCACCGTCTCAGTGTCCAAAGGTTCTCCCTCGTTCTGACCCTCGGCGTTCTCTGCTGCAGCTTCGGTGAGGCGGATCGTCTCAGGAGGAACCGCAGCCTCAGAGGTTCTCCTTTCTTCAGGCTCGTCTGAGACCGGATCTGGGATAAGTTCTCGGACAGTTGAGCTTTCAGTCGATTCTCCTGGTTCTCCTGGTTCTGCTGGTTCTACGTTTTCCCTTTCTGGAGTTTCTTCCTTGTTCTGTACGTTCTCCAGGAGCTCAGAGGTTCCCTGAGAATCAACTTCTACTTCTTCTTCTTCTACAGGCTTCGGGTCGAGCTCCTCAGAAACACGGTCCGGGGTCAGTTCCTCCTGGGAACAGCTCTTAGGTTCTCCTGGTTCTAAGGTTTCCCCTTTCAAAGTTTTGTCCTCGTTCTGTTTCTCCTCCAGGTGCTCAGAGGTTCTCGCAGAACCGGCTTCTTCTTCTTCTACAGGTTTCGGGTCGAGCTCCTCAGAAACACGGTCCGGAGTCGGTTCCTCCTGGGAACAGCTCTTAGGTTCTCCTGGTTCTGCTGCATCCACTTTGTCAGGTTCCTGGTTGTCCCGCTCTAAGGTTTCCGGGACAGAACCCCTGGTGTCAGGTTCGTCTTCCTTCCCGGTCTGTTGGTTCTTGTTCTCATGAGAACCTTTCTTCTTGCCCTTCCTCTTCTTCCTCCTCTTCTTGCCTGAAGAGGAACCCTGAGGCTGAGATCGGTTCTCCTCGGCGTCGTCGTTCTCCGCCCCCTCCGGGTTCTCGGGTTCTGGGTTCGGAGCGGGTTCATCGGCTGGGATCTCTTGTTTGAGGACTTCCTGCGGGGTGTCCTCCCCGTCTTCCTGTTTGCTGTCGGGGACGTTTGTGTCCACATGAGGACATGTGGGACTTGTTTGGATCTCGTCTCGGTCCCGTCCAACAATAAATACAGTGTTTGAGTCCCTGAGGTCTCTGTCTCCGGACCCGTCCACCTCCTGCTCCGGGCCCGTTTCGTCCCGGTCTTCCTCTGTGCTGCCTGAGAGGAAGAGCACACGGTGACCAACAGGAAGACAATCATCATCATCATCATCAGGAGGCGCGGCGGGCTGGAAGCACAGAGAGGAGGAGGAAGGACAGGGCAGAACCTCGAAGAACGTCTCAGATCGGATCTCCTCAAGAATCTGAAGCTTCCCAACCAAACTTTGATTCCGTTTCAGAAGAAGAGAAGAAGTTAGTTTTCAGAAGTGGTGATTCTCCGTGTTTCTGTCAGGTCGTTCCCGACGGATCCGCAGGAAGAACCGAACTTTAGTTCTGAGAGAAACACGGAGGATCACCGAATCGATCGGCGTTAGAGAGAAGCGGCGGCAGCCGGAGGAGCGCGGCGACCGGAAGGCGTTCTTACCCAGCATGCTGTTCCCTTCCGCCGGGGACGGGTCCGGCGCCGGGCGGGACGCGGGCTCGTCCACCTCCCCGTTGACGCTCAGGTCGGGCCCCAGGACGATCCCGTGTTTCTGCAGAGGGACAGGCGGACGTTAGCCGAAAACAAACGGGCGCCGTTTCCCCGCGCCGCCGCGCCCGGAGACGGCGAGTACCTTCAGGATGTCTTTCAGCTTCACGGCTTCTTCCCTGAGCTCGTCCCGCTCGACTCGGATGGCGTCCGAGTATTCTTTCTGTCGCTCTAAAGCCTGAGCAAGAGGCGGCGTGCAGAAAAAGAAGGAGCAGAAAGTGAACGGAGGTCATGCAAAGACGGAGCTGTGGTCGTGGAACGGGTCAGGACTCGTACCCCGATCTTTTTATCCTTCCACTCCACCGTCTCCTGCAGGTCGGAGACTTCTCTAACAAAGCCGTCCTGCTTCAGGCGCAGCTGACGGATCTCCTAAAGCAGCAGGAGGACGAGAGGACAGCGGGAGACGGACAGGCATGAAGGAGAGGACAGCGTGGAGCAGGAGGACGTTCCTGCAGGAGGAACCAACTCACGTTCAGCAGCTCCTCGCTCTGCTTCAGCGTCTCCTTCGTCTCGGCGAACTGGAACTGCAGGACGGCGTGAGCGTGCTTCTCCCGCTCGAACTCCTGCAGGGGCGGAGCCAGAAAACTGACCTCAGCTTTGATCATTTATTTAAAACGACCTCCTGACGTTTGATTTTATGTTTCTAAACGATTTTAAACGACATCAATCATTAAAACAGGAAATAAATCTTCTCAGTTTATGACACATCCGGCCACCGGGTGGCGCTGTTTGTCCAATCTAATTATTGTAATATTTGGGCATCTTAAAGCAGTTTTTTTATTAAAACAGAAGTTTGGAGTTTAATTCGCAGAGGCTCGGCCTCTGATTGGCTCCTCGTGAACCTGATTTGACCAATCAGAAGCCCTGAAACCGGTTTATAACGAAGCATGAAAACGGTTCTGTCAGGGCTTTTAATTTGACAGTCACTTCCTGTTAGTGATCACAGTTGACTGCAGCCGTCACCTTCAGCTTCTCCTCGTGTTCCCGGCGCGACTCGGACAGCAGCTCCTCCAGCTCCATCAGGGAGTCCTTCAGCGTGTCCACCTGGTACATCAGGTTGTTCTTCTCGTTGTCCAGCTGAGCGTTGGACACCATGGCCTTACGGTACTTCTCCTCCGCCTCCGCCAGCGCATCCTGATGAGACGGGACAGAACGGTGAGACGGGGACGAGCTCGGGACAGAGACAGGGAGACAGGGACAGAGACAGAGTTAGAGACAGGGACAGGGACAGAGACAGAGTTAAAGACAGGGACAGAGACAGAGACAGGGACAGAGTTAAAGACAGGGATAGAGAGAGACAGACAGGGACAGAGACAGGGACAGGGACAGAGATAGAGATAGATATAGAGACAGACAGGGACAGGGATAAAGATAGAGACAGAGACAGCGACAGGGACAGGGACAGAGATAGAGACAGAGACAGGGACAGGGACAGGGACAGAGACAGGGACAGGGATAGAGATAGAGACAGGGACAGAGACAGGGGCACAGGGACAGACAGGGACAGGGACCCAGGAGCAGCTTGCCTCCGTCCCTCAGAAGCGTCCGGTTCGTACCTTGGCTTCTTTCAGGTTCTGGGTGAACTTGGACTCCACGTCCTGGATCTGGTCCTTCAGGTCGTGGATCTCCTGGAGGACAGCGAGGCGGCAGCAGCGTAGCAGTAGCAGCAGCGAGGCGGAGGTGAAGCAGAAACAGAAACGGTGACGACAGGAGGAAGAAGGAAAGGAGACGTCTCGGTTTGATTCTGATACCTTAATCTCGGCGTGGACGGTCAGAGACGTGTCCCCGCTCCCTCTCCGGGAGGACGTCCCCCCTAAGGAGGTGAGGGTCGTCGCCGTCAGGGCGGAGGCCGCTCGAGATCCCTGAAACAGGACAGTCAGGATGAGGACAAAAACCAGGACCAGGACTGTCTCAACTTTCAGTCCAACTTGTCCTCCAAAGGGACCTGCGGTCTCTGCAGCTGGACTGAAGCAGATGCTGCTCGCAGACGAAGCTCGACCCGCCCTGCTTGAGTTTTTATTATTTTTAACGTGTTTTTAAACGCCGCAGCCCTGGATGTCCGGGTGTAAAAACCACCCGGTCCAAACCGTCCAACGTGTCCTCCAGAAGACACATGAACAGATCTATAAAACTGAACCTGAACTGATATCCTCAAACGATTCACTGAAGCTGAGAAACTGATCTGAAAAGATGTTTTTTTTTTAATCTCTGCTACAGAGACGAGGACCGGATCAGGACTTCTGCACAGTGATGACGGTTCCTCACCTTCTCAGGGTAGTCTTTGTCCTCCACCTGTGGACGGAAAGGACAAACTGTCAGAAGAAGAAGAAGAAGAAGAAGAAGAAGAAGAAGAAGAAGAAGAAGAAGAGCTCCAGATAAAACAGCAACAAATCCACGTTCTGGTCCAGGATATTTACTGGAACCGTCCAAATAAAACCCGTCCCGTTCTGCCACAGAAACGGCCTCAGAAACCAACGAAGAAGAAACTCAGGCCTCCTGCAAACAGACTCACGTCGGAGAAGTCCGGGACAGAAACCCGGTCCAGGTCTCTGGTTCCGGCCGAACCCCTCAGAAAACTGGCAACGGAGCCGCAGTTCTCCTGGACGGCCAGCAGGGGGCGAACCGAGGCAAGAAAAGACGGGACAGAACTCAGAGGAAGAATAAAAACAGCCGAAGAGGTCAGGAAACAGCCGAGGGTTGTTTACGTGCGAACAGAAACACTCAATCTGAAGATCAGCTGAAATAAAACCCCAAACATCTGAAACAGGACGAGTAAGAGTTAGTTTCAGGAAACAGGAAACAGCAGCTGAGAACCGGGCCGAGCAGGTTCTAATCGGGTTCCACACACATGCTGAATAAACCCAGAACTCCTCGAGGTTTTATGATCGAAACGAGACGTTTCTGCTGAAGGTCCGACTGCAGGAAGTGAGGTCAGCAGACGAGACGCAGACTTCCTGCTGAACGTCTGAGATCCAATCTGCCTCAAATCGGTACCGGGATCGAGTCTCCGTCTCTGAGGCGTGACGGTCACCTCTCAGCAGATTATTCTCCAGGTTTTTGGCGTTTAGAAACACTTGTTGTGGTAATTTTACCCTCCTGGAGGTCAGAGGTCAGAGGTCAGAGGTCACACACCCTAACCCTCACTGACTTCCATTAAAGCTGAGCTCTGGATTTATTGAACGTTAATCTGAATTCCCGCGCCGGCCAGCGGGCGCATGCAGTCACAGCAGCCGGACTCAAACCCGGAGGGGGCGCTCTCACCACCGGACTGGTCCGGGCCGAGCTGGTTCTGCTGGAGGCCCGGGAGCCGCGGTAGGCGCCGAGCTCCAGAGGCTGCAGGAAGACAGACAGTCAGAAACGCTCCTTCGGTTCGAACAGGCGTGCTAACGGTTAGCTCGACGGGAACTAAACGGTAAACGGTCTCACGTGGGCGCCGGAGCCGGGGACTCTGCGGGGTCCGCTGCACAGGCTGTCCTCGTACACGGAGCTCTGCACACATGAGCGTCACGTTAAGGCGTTCACTCGTTCACACACGGGTCCATCGGACCGATGGAAACCAGGGTTAGTCGGAGTACGAACCTGGTAGCCGTTGAAAGCTGAGCTCTGGTTTCTGCAGGAGGACGAGTCGTTCAGACTGAACAAGTCCGAGGACGAGTAAGAAGCCTGGAGGGACGAAACCCCCCGGAGAGGACAGAAGAAGAAGAAGAGAGGGTCAAACAGTTTCCCTACAGGCTACCAAACGTTTCACACCAACTCAAAGCGTGCTTGAAGCATGATTGTCTTCCTAACGTGAGGAGGCACCGAAAACAGAACCGAGACTCGCTGCGTCGGTCCAAACTGAAAACTGGACGTCTGCGAGGACAAAGTTTCTGATCCAAAACTTCAGCAGGAAGAAGAATAAACCATGTGACCAGAGTGGCCCATCAGGCTAACAAGGACCCTAATGAGCCTCTGTTGTTAGGAGAGTGAATTAATCTGCAGGCGAATCCAGCTTCCAGAACATCAAACTCCACCCTCTGCTGCTTGAAAGACAAACGTCTAAAACTACAGACCAGAAGTCCAGATGTTTTTGGTTTTATTATTTTTTGGGGGATTTACCGTTTCCTGGATGACTGAGGATTTATACCAGCAGAATAAACCACAGAAGAAGAAGCTCAGTCACTCTTTCTGTCTGCCATGTTGGAATTAAACCTGTTTTTTAATATATTTATTTAAGAATAACAGAAACTGTGGTTACACCAGCAACACTAACCATGCTAAATATGCTAACCACGCTAACCATGCTAATCAGGCTAACCACAGTAACCATGCTAATCATGCTAACAACGGTAACCGTGCTAATCATACCAATCATGCTCACCATGCTACTCATGCTAACCACGGTAACTATGCTAACCATGCTAATCATGCTAATTGTGCTACTAATGCTAATCAGGCTAACCACGCTAATCATGCCACTCATGCTAACCATGTTAATCAAAGGTTCCTGTCGTCATGGCGATCCCTTCTTAAAGGCAGTATTTCATGCAGGGAAATCCAGTTTTTTATATTATTTCTTGCAGAATTAATCTGAACCACTGATCTAAACTTTAATCCAAAGTTTTCTTTTGTTTCTCTTAAATAATATTTTAAACTCAGCTGCAGTTTGTGGTAAATAAAAGCACTTCCTGTTACACTTTAATACGTTAAAGCACAAAAACTGAAGAAGCTTTAATCTGGTTTATAAAGCAGATAAAGTTTTTAGTTTGTTTTTATCAGTTTAAATCCCTCAGAAGGATTAATTATTATTATTTATTATTATTCTGTAGAACATCTAAAAGGTTTTTAAAATGTTAAAAATCGTTTTTCGAAGAGAAATCGGCCGATAAAAGTAAAAATCGGTGCAAAACACTCCAGGTTAATGTTAGTAAACACAAACAAACAAAAATCACACTGAAGAATGTTTGCTTGAATTAAAACATTCATTCATTCATTCATTCGTTCACTCAGGGGGAGCGTCTGACCCGGAGAACCCACCGGCTGCAGGTCGGCTCTGGAGGACCGAGACATCCGGCTCTCATCGCTCAGCCTGGAGCTCTGAGAACAGAACCAACGATCAGAGAACAGAACCCGACACCGGAACGGGCCAGAACCACCAGAACCGAACTCTGAGCGGCAGAACAGAGTCGCCAAACTCAACCGAGAAACTGAAGCTAAACGTTTATTTGGAGTCGAAACGTTTTCTACAAACTGCAGAAAAACAGAACCTGTGGATCTTTGAATCTGACTTCAGAGCCACAGACGTGTCAGAGACACACCTGGCAGGTGAACCTGACGCCGGGAGGTTAAACCGCCGATACTCTCCTAAAGTTCGTCACAGAATCACAGTTTTCAGACGGAAACACAAAATGTTGAGAAACTAAAGAAACAATAAGAGAGATTCGAAGTTAAAGCGAGTTAAACGTAGTCGTCTGTGCACGGTGCGTTGAAGGGGGCGTGGCCTAAACGCAGCGTGACTGCAGACAGGAAACGCTCGAGCCGACGGGAAGATAATCCGGTAGTTTTATGTTAACTGGAAATAAAATCCGTGTTCGGGACATTCGGTGGTTTAAAGTTTCAGCTCCACCCGAGCCCAACAGGTCAGAGGTCAGAGGTCACGGCTCGTTTGGAAGCCTCTCCTCTCTGAACTGAACGGACTCGCTCGTTCGGTTCTCGGTGAGTTAGTTTAGTTAACCACACAGCTACTAACCCGGCTGGACAGGACGCTGTAATCGTCATCGAAGCCGTTTTTCTGCAGACGGACATAAAAAGAAAAAACCCAGAACGTGAGACAGATCAGCTCGGTCCGGTTCCGGTTCTACCATCAGACCGGTCCACCTACGTCTCGCTCCCTGTGCTTATGCTTCTTCTTCTTCTTGGACTTCTTGAGCGACGAGGAACCCTTAGAGGGAAGGAAAGAGGAGAGCCATGAAGAAGAAACACAACCAGCGGGCCGAGCCGGGCCCAGTTCCAACAGGAAGACCACATCCATGCACGGCGTTCACTCAGAGCATGCCGACAGAGACAAACCAAATTAAAAATGGTTCCAGGAGCCAATAAAGGCCAAGGAAGCCGGTCAGTGTCCATCTTTAGGGGACATTATTGGACCGATCCGGTCCACAACATCAATCAACCAGGAGACCAAAGCTGACCCTGGTGGAGGATCATCCCCACAGTGAAGCACGGTGGTGGCAGCATCATGCTGCGGGACAGCAGGGACCGGCTGCTCGAGTCCCTCAGAAGTCCGAGGCTGGTCCGGCTTCCAGCAGGACGCCGACTGTAAACCGTCCACCGGTTCAAAGGGGACAGGTCCAGTCAGACCTCCGTCCACAGCGTCTGTCCAACCTGAAGGAGCTGGAGACGTTTGGACAACGAGGAACTGACCAAACGTCCAGGAGCTCCTGGAGACGAACCTGGAGACACCTGGACCTTCAACGTTCAACCAAACTGGAGACTTTAAGGAACTCCGAGGCTCCGATCCTGAAACGAGCCGCAGATCCAAGACCAGGACTGGAACGAGACATTTATACCACGGGACGGGACGAGACACCTACTGGCTCCACGTCAAAGAGACGGGACAAAAGGGGTTTTGTCCCAAACTGAGTCTCTTCAGACCAAAGGAGGGGTCAGAGGTCAACCCTTTCATTGACGTCTTCTCGAACAAATAAATTAATCTGAAGTCGTGGACACCCGGGTCGGTACCGAGGACAACAAGTCCAAACAAAGACCTGCGTCTCCGTTAGTGAAAGAACCGGCTCGGAGCCTTACCCCTCCACCGTAAGCCCCCACCGAGTCAAGATCCGACTGAAGGAGACAAACATGAGAGGACAGAGACAGAAGGACAGAAGGTCAGCTGACCCGGGACAGGTCTGAGGTCAGAACCGAGCGAGGTGCCGTGTTTGATACTGACCCTGACGCTGCCGCGGCTTCCCACCGACATCCGCTCATCGTCGTCCGACTGCTGCGGGGAGAAACAGACCGTTAGAACCAGAACTTTCTGCAGGGGATGAAGGAACCTTCGGGGAACCTTCGATGGCTGCTGTTACAGAGAGTCTGAACACACAGAGTACAGATACAAACCGGGGGGATCCCTGAAGACCGTGAGTACTTCTCACTGTCCTCCTGCGTGAGGAAGAGGAGGAGAGACGCCACAGATCAGAACCGAGGTTTGGGTTCTGGGTTAGTTCTGGGGTTAATCGGATCTTCTGACACTCAGGGTTAAACTGTTTGTTCTTGTTGTTTCAGCCTCGGGTTAGTGATGCATCCAAAACCAAACCACACAAACACACGAGTTTAAATCCAGCCTCAAGACGGGACGAAGAGACGTTCCCTCAGAACCGTCTGAGGCCCGACCCGGACTCGGCTTCTGTTCACCCATATCTAAATAACCTTGTCTGTTTTCTGATCGTTTCCTCGGCTTCAAGAAGCTCTTTTCTAAAAACTGAGAATCTAAACTGGGGGGTGCCGAGTCCTGGTCCTGGTCCTGGTCCGGATCCTGGTCCTGGAGGACCTCCATCCTGCAGGTTTTAGATGTTTCTCTGCTCCTCGGGTTCTGCAGGCATCTGTTCATCACTCAGTCCTTCAGATCAGGTGAGTCAGAGCAGAGAAACACCTGAAACCTGCAGGACCAGAACCAGAACCAGAACCAGGACCAGGACCAGGACATCCCTGATCGACTCCATATTGCTTCAGATTAACATAAAGATGCTAACATGCAAACATCATCACTCCAGCCTGGATCTCCTGAGCCTTCAGGACGATTCAGAGCTTCGAACCCGACAGGAACCCGTCTCCACGTAGTGTCAGAACATGTGAGACATCTTCGAGATGTTTTGGAGACAAAAACAAGAATCAATCAGACTCAAACTGAGACGTCATCCAGATGTTCTGAGATGTTCTTCACGTGGAACACTGCGGACAGAAACGTCTTCCTCCGCATGGAAACAACGAGGCGAGGAGCGAGAAGCTGTGGTTCCATCAGAAGCGAGACGTTCTCGAGTCGCCGCCGCACCGAGACAGGAAACGTTCTCATGCAGACGCCATTCGCAGTTTGGTACGCTCACACACCGAGTTAGCGCCAGTCCTCCTGCAGCTCTGTGCGCAGCGAGACAGATGTCAGCAGGAGGACAACATCTGGTGGACGACCTTTGACCTTTCAGCACAATCGTCTCTGTGCTTCGAAGACAAACGGAGACAAACGCAGGAACTCGCAGCTTCTCTCAAGAACATCTGGTCATTAATTTCACTGCGATGTTAACAGATTTATGTGAAGCATGCGCAGAACCCCTGGTTCCTCAGAACCGGACCGGGTTCATGCAGACCCAGAACCGGACCGGGTTCATGCAGACCCAGAACCGCGGCACACAGACAGCTGTTAGCAGAACCGGGCGGTACCATCCACTGCTCGATGTCGCCCCATCTGCCGTCGGCGCGCTCGTCCAGCTTGGTGTTCAAGCCGTAATATTTCTACGGAGAAACAGGAAACGCGGCGTTCTGAGGTCCGGGTCGGTAAAATAAAACAGAAACGGGCTGAAGAGGAGGAGCCGGCCTACCTTCTGCACCTGAAAGATCTACGGCGGGAGGAGGAGGAGAAGACAGGAAGACAAGAATCAGAGACATCAGAGGAGAACCAACGAGAACGGGCTTCTCCCAGAATTCCTTCAGGTTTCATCCAAACAGGAAGAAGTCGTTCCTCCGTTTTTACCGAAGGAAAGTTTCAGAACCGAGGCGGCGAGTTCTGAACAAATCCTGGCAAATATTTAGATCATTTAGCTGCTATTTTGCCAATTTTAGCATCTGGTTGGCTAATTTAGCTACTGTTTTGCTAATTTTAGCTTGTATTTTGCCAATTAGGCTTTTGTTTTGATGCTTTTAGCTACAATTCTGTCAATCTTGGCAAATATTTAGCTATTTTAGCTGCTGTTTTGCTGATCTCAGCATCTATTCCTCCGCCCTCCACCGCTTTTTCCCTCCCAGAATTCCTCGACTCTAATCCAGATTTACAAACTGCTGCTCAGAATCCGTTTTATAAACGGCTCCTTTTCTACAACAGATGTCCTGCCCTTCTTCTTCTTCTTCTTCTTCTTCTTCTTCTTCTTCTTCTTCTTCTTCTGTGGTTTTCACAGAAACACTACCGGAACGTCCGGCGTTCTGATGACCTCAAACGTTCGCCTCCCGAGCGACGGAAAGAACGAGACGGTTTACGAGAAGCTGAGGCTCAAATTGTCAAACTTTAGAGATGTTATCAGAGTCAGAAATACAGAACTGTACGCACGACTTCCTGTCTTCACACACACACACACACACACACGGCCTCCTCTGATCTTTCATTCTGTCTGGACATCCAATTAGCCGCCATAAGCCTGTTCTAACGAGTTACACAACCAGCCGACGGGTTCTGGCCCGTTCCGTTTTATACTGACCGCTCTTCCCTTCCTGAACGGGACGGGTTCGACCTCCGGTTCTCCGGCTACCAAACCGTCGGCCCGCTCCTGGAGTCCGTCTTCATCGCTCGGGGGAAACGGGCAGAGCTCCCGGAGGCGTCCGGCGCCTCGACTCGACGCCGCAGCGACAACAACAGGTTGGAGCAAGTCGCTAATCCTCTTTAAAGTCGTCTGAAAGGGTCACACACGCTCCGAGCAGATTAATCCAGAACCTGTGACCCGTTCAGGAGTAACAACATGATTTAATAACTATCCCGGGACGAGTAATCTGAGTACTTTTACTCTGAGTTACAGACGAGGTTTGACTCATTTTAAGGTTTTACTCCTGAAACGAAACAAATTTCATCTTTTTCCCATCGAGTCGCAGATCTACAAACCGGGACCTTCGCCACCGTGACAGGCGGGCGATCATGTAACCGTGTGTGTCTGATAGAACAACCCCTCCCTGAAACTCAGAAAGTTCTCAGATCCTGAGCCGAAGCTCGGTGTGGTCGCAGCTGAGCGTTACGAAGCTGAATCTGGGAGGAGACGAGGATCCGGGTGCCGTTTGTTCAGGTGAGAGGACACTTCCTGTTTGTGCTTCAGATTATGGCGAGCTAAGATTAGTGAGCTGCCTCCCCGCGGTGAAGATCAGAGAAACAAAACCTGAACCTGGAGCTTTAGGGTCATCTCTGCAGGAAATATCAGGACCTGAGGACGTCTCATTGGTGTTTATCTGCTCTGCAGAGGATCTTTACGAGTTCTGTCTCCGTTTTTCTGTTTCTGCCTTTAAACACAAAAACAACAAACCTCCACCTTCATTAATCTCAGGTTCAGCAGCTGATTCATTCCTGAGCTTTAAAAACACATTTAGTCTGTTTATTTATTTAGTTCTGATCCGTTTTTCCTTCTGTTTGCATCAAACCCGTCAGGAAACAACGACCCGATTTCTCCCTCAGGATCCGGGTCGTCTCAGAGCACAAAGCTGGAAACTTTTAAAGTCCGAACTAAAGTTTTAAACTCGTTATTTAAGGCAGCACGTCTCTGAGATCGACGCTGACGTTAATCAATCCCTCCAGGATTTCACGGGCATTTTCCTAAAAGTTGCTATATTTTTTTTTTACTAAAATCAATAAACAACCATAACTTTTAATATCTAAACCAAAAATCCTTCCTAGTTCTGTAAGATAATTCCAAACAAACATTGACATTCTCAAAAGGTGCTTTATTTGAGAACTTTGATAGCTTCTAAACTGACATTCATGAGCATTTCTGGATTGTCCCTGGTCTGCAGCTCTCCTCACATGTTTTGCAGACACAAAGTGTTTGTCGATGCGTTTATGTTCCATGATTACACTGCAGGACGTGCAAAACAGCTGCAGCTGGGGAGGAAACTGGTTTGCTGAAATCTTTGTGGGCAAATGTGAAGCATTAGCGGCCATTTTGGCTTCGGTCGCTGCTCCTGCACGCTCCCGGCATTCTGATGTTAACAGGAAGTGACGTCACGTGTCTTCTTCCTGAGTTATTTGGTGTTATTTTGTATTCCACGCTACACAAACCCACAAAGAAGAGACTAGACTGCAGAAACGGTGGCGAATCACTTCAGAAACAATGAATATTGGGTTAAAGTTGCAGGAAAGTTGCGATTTTGCATTAATAGAAATCCTGGAGGGTCTGACTAATAAACTCTGAGTCAGCAGCTTTAAGTGTAAACGTGATGAAAGCTCGTTTACCTCCTTCTGCTGGCGCTCCAGCTCCTTCAGCCGGATCTCCCGGGCCTCCGCCCGAGCCGCCCTCTTCACCGCCAGCCGGGCCTCGGCCTGACGCCGCGTCCGAAAGGGGGACAGGAACAGAAACAGGACAGAAGAGACGAGAAAAGGGGGACATGTTTATAAATACAGAGAAAAGTTCCTCGACAGAGCGACGGGATCAACACGTTTCTGTCACTGATATTTACACATCATTCCAGATGTGCACAGTCATGCTTCGTTCTTCTCGTCTCGAGCCTTAAAAGGACGTCTCTGAGGGTGTGTGTGTATGAGCGGTGCAGAGTGTGTGTGTCTGAGCGGTGCAGAGGGTGTGTGTGTGTGTGAGCGGTGCAGAGGGTGTGTGTAAGCATTTCCTTCCTCTAACTTTGTGGCGTGGCTGCAGAATCATGAGTTCCTCGGTTCAAGTGTTCCTTCTTTTCTGACCTTAACCCGTTTGTTTTAACCTTAAAATAAACTGTCTGAGCTCTCAAACCCGGGTCCATCCCAGAGAACGTAGAGGAACCTGGAGAACCTGGAGAACGACCAGTGGAGAGGATGTCAGTTACAGAAGGAAGCTGCAGAGCGGATCTGAAACTCGTTAACCGAACGAACAGAACCCGGGTCCAAAAACAAACACTTGGTTCCACCTTAAACATTTTAATCCTCCAGCTGTTCGTAAAGAGCTGAGAAACATTCCTGATCCAAACAGTTTGGAAACTCCTCACCACGAGACGAAAACAAACAGAAGCTGAGGAACCCGCCTGACGGCTTCGCCTCGATTTAACGATTATAACGTTTGATTAAAACACTCAGACATCGAGACAGAGAACCGCCCGACGAGCTGCTGCAGCCCTTTAAACGAGCCACGACCTTTGACCTGCTGCCTGAGGCCTGAAGAGGCTGAGCACTGCACGGTCTGACCTTCAGGGTGAAGATCAGCAGCGGGCTCAGAACGACCCGTTCCAACCCACCCGGAGCTGCAGAACCTCCGATTGGACCCTCAGCAGCTCCGGACCCCATGAGGGGTCAAAGGTCACCTCAGGACCCTCAGCAGCTGCTGAGGTGGAACCCGTTCTTCTCTCCTGCCTTTTGTTTAATGAACGATGACTCGGCGGAATCTGTGGCGTGTTTTTGTTGACTCGAGGTTGGATTTGAGTAACCGCGCAGATCCCCGCTGCAGTGGGCGGAGTCTGTTCCTTCTGCCGGTACAGGATGTTTGTTTTGGTCCCTTGGTTGCGTAAAGCATGAAAACTTTGCCCCGAGGACTCGGGTGTTGACTCGCTCACAGACCGGCGTGAGATAAGAACCGGCCAGCAGGAGTGGGCAAAAATAGCCACTCGGGACCGATTCCAGCTGTCAGCCTGGAGGGTCTAAACGTTCTGCAACTGCGCCGAGACAAAGAGACACGGAGACGTTCCGTCATCGCCGTGGAAACTAAAAGGCTTCAGATGAACGTTATCGTTCCTGGATTCTGTTTGAGAAGCTCGTTCTGCAGGAATTAGACGCAGCCGACGGGTAAAAGGAGGGGAACGCCCGTCAATCAGCGGATCTTTGACCTGCTTTAGTGTCAGGTCACCTGAGGCGGCCCGAGCAGAGACCCGTCAGCGGGACAATCCACATTCCTGCGCCGTACCTCCGAGCACGTCTCACCGGTTTCTCTTCTGATAACTAGGCCAGGAGACACACACACCCGTTGTCCCGCCTCCTCCACGGCTATTTATACCGACCCACATTGAACCGGGCTGAATCAGAACCATCTCCGGCCTCCTGAGACCAAACGAGCCGGGTCGAGACGGAAAACACAAAACAGGAAGAGCCGACGAGCTCAAATACTTCAGGTTTAAACTCGATAAAAACGAGTCTCTGAACTCCGAGTCTCTGAACTCCGAGTCTCTGAAGGCAGAGTCTCTGAACGCAGAGTCTCTGAACGCAGAGTCTCTGAACTCCGAGTCTCTGAACTCCGAGTCTCTGAACACCGAGTCTCTGAACGC
>NC_051435.1:2278849-2285058 GCF_001649575.2 Kryptolebias marmoratus | reverse complement strand
GCCGAGTCTCTGAACGCCGAGTCTCTGAACGCCGAGTCTCTGACCGCAGAGTCTCTGAACTCAGAGTCTCTGAACGCAGAGTCTCTGACCGCAGAGTCTCTGAACTCAGAGTCTCTGAACGCAGAGTCTCTGAACGCCGAGTCTCTGAACTCAGAGTCTCTGAATGCCGAGTCACGTCGTAGAACTTCCTGTTTGCAGCTTCTTTCCACGTTTATGCACTCAAACTATTTCTGCGTGCTCCGTGCGATCCTCAGAGGTCAAATATCGAACATCGAATCGTCCAGTTGGATCAGGAGCAGGGGCTACAACCTTTCGTTTGGTGACTTTTATGATTTTTTTTAAATATTTAACTTTATTTAAGGTAAAAATCTCTTCAGATCCTGCAGAAACTTTGTTCTCTGAGCTCTACTCGTCACCTGCAGCTGTTTTGTCGGGCCGAGACGAGGTTCTGCTGGAAGGCTCTCGGGGCGGCAGGGGTTAAAATGGCAGCCGGGTCGCGCTGCTCTCGGTGACCTGTATTCCCACGCCCTCCGTGCCAGTCGGACGGGTATTTTAAGGAGCAGAAGTGCTGACGTGCTGCACAAAGGCAGCAGATGGACTGAACTGGTCTCAGACCAAGTAAGGGTTTGACTGACTGACTTCACCCGGGTCATGGTGACGATTGGCTCATAGAAGAAAACAAAATGGTTCCTCTCAGTCTAGATGCTGCCGGTAAGAGCAGCACAGGAATGGGCTTCGGTTTAGAGACAAAACAGAACCAAACCCAGATGTTCACATGATGTTTGTGGCTCTTTTTGGAATTAAAAACCTGCAGCAACGAGGCGCTGATCAGACAGGAAGTGATGCTGATCAGACAGGAAGTGATGCTGATCGGACAGGAAGTGATGCTGATCGGACAGGAAGTGATGCTGATCAGACAGGAAGTGATGCTGATCAGACAGGAAGTGATGCAGGAAAGTGGGAAAGTCAGTGACCAACACTGGAAGCACCACCCTCCATCTCTACTACAACCTGACCCCGTCCCTTCAGTTGAGGACAAAATGGCTGAAATGGATGTTTTTCTCCGAGGCTGTAAAACCGACGGCCTCTCTGACTGAAGCTTTCATCTCTGTCCCGCTTCATTGTTTAAAGTTCGCCACAGGCTCTGAGTGAAATATGTTTTTATTTAATGGCACTCTCTGTAGAAAATGGAGCAACGCTGCAAGGTTAAGCTTCGCCCATTTTGGGGTAAAATAACTCCTCCACTTTAACGTGGCTCTTGAGATGAAACTTTATTTTGAAATTTTAGAAACTATTTTGACTCATAGTGAACTAATTCATTGCACAATAACCAGCATCCATCTTGTTAACCAGTAGCTGCAGTAAAATCTAATATTTCCAGGTTGACAAGCAGTTTTGCAATGTTTGTTTTTCCCCAAAAAGGGGCGGGGCCATTTGTAAAAGAAGGAAGTGACGTCATTTAACATCCTGGCACTGAAGTCAGAATCTGCTGTTAATTAGCCTTTTTTAAAAAGAATAAATAAAAGCTTGAGCCAAAAAAAATGAACCATCTTGTTTAAGTAAGACTCCATTTTGCTCTGAATTTATTTTAACACAACAAGCAGCTGAACTGACCACCAACTCAACACACTGGGAACACAAATAAACCGAAGAGCCGAGAATAAGAAAACTGTTTCAGTTGTTTCCACAAACAACAGTGAGTGAACCTCCTGGTTCTACTGTGGTCACCGTGATGAAATGTTTCTGAGAGCTTCCTGTTGCCTGCAGAGGCTCCTTCGGCCACAAACAGTTTATGTTACAACGATGGGAGTAAAAAACACCTTCTATGAAGTTACACAACTCTGAGCCGAGTCGACAACAGATCGGTTACCAGGAGAAGCTTCACCAACGTGATTCCCTTAAAGCTGATCCTGATCAGAGCTTCAGAGGAGGTCCCCTCTGCTCTCGTACGGAGAAATAAAACACAGTTACAGATCTGATCTCAATCTGCTGGAAACCTCTCCACCAGCTCAGTTTCAGGCTGGATTAGGATTAGACCTCCTGAGGTCAAACTTTCAGGTGTTTTAAATAACTTGAACCACATTAGAGAGAAGATGAGGACCAAGTTTTGTTAAAATATTCCTCTACAAACTGATAAACCATCAGTTGTCTCCACCTCCATCTGGATATGATCAGAAACAACGACTCACAGACGTTTCCTGCTCAACGAAAACATGAATATTTGTCTAATCTGTAAAGCTGATCATCCTGTTTGTCCCTCTGACTGCCACAGCTGTCACCTGAACAGGTGAACAAACTGATCGTGGATCAGTTCTGAGGACTTCCTGAGCAGACGGTTCAGCAGAAAGTTTGAAGGAACCACGTCAGCGGGCCTGAGGGGCCACGTGTGGTCCCGGAGCCGCAGGTTGCAGAGCCGTGGTCTCTGTTTGGCTTCTGCCTCTTATTTTGAAAGCAGACCCTCACTTCCTTAAATCACTGGTTTTAATAAAAGTTTCCCCTCGGTGTACCTGCGTAGATAAACATCTGTCCTCTGTGACCCCGCCCCCCGCTGGGGAAAACTCGGCCATGTTCGACAAACAGGAAGCAGTTTGCGATCGCAATCTGCGCCTGAGGTGATGTCATCGAGAGGAAGCCGCCGCTTTCAGAGACTCCACTTCCTTTAAAGGAGACGCGGGTCGGGCCCGCCGTGCACGCCGCGCGGCTCGGGCCTGAGCTCTGTGCACGAACACACATCAGGAAATAAACAGGATTGTTCCATTCATGTGTTGCAGGACAAAATGGATGCTTACAGGAAGCCGTTTCTGAGCTCCAGCTGAAAGTTTCGATGTAAAACACCGACCGGGTGAAAATGTGCCGAAGTCGCCTCATTTATCGTTACAGATGAACTCGGCTCCGGCTGCAGGACAGACCCGCGGCTCAGACTAATCCGGTCTAAGCGCTGAGTTCTTCTCGACGCCTCGCTGAGCTCCTTACGCTCACACACAGCGCCGACCGCGAAGCTTAATCCCCAGTTAAGATCATTTCCATTAAATTCATGCAGACAAAACAAACCCAAAGGTCGCCGCCGGGTCAGAAGACCTGATGACACCTTCAGACAAACCGGAGGAAACCCGACGTACAAGAGAGGAAGATATTCAGAAATGACCGTAAATCTCTAGAAATCCAGCTGAAGAGGAGCGGCTGACAGCTGTAAATAAACATCAAATTAAATTAATCGAGCTGTAATCTGGAACCGCAGAACGAGGGGATTGGATTAATCCGTTTTACTCAGTTTGTCATCCTGTTCTCCGAGCTTCATAATCGACCAGCGGAGAAGGAATCATTAAATCCGAAGCCGAGGGACACTAATTACAGGAAAACCCGGCAGACGACTCGGATCCTGACGGAAACTAAAAACATTTATAAACTGTGATTCAAAGTTTGAGTTTTTATTATGAACGCGTGAAACATGAGAAGTTTAAATCATAATAAAGGTGTCTGAGATCATGATCCCTCACCTGTCTGCAGAGGGAACACTGAAGGATCCTTCACCTGTCTGCAGAGGGAACAGGTGAGGATCCTTCACCTGTCTGCAGAGGGAACAGGTGAGGATCCTTCACCTGNGTCTCTGACCGCAGAGTCTCTGAACTCAGAGTCTCTGAACGCAGAGTCTCTGAACGCCGAGTCTCTGAACTCAGAGTCTCTGAATGCCGAGTCACGTCGTAGAACTTCCTGTTTGCAGCTTCTTTCCACGTTTATGCACTCAAACTATTTCTGCGTGCTCCGTGCGATCCTCAGAGGTCAAATATCGAACATCGAATCGTCCAGTTGGATCAGGAGCAGGGGCTACAACCTTTCGTTTGGTGACTTTTATGATTTTTTTTAAATATTTAACTTTATTTAAGGTAAAAATCTCTTCAGATCCTGCAGAAACTTTGTTCTCTGAGCTCTACTCGTCACCTGCAGCTGTTTTGTCGGGCCGAGACGAGGTTCTGCTGGAAGGCTCTCGGGGCGGCAGGGGTTAAAATGGCAGCCGGGTCGCGCTGCTCTCGGTGACCTGTATTCCCACGCCCTCCGTGCCAGTCGGACGGGTATTTTAAGGAGCAGAAGTGCTGACGTGCTGCACAAAGGCAGCAGATGGACTGAACTGGTCTCAGACCAAGTAAGGGTTTGACTGACTGACTTCACCCGGGTCATGGTGACGATTGGCTCATAGAAGAAAACAAAATGGTTCCTCTCAGTCTAGATGCTGCCGGTAAGAGCAGCACAGGAATGGGCTTCGGTTTAGAGACAAAACAGAACCAAACCCAGATGTTCACATGATGTTTGTGGCTCTTTTTGGAATTAAAAACCTGCAGCAACGAGGCGCTGATCAGACAGGAAGTGATGCTGATCAGACAGGAAGTGATGCTGATCGGACAGGAAGTGATGCTGATCGGACAGGAAGTGATGCTGATCAGACAGGAAGTGATGCTGATCAGACAGGAAGTGATGCAGGAAAGTGGGAAAGTCAGTGACCAACACTGGAAGCACCACCCTCCATCTCTACTACAACCTGACCCCGTCCCTTCAGTTGAGGACAAAATGGCTGAAATGGATGTTTTTCTCCGAGGCTGTAAAACCGACGGCCTCTCTGACTGAAGCTTTCATCTCTGTCCCGCTTCATTGTTTAAAGTTCGCCACAGGCTCTGAGTGAAATATGTTTTTATTTAATGGCACTCTCTGTAGAAAATGGAGCAACGCTGCAAGGTTAAGCTTCGCCCATTTTGGGGTAAAATAACTCCTCCACTTTAACGTGGCTCTTGAGATGAAACTTTATTTTGAAATTTTAGAAACTATTTTGACTCATAGTGAACTAATTCATTGCACAATAACCAGCATCCATCTTGTTAACCAGTAGCTGCAGTAAAATCTAATATTTCCAGGTTGACAAGCAGTTTTGCAATGTTTGTTTTTCCCCAAAAAGGGGCGGGGCCATTTGTAAAAGAAGGAAGTGACGTCATTTAACATCCTGGCACTGAAGTCAGAATCTGCTGTTAATTAGCCTTTTTTAAAAAGAATAAATAAAAGCTTGAGCCAAAAAAAATGAACCATCTTGTTTAAGTAAGACTCCATTTTGCTCTGAATTTATTTTAACACAACAAGCAGCTGAACTGACCACCAACTCAACACACTGGGAACACAAATAAACCGAAGAGCCGAGAATAAGAAAACTGTTTCAGTTGTTTCCACAAACAACAGTGAGTGAACCTCCTGGTTCTACTGTGGTCACCGTGATGAAATGTTTCTGAGAGCTTCCTGTTGCCTGCAGAGGCTCCTTCGGCCACAAACAGTTTATGTTACAACGATGGGAGTAAAAAACACCTTCTATGAAGTTACACAACTCTGAGCCGAGTCGACAACAGATCGGTTACCAGGAGAAGCTTCACCAACGTGATTCCCTTAAAGCTGATCCTGATCAGAGCTTCAGAGGAGGTCCCCTCTGCTCTCGTACGGAGAAATAAAACACAGTTACAGATCTGATCTCAATCTGCTGGAAACCTCTCCACCAGCTCAGTTTCAGGCTGGATTAGGATTAGACCTCCTGAGGTCAAACTTTCAGGTGTTTTAAATAACTTGAACCACATTAGAGAGAAGATGAGGACCAAGTTTTGTTAAAATATTCCTCTACAAACTGATAAACCATCAGTTGTCTCCACCTCCATCTGGATATGATCAGAAACAACGACTCACAGACGTTTCCTGCTCAACGAAAACATGAATATTTGTCTAATCTGTAAAGCTGATCATCCTGTTTGTCCCTCTGACTGCCACAGCTGTCACCTGAACAGGTGAACAAACTGATCGTGGATCAGTTCTGAGGACTTCCTGAGCAGACGGTTCAGCAGAAAGTTTGAAGGAACCACGTCAGCGGGCCTGAGGGGCCACGTGTGGTCCCGGAGCCGCAGGTTGCAGAGCCGTGGTCTCTGTTTGGCTTCTGCCTCTTATTTTGAAAGCAGACCCTCACTTCCTTAAATCACTGGTTTTAATAAAAGTTTCCCCTCGGTGTACCTGCGTAGATAAACATCTGTCCTCTGTGACCCCGCCCCCCGCTGGGGAAAACTCGGCCATGTTCGACAAACAGGAAGCAGTTTGCGATCGCAATCTGCGCCTGAGGTGATGTCATCGAGAGGAAGCCGCCGCTTTCAGAGACTCCACTTCCTTTAAAGGAGACGCGGGTCGGGCCCGCC
>NC_051435.1:2247540-2275096 GCF_001649575.2 Kryptolebias marmoratus | reverse complement strand
GGAACAGGTGAGGATCCTTCACCTGACTGCAGAGGGAACAGGTGAGGATCCTTCACCTGTCTGCAGAGGGAACAGGTGAGGATCCTTCACCTGTCTGCAGAGGGAACACTGAAGGATCCTTCACCTGACTGCAGGTGAAACAACGGATCATGAGGAAAGAACCTTGAGGGGAACATCTGAAGACAGCAGCCAGGAAGTTAAAGCCTGGACACAGACGTGTCTTCAGATGGACAGTGTCCCTGCTCGTTGTCCACTGTCCACTCGGGGTGAATATATTTACAGAACGTCTCTCTGTGTCTTTGAAACGTCCATTTGTCTTCGTCAAGCTGAAGATGAACGTTTACAGCTAAAAGGACTCCTGTAAACGGCTGCAGCGGCTCACAAATATTTGGACAGCCCGTCCTCTCCACGAGGGACCAGAGGGCCGCGTGGAGAGGACAAACGAAGCAACGACGGACACTCAGGACCCCCCCCACGGATCCACAGACCAACAGCTGATCTCTTAAGAGCGTCTATTTTTAAACCTCTGCAGCAGAACGAGCCAACTGACGGGGGCTGACATACCGACCCATCCCCCGTCCCTCCCCTGTCCTCCGTCCCCTCCCGTCCCTGTTTGTTTCTGCTGCTGGTCCTGTTTGGACGCTCGGCCGTCCTCAGACCTCAGCCTGCTGTCCATTTCTGTCTCCGCAGACGATTCCAGGCCTTCAGCTGAATGTTAGGAAGGCAAAGACGGGGACAGTTTCTGGTGAATTTTTTGGGAAACTTCACGGGAAGTTGAGCTTCGGAATTTTTTAAGTTTTCCCGCGGGAGTTATGGGAATTATCTGGAAACTGAGGATAAATTAAACAAACTGTTTGAAAACAGAAATATTTTATTTACGTGTCGTTTAATCGTCCTTTTGGCTTCATTTAGTCGACATAAAAACAAGTTTGACTGAAATTCATTTCACAACAAAGCTACTTCCATCTGTCCCACATGTCCCATCTGTCCCTACATGTCTCTTATGTCACCACATGTCCAATCTGTCCACCACACACCCCATTTGTCTCATCTGTCCCACATGTTTAGCCAACAGTTTATATTTTTAATCCAGATTTTGTTTTTTTCAGATTTAAAATCTCTGTTCAGGGCCAACTTTCAATATCTGAAATTCCAGCTTTATTCCCGTTTGATCCCATAAATATTCCCGTTAATTCCCAGGAAAGGTTTCTGTGACACGTTTACAGGACTCTAAACCTCAGAAGTGTTAAAATGTTTTATTTTTTTAGGTTGATTTCAGGAAACGATCGAAGAGCGGGGCTGAAAGTTGGATCAATGAGGCTGCTAACGTGCTAACAGGCTAACGTGCTAACATGCTAACATGCTAACGGCTGTTTGTAAATTGTGTTGACAGACCGGCTGGGTGAGAGAGTGACGTTCTGAATAAAAATGTTAAATACTTCTGTGTCATTTTAGGTCAAAGCTGCAGAGGTTGTGACCTCAGATTAAATCAGCTGCAGCAGAAACACTCAGAACTCGCCGAAACATCCGGGTCGCCACAAACCGGGTCGCCACAAACCGGACTTCCTGCCAGCTGAAGAAAAAAACCTCCAGAACCACGAAAGGCAGCAGGAACGTTGGTCCACGTCCTCGCCATCCAACGCCCGTTCCTCCTGAACTAACAAACCAGAACCCTTTCAGACGTGTCGGAACACGACCTCAGAACCGGATCCAAACTCCCGGAGAACCCTGCAGGTTCGCACACAAAGGGTTGTTCTGAAACGGCTGCCGTTTACCAGAGCTGACGGGAAAAAGAAAAACGTTTCTGGAATCAGAAACCTAACAGCCTAACGAGCTAACAGGCTATGAGCTAATAGGCTAAGCTAACAGTCTAATGGGCTAATGAGCTAACAAGCTAACAGGCTACGGGCTAACAGGCTAATGAGCTATCAGGCTACCAAGCCAATGAGCTAACAAGCTTACAGGCTACGGGCTAACGGGCAAATAGGCAAACAGACTAACAGGCCAATGGCCTAACGGTCTAACAAGCTAACGTTCCTGTCAGGAATGCCTATCGCCCGCCGTCGTTCAGGATCATCAGATCTTTTGCTGCTTGGACTGTGACTCAGGAAGGACTCTCAGCTACTACCACGCCACATTTTAGCTACTTTTAACTACACTTCTGCTACTTTTAGTTATTAGCTATAGTTCGGCCGCTCTTAACCTTAACTTGAGTCTTTAGGTACTTTTGTCTGTTAAACCTTTTGCTGTTTATTGTTCTGCTATGTTTAGCTTTTTGCTACTTTAAGCTTTCGGCTACTGCCCTGCTACTTTCAGCTCACCTTTTTTTCTACTTTTAGCTTTTTAAATAACTTTTTGCTGCCTTTAGCTAACATTTGGCTCATTAATTTTCAGCAATCTGAAGTCTACTTTAGCTTTAAGCTAAGGTTTAGCTAATTTAGCTTTTAATTAACCTTTTGATGGTTTTGGCAAATGTTTGACTACTTTTAGCTCGCATTTTGCTATTATTAGCTAACGTTTTACTACTTATGGGTTTTAACTTTTTTTCTGCTTCTAGCTGATATTCAGCTCCTATCAGCTGATGTTCAGCTCATATCAGCTGTACTTACTCAGTTTCTTTCTGTTTTATTAGTTTCTGGTTCTGGTCTCGTTTGGACCTGTTGTTCGGACGGGTCCACTTCCTGTTAGAGCAGAGTCTGGACCCGTTACCGTCCCGGACCCGTCCGAACCCGAACCCGGACCCTCACCTCTCTGGCGATCAGGTTCAGGGCGTCCTCCTCCGCCGTCGCGCGCTCCTTCTTGGTGGACCTTCTCCGTCCGGTTCCCTGAGTCCCCATCTGGGTTCTTGTCCTCGGTCCGGTTCCGAACTGTGGGGAGAGCTCACGGTCTGGGTCCAGCGCTCCGAACCGAGCCGCTGTCTGTCGTCATGTGTCTCCGAGGCGTCAGACAGGCAGCGCGCGGCTCATTGTCGCGCGTCCGTTTCTGTCTTCCTGAAAGAAACAAACTTTTTTTTTTTTTTATCGGATCTTTGAATCGATCCGGACGGGATCTCCGAACCGAACCGCCTCTCGCTCCGGGAATAAAAGCCTTCAGAGCTCAAGGCGCCCAGAGTCCCTGCAGTAACCCGTTTTCCGGGTCAAAGATTCGGTTCTTGCGGCAGAAACCGTAAAAACTCGTCGGACTCGCAGCGGAAGAGACGAACAGAAAGATTCAAACTTCAAAGGCTGCGTGCGGTGCCTTCATGTGCCGCCGGATTTACGGGCTTCACTCCGAAACATCTGAATCACCTCCAAGACCTGGACTCTGGACCTGGTCCTGACATGACGTCACATTACATAACAAATAATTTCTAACGGCATATGTTAAAAACACATTAACTGCAGGAATGCATGTCGCCCGGCGTCATGCGCGCGCAAGTTTAAAACTAACACCTCGTGCGATCCGGTAACGCTCAGAGTATGTTATGGGGGTCACTCCAAGCTACTACCACGCCAAATTTGAGCTCTGCAGCTATAAGAATGACCGAGTTAGAGACATTTATGTGTTCGCGGAGCTTTATTAGCTGTGGCGGCCATCTTAAATTGGTTTGGCTCCAAATTCTAATCAGTTGTAGATGTTCATTCAGTGGTCACTTCCTGTAAGTTTCATTGAAATCCATCTAATTGTTCATGAGAAATTTTGCTAACAGACAGACTTGGTTGATTCCGGCAGTTGTTTCGGCGTTTTAAACAAAACCGGTCACGTGACCTGTTTGCGCTCACGGTGGGTGTTGGGGATCACCCTCAGCTACCACCACACCAAATTTCAGCTCTGCATCTTTAAAAACTACCGATCTACAGCCCTTTATGCGTTCGCTGAGTTTGGTTAGCTGTGGCGGCCATCTTGAATCCGTTTGAGCCCAAATGTTAATCAGTTGTGGGTGTTCATCCAGGGGTCACTTCCTGAGAGTTTCAGTAAAATCTGCCCACTGGTTCGTGAGATATTTTGCTAACAGACAGACAGGTACGTGATTGCCCGCTGATGTTCAGTTTAAATGTCTTCTTGGTTCAGAAAAGAGGAAAACTTTTAAATTTAATCCGACTAGTTTCCTGAGAGGGTGAGCTTTGGGCTCTGAGCTCCAGGACGGGAGGTCTCCGTGTTGCACCTGAACGCAGCACGGCGGTGATTGGACTCCTGGGACGTTCAGGGATTCTGTTTCGGTCAGAAACCGCAGCTCCTGCAGGAGCAACATGCTATTTATAATAATGACCACAGTCAGTCCAGGGGCTCTTAAAGGGACAGAGGACAGTCTCATTCTGTCCCACAAACACCAGAATGTCCAAACAGTCCCCTGCTGTCCTCGGGACATCTGCTGCTGCTGTTAAATATGAGTTTTTATTAAATTTATTGACATTTTTAGCCGCAGTAAGGCCGGCGCGTGGACACTGCTGCCCTCTTGTGGCCAAACGGCGTCATGACAGGAACTGACAAATTACATTAAAACGCGACTCTGTTAGCAAAATATCTCAGGAACCGCTGGACAGATTTGAACGAAACTCTCGGACAGAAACCACTGGACCTTAGTCTACAACCCTTTAACATCTGGAGTCGACCTGATTCAAGATGGCCGCCCCAGCCAACTGCATTTGTGAAACACATAAATGGCTCCAACTCTGTCACTTTTCTGGATATCGAGCTGAAACTCTGGGTGGTAGTAGCTGAGCACGGTGCACAACACATACTCAGAGTGCAAACCGTTAGTTCGTCTGTTAGCAAAATATCCTGTGAAACTTCCTAATCACTGGCGATAGGCATTCCTGTTTTGTGTGGGATCTGAACCGCGTTGTTAAATGAGCAGAAGTTCCCTTTAAATCCCCGCTTCATTCAGAGACACGCAGAGTTTACGGCTCGGCACCAGGAAGTGAAGATCCTCACTTTCATTTCGAAGCGGCTGCCGGGTCAGAACCTGCGGATCCAGTCGGACTCGTCGCTCTGCTGCCGATGGAGGAAAGCCTCCCGCGGGCGTCAGGAGAGGCCCGGCGCCGACCCGATCGGACCCTCAGGGTGAAGATGGTCCTCCTGGGGAGCTCCGGGGTGGGGAAGTCCAGCCTGGCTCTGAGGTTCAGCAAAGACCGCTTCCAGAACCCGTCACCGACCGTGGGCTGTGAGCACATTTATTCACCCTCTCATTTCAGCGTCGTTAATCTGAGCCGGAGTTTCAGGATTTAAAAACGAGAAACTCGCTGCTAATGAGGTTAACCGTTAACAGGTCAGTAAAAGCAGCCAGACAGAAAACAGGTTTTATTATCAAACAGCAGGAAGAAATGTTTAGTTTAAGGTCGGCCGGCGGCGCAGAAACAAACCTGAACCTTAAAATAAATCAAATCTGACCGTCGGGCCGCAGCGACGCCGCGGATCTTTAACCCCATAAACCGCCACTAAAATCTGCCTGTGCTGCCTTCAGGCGCCTACCTGACCCGGGTGATGCATTTAGGTGGCGCGACGCTGCGTCTGGAAATCTGGGACACGGCGGGCCAGGAGAAGTACCACAGTGTGACGCCGCTGTACTACCGAGGAGCCCACGCCGCGCTCGTGGTCTACGACATCTGCAAAAAGGTAAGGACAGGCAGAAGGACAGAAGGACAGAGACAGTTGGACAGACAGATTGACAGAGACAGACAGAAAGACAGATGGACGGACAAACAGTTGGACAGACAGACAGACGAACGGCAGGACAGATGGACAGACAGGTAAAAAGTTTCGCTGCAGGAGAACGGAGGACGTTTTGATGTCTTTCTGTCCGTCTCCAGGAGACCTTCGTCCGAGCTCAGCTCTGGATCAGGGAGCTGCAGAGACAGTACGTCCCCGGCTCCACCGTCCTCTTCCTGGTGGGAAACAAGGGGGACCTGGACCAGGACCGGCAGGTCTCGGCTCAGGTACCCAACATCAGCCGAAGAAGCTGCAGCTAAAAGAAACAGAACCGTCTCTATCGGCTCAAATACAAGACGTCCAACAGGGACGCAGCTGCAGGACAGTAGCTGAAAGCTAAATGTAGCAAAAGGCTAACTAAAAGCTAAAGTAGCAGAATACTAGCTGAAAGCTAAATGTATCTACAGGCCTGTTGGAGGTTAAATGTAGCAAAAGCCTAGCCAGAAGCTGAAAGAAGCCGAACACGAGCTAAAAGCTAAAGTACCGTCTCCAGAGGTCCTCCAACAAGACTCACAGCAGAGCTAAAAGTAGCCGAACAGCAGCTTAAAGCTAAAAGTAGCATAAAGACAGGAAATCCGAGGCAGCAGCTGAAGCTGAAGGAGCTGAAGGTTTGGATGTTTGAGCAGCTAAAACAAAAACAAACAAAAACAGCAACAAAGGATCTTCTCTTCAGGTCAGTCGAGACGTTTTCTTTGTGTCTGTGTCCAGGAGGGACAGAATCTGGCCGAGGACAAAGGCGTGTCCTTCACCGAGACGTCCGCTCTGTCAGGACATCAGGTCAACGAGCTGCTGGGGGCTGTGGGTAGGTCCGAAACAAACAAACAAACAAACAAACAGGCTGATGATAAAATAGACCTGCTGTACCCAGGGAATCCACTAGGGGGCAGCAGACCATCACAGTTTCAGGTGTTCGCTGACAGAGTTCTGGTTCTGGTTCAGCCCGCAGGGTTCTGGAGTGTGTGGACGGGCAGCAGGAGGTTCTGACGGAGTGGCAGGAGGCGCCGCTCGTCGACCTGCGACGCAGAAGCTCCTCCTCCAATCCACTCGGCTCCTGCTGCAGAACCGGACCCTGATCCTTGGCCCGGTTCTGGTTCTGGATTCACCTTGAAGCTGAGCAACAAAAACACCTGAGGAGGGGACCCAACAGAACCCGAACATTCAGTTTTTATCCTTTTTAACCTCAAACGGCTCCGAGCCTCAAAGACGTTTTTTATTTTTTATTTGAATAAAAGCAGAAACAGGAAGTAGAAACTTTAAACCGGGTCACGATTCTTGATAAAAACCTCCGGAGAACGTCTCAAATCTGGATCTTTGTTTTCAAACGTTCCTCCTTCATGGATCCGTTTGATTCGCTGCGTGGTTCTGGTTCTGAGCTCCAGAGAAAGATCCGGGAGGGTCTGGGTTCTGTTCCCCGGTCAGAACCAGGCGCTCTGGGTCACTGGATGTTCCTCTCACCGAGCGGCCGGATCGGGCCGGACAGACCAGGTTCTGAACCTGTTGGAGGGGGTCCAGGAGGACTCGGGTCCAAGCAGAACCAGAACCACGCAGCTGGGCTTCAGTCAGAACAAATCTTCTCCTTTAAACACCGCCACGGTCAGGTGACGCTCAGCCGCCGCCTCACGAGCCCCGAGTCGTGACCGGCTTCTGGAAGAGAACCAAACACGGACGGTTAGAGATGCTCCGGGTCAGAACCGGGTCAGGTCCACAGGCCGACGGTCCACCTCTTTGCTCGTGCTGCGCTGACGGCAGAATTAACTCCGCCCCCTTTAATTCACGCTGCCACTAACAGGAGGGAGCGGCGTCCCGCCAGGCTGGATCCTAAGACCCCTCAAAGTCGCTGTAGTTTTATTTTGAAAGGATCTCAAACTGGAAGCTGCGTGAGATGAAAATTTAAATCATTTTATTTTATTTGTAGATTTCTTCAATAAAATCTTAAAGGGAAACGATTTATGTTTGTGAATATTTGTTTAAATAAAAAATTATCTGTTTGAACATTTATTTTATTCTGATCGTGTTTTTTCTTATTTGTGTCTCATTTAGTTTCCTGATAAATTTCAGGAATATTTAAACTTTTTTCTGGTGACAGATTTCATTTCAGTTTCCAGTTTGTTTTATTTTATTTTGAACAGTTTGACTCCTTCCTGACGTTTCAGGACGGAACAGGAGAGGAAGAGTTTAATTCATGCACGAAATCAGAGATTATTTAAAGATTATTTGATTTAAACAGTGAAAATGTTTGAAGTTTGAAGAAAAAAATCTAAATAAATCCCAGAAGAATCCCTGATCAGGAAGTTTAATATCTGACACTGGATTTATTTCCTGATCATCACTGATTCTCCAAACTGAGTTCACTCTGACTGCCTTCTGCTGCAGGTAAGATGCTGAGCTCAGCTGTGTTGGCGCCGGCGGCGGGTTGGGCTCGTACCGCGCAGGTCGGATTCCTCCGGGTCAGGGGGTCCCTGCAGACGGGTCCAGCTGGTCTGGAGACACGCAGCAGCTGCAGCGTTAGTGACTTTTAGCCAGCGTCCAAACAGACACACAACCGCAGCTCTGTGGTCACGTTTCCCCGTGAACGTTCAGGGAACGCCAAACGAAGCCGCCTGGTCCCGGCGGGTCCGGTGTCGGTCCAAACAGACAGACCCGTCTGCAGCTCTCCACAGCAGAGCAAGAAGATCTGTTTGTCTCGGAGCTTCCTGTGGAATCCTCTGAAACGCCCCCCGGTGTCAGATCGACGTGTTTAATAAGCTCCGCCCACGTGAACGGCACGCCAACACTCAGCTTTACTGCCTGCCTCCCATCTGGTGTGGTAGTAGCTGAGCATCGCCCCCAGACCGTCTGTCTGTTAGCGAAATACCACTGGACGGATTTTAACGGAACTCTCAGAAACCAATTAACTGCAGCACGCCAACTCAGGCCAAGATGGCCGCCATGGCTAACCGACCTCAGCCCAGACGACAGCGGCTGCACGGATACGGAGCTAAACGTTGTCGGAGGGGGGTGGTTGTAGCTGAGAGTCGTTCCCAGCAGAAGCTCCGAGCACGAAGGATCGTTAACGGATCGTCGGCTGACACAGGAAGAGGAACTCCTGACGAGTTTATTTTTTATTTCTGATCGAAGGAAAACTCAGCCGGCCTTCGGTTTGTTTCCCTGTGGCACCGGAGCAGAACCACCGAACCACAGTCCCTGTGTACCGTGACACCCCTACTTCCTTCAGCTGGAAGCTCACGGAGCTGCGAGGGAAAAGATGAACTTTCAGTCGCAGCCTGACTGAATCCTGAGCGCCTGGACCGGCTCCAGGTCCGGCTCGAGGAGCGGGTCGAGGTCCGGGTCAACCGGCTCGAGGTCCGGCTCCAGGTCCGGCTCGAGGTCAGGCTCCAGGTCCGGCTCGAGGTCCGGCTCGAAGTCTGGCTCGTTTTGGCGGTCCAGGTCTGCACGTTGACTCGTGGCCGTGTCTCATTTATCACAAACGGAGGATCGTTTGGTAAAAACAAACGTCTGCAGGCAGCAGCCGGTTAAGGAGCACGTTCCTCCTCCTGGATCCAGTTCTGGTTCTTAGAAGTGAAGGATTATCTCCTCAGGATCACAAGTTCACGAGTTCATCCATCAGATTAGTTGATGGCAGCAGAACTCGGCCACCGTCCTGATCTGACGCAGAACTACGACGGTTCTTATCGGAGATTTACGGTCAGGGAGGATAAAGTTCCTGAGGAGCCTGAAGGCATCATGGAAACTCAGAGGAAGACTCTTTTAGAACAACAAGTTCCCTAAAAGATCACAAATTCCCCGAGAACATCTGTGAACTGTTTGGGGACGCGCTGCCCGCCGTGTTCTTGCTGCGTTTAAGGAGCTGAAGGTGGACCCGAGGAGAACGCTCCGGGGAGAACGTTCCGGGGAGAACGTTCCGGGGAAGCTCTTACTTGCAGGGAAGTTGTGGGAAAGCCGCCTCGCTCGGATCGGGATCGCCGACTGCAGACAGAGAAGACGGACGTCAGAAAACTCAGAGTCAGAGAAGAAGAGCGGCTCTGAGGAGGAGGAGGAGCCAGGCGGGTCGACGGCGGGGCTGAGTCAGCGTTTAAAAGCTGCTGTTTTAGCTGCTCTCACATCAAAAGCTTCGGCTCATTCAGGCGACTTTTAGTTCTTTAACTTTAATGTTTTACAAACGTTCAACCAGAAACACGAAGATCCGTTTAATGCCTCTGATTTAGCTTCTAACGCTACTTTTAGCTTTCAGCTAGCCTTTTGCTACATTTAGCTTTTTATTACTTTTAGCTAACATCTTCATACCGTTGGTTTTTAGCTAATGTTTTATTACTTTAGCTTTTAGCTGGGTGTTTTCTTACTTTTAGCATTTAGCTCATGTTTAACAACTTTTAGCTTATAGCTAGGCTTTTGATACTGTTTAGCTGTTAGTTAGATATAGAGATAAATATATAATTTAGTTAAATATTAGATATTTTAGCAAACAATTTGTGACATTTAGCCTTTTGCTACTTTTAGCCTTTAGCTACCGTTTTCATGCTCATGGCTTTTAGCTATCATTTTGGAACTTTCAGCTAGCCTTTTGTTACATTTAGCTTAAAGCTGGTGTTTTTATACTTTTAGCTTAATAAATATATAAATGAGATATTAGGTATTTTAGCTTCAGTTAGCCTTTTGTTACATTTAGCTTTCTGCTACTCTTAGCTCACCTCTTCCTACCATCAGTTTTTAGCTAATGTTTTACTACTTTAGCTATAGTTGGGTGTTTTTCCTACTTTTAGATATACCTTTGTTACTTTTAGCTTATAGCTAGTGTTTAGCAACATTTAGGTTTTGGCTAGCCTTTTGCTACATTTAGTTTTTAGCTGGTGTTTTTATACTTTTAGCTGTTAGTTAGCTATAGAGATAAATCTATAATTTAGATAAATATTAGATATTTTAGCTTTCAGCAAGCCTTTTGTGACATGTAGCTTTTTGCTACTTTTAGGCTTTAGCTACCATTTTCATAATCATGGCTTTTAGCTATCATTTTGCTACCTTCTGGTTTGTAGCTAGTGTTTTACAACTTTAACTTTTAGCTGTTTTTTTTGCTACTTTTAGCTTTTAGCTACCCTTTCCCTACTTTTAGCTAATGTTCAGCTCAGTTTTAGCTGCTTCAGCAGATTTCAGCAGTGGTTCAGTCTGATTGAACGTCTGTAGATCCTCTCAGGCCGACAGAAACAGCCGCCGCCGCCGCCGCCGCCGCTCTGACTCAACCGTCTGAAGTGAAATCTCGTTACTCTTCTTCTTCTCTTCGGCGGCGCTCCGGCGGCGCTCAGGGCGGCGATCCGGTTCTCGATGTAGGAAACCTGGAAATGAGAAGCACAGATGAAGCTTCCCGAGGCTGAAGCTGCCGGTTCACCTGAGCTCCTGCGGTGCCACACCTGACTCTGGGCGTTCTGGACGTCGGCGGCGGCCTGAGCCACTTTGTCCTCCAGCTCCACCAGGAGAGCCGTGGAGCCTCTGAAGCTCGTTATCGGCGCCTCCTGCAGGGGGCGCTGCTTCCTCTCCGGGCTCCGGGTGGAGCGCTTCACCTGCAGAAGGAAGGTTCAGAACCTGAAGGTCTGCGGTGGTTCTGTAGAGCCTGGAGAACCTGACGGGTCACATGTTCTACCTGCTCAGAGTCCTCCTCCTCCTCTTCCTCCTCCGGCTGGCGGCTCCTGGATCCGGATCTGGTTCTGGTGGGGATTCTGGACGGCGCCTGTGGGGTCTCCTGAGAGGACAGAGGCCCACTGGACTCGTCTTCATCAGAACTTTGGTCGCTGATGTTGTCGGTCAACTCGTGCAGCTTCTGTCTGAGCTGCAGCTCTTCCTCCCACCGAGGAGGAGGAGGAGGAGTCTGGGTCTGCGGGCTCGGGTTCTAGTGACGGAACAGAACCGAGAAAACGGGTCGGTGAAAAGGTTCAGAACCAGACCTGATGTCTGATGGTCAAAGATGTTTTCTTAAAGGGACAGTTCGGCTCGTTTAAAAAGATCATCAACATCTTACCTGCAGCAGAACAACAGGCCCGACGGGCTAACGGCTAGTTGGAACAAAGTCAAAGGTCAAATCTTCATAACCATTCATAACCATTGCTAGCTTTCTGCTACTTTCAGCTTCTAGCTACTGTTTTGCTACTGTAGCCTTAAAGCTAGATCTCTGCTATTTATAGCTTTTAATGTTTAGCTTCTAGCTACCATGTTGCTACTCCTTGCTAGCATTTTGCCACTTTTAGCTGTAACAGCTCAGTTTCAGCCTCTTCAGTGAGCTTCGTTCGGCTCTCGTTGTATTTCCTTCAGCTGATGTTTTTATCAGCCGATGCTTCTAAGCTAACTGTGACTCGTAGCTGAGAGGCTTCGACACGTCACAGATTCAGACGGTTTTAAATCCATATTTCCTCTCTGTTCCGCAGCTCGTTCCGCTGATTTCTGTTGGGTTCTGCTGGGTTCTGCTGGGCTTACCTCGCTGTTCGTCGAGGCCACCTTCAGCTCCAAGCGGCTGAGGAACGTCTCCACGGCCGACATCCGTCTGTTCAGGTCAGAGATCTGGAGGAAGGACAGAAGTCGTCTCGTACCTCTGATGACCTCAGATAGAGGAAAATAAATCAGTACAGACCTGCGGCGTCGCGCTCAGGCTGCGGTGGACCGGGTGCTGCCGGCAGGGATCGTCCTCCGAGTCGGAGTCATCAAGGCCGGGCAGGAAGCCACCGCCTCCCCGGGGGCCTCCGGCGCCACCGCCGCTGCCACAAGAGGAGTAGCTGAGCCGGGACGCGGAGCGAGACGAGACGGTCCGGTTCTCCACGAACACGAAGTCGTCTGGAAACAAAACAAACCACCTTTGACCTGCTGACTGAGGCCGGTACAGCCTGAGCACTGCACGGTCTGCCCTTCAGGGTGAAGATCAGCAGCTGTCCTAAATGTTTCCTCTGGTTAATAATCCTTCTCTAAATGACCTTTGACCCTTCTCATGTTGATAGGCAGCAGGTCATTGCTGATGTCTTTCCGCTCTGGTGTCGTGCTAACACACCTGTAGCTCCAGAGCAGCAGAACCTGCTGGTCCTGGACCTCTGAGGTCCTGATGAAGACCCACAGTTTCTGGATGTGGTTCAGTTTTTGTTAAATAAATATTTTATTACCCTCAGGCTGTAATCAGACAAATTAAATTATTTAAAATCACAGAAATAAAAGATTTTCTGCTCCGATCTTTGATCAGTTCTCTGTCAGAGCTGAGACTTTACCGAGTCGTGGACCCGCGTCCAGGTCCAGGTCCAGGTCCAGGTCTCTGTGCTGCTCCTGGACCACCTGCCGATAAACAGCCTCGACGAGCCTGGATGACCTCTGACCTCCGTCCATGACATCACGGCCGCCCGTGGCCTGGAGGGGGAGGGGGAGAGAGCAGACAGGAAGGTGTTCCTGGAGGTCAGAGGTCAAACTGTCAACAGCAATAAAATCACAGCTTTTTCTGAGAAGCTGAACAAGTTTAGAGGTTTGTGGGTAAAACTAGCTAAAAGCAGCTGAAAGATAAAGTGATAAACACAGCAGCTAAAAGCTGAAAAGATGGCAGTCAGCTGAAGCAGATTTCTTTGAGGAGAAAATTGTGACTGATTCAAAAAGTTAGAAAAAACAAAAATCCCAGCTGTGATGTCCGAAACGAGCCGAACGTTTTGTTCTCTGAACAGCTGAAAGTAAACAGGAAAACAGACTCGTTAGCACGAGTGCTGAGTCATCAGTGTTTGTGCTGACTCGTTAGTGCTGAGTCATTGTTCCCGCAGTGAGAGCCTGATTGGATCAGTTAGTTAGACTCGGTTAGTTAGACTTGGTTAGTTAGACTCGGTTAGTTAGACTCAGTTAGATAGACTGGGTTAGGTAGGATCAGTTAAGGTCTACCTGGTCCTGGTGTCGTCTGTCGGAGCCGAGCGTTAAGTCGATCGGATCAACAGTTAACCTCCTTTTGGTCTTTCTCGTCTTCAGAGATCAGAGACGGAGACACCGTCAGAGAGGACAAATAATAAAAATCAGACAGAATCACAGAAACAGCAAACATGGAGGTCTGTCGTCACAGCAACGCTCAGGGTCAGAGACGAGGAGAAAATCTGAACGACTAAAGGAATCGTCTCAACCAATCAGAAACTGTCCCCAGGAGGAGACGGATTCATCTGGGAAAACTGGAATGTCAGTAAATGTTTCCTTCCAGCATTTGATCCTTCCTGCCTGGATCTGACGGCAGGATCCAGCAGAGGGCGCTGCAGCAGCTGGACGTCTCATTATTTACAGGAAATAAATCCTGTGGTTTCTCAGGACAACAGCCGACACAGAGGCCGAATCTAAACAAAGCTGAGCTGACATTAAACATGTGGTCCTGGTTCCAGCTGCTTCGCTCCATCGGTCCAAGCTTCCCTCGCCACATCTGGTAAAGCCTTCCAGCTGTTCAGGGCCTGGACCAGAGTCCGGACCAGAGTCCAGAGCGGAGCGAGGAACCAGTCCTGACCTCCTGCCTCCTGCTGGGTTCAGAACCTCACCTGAACGGCAGATATCTCTGTTTAAAGACTCCAGGGACGTCTGTGAGTCCAAGTCAAAACAAACCAGCGAGTCCCGACGCCTGCGTCTCGTTTTGGGACTTCCTGCCGAGAAAAACCTACAGATTTATGGAGCGGAGAGTCGGCTTGAAGACAGGAAGGTTCTGCTGAACGAGGAGGTGTCGATGAAACAAGATTCTTCTTCCTGAACTAAGAGCTGAAGGAGGAAATAATAATAATAATAATAATAATAATAATAATAGTGCAGATTTCCTGCAGATTTTAGATTAAAAAGTTCCTAAAGTCTCTGGAGTCAGCCTGATTCAAGATGGCCACCACAGCAAACCGGCTACAACTCTGTTGGTTTTACAGCTGCTGAGCTAAAATCCGGGGTGGTAGTAGCTGAGAGTCATCCCCAGCGCGTACTCTCTCAGGAGGTCTACAGCTCACGGGAGGCGGCGGGCGACATGCATTCCTTTACCGCCGCTACAGGAGAACGTTCTCCTTCAGATATTTACTACGTTCTTCTAACATAAATACAAGTTTATTAAACAAATGAACAAATGTAACAAATGGGAAACACATAACTGCCAAAAAAATTAAACTAAAACCAAAATGATGAGGGAAACCTAAAAGATGCTCAGGGTTCTAATATGAAGTGAAAGGTAAATAAAACCTCATCATACCTCCTTAAACTGCTGAGAGTCTGAGTCCAAACTGTGCTCCTGAAATCCGTCTGCAGACACAGAGAACAGGAGAACCGCTGAGGAACCGAACATGAAGCCCAGACTTCCTGTTTGTAACCTGGTTCTTTTAAATAAAGTTAATTCAACATAAAGAAGACATGACAGTAAAAGAACCGCAGCTCCAGCTGAACCCAACCTGGAGGTCAACCGTTAGAACCGTCTGAAGCGTTCCTGCAGAACCCAGCCCAGGGATGTGTTTCTGCACTGTGTTTGGTAAACCAGTCCCAGCAGACGGGTCCAGTCCAACCAGAACTTTATTTGGTTCTGTTCCAAACTCTGAACGGGACGAGCGGCAGAACCTGAACGCCTCCGTTTGATTTAAACCTGAAAACGAGTCTGAAAGTTTTTATCGTTTGTTTTAGAACCGACTCAGCAGGAATTCACTTCAGTCCGTTAGACCCGATTATTATTATTATTATTGTTATTATTAATTATTATTATTAATATTATTATTATTATTACAGATTATATAATTACTGTTAAATGTGTAAATATGTGGATTTCATAACATTTATCTGAACTTTATTACATTTTTGTTTTTGTTAACTGTTCCTGGTTATCACCTGAGTGTAAAGATTTCAGTTTCCCCGAATCATCCAACCAACCATTCATCCATTCATCCAACCAACCAACCAACCATTCATCCATTCATCCAACCATCCAACCAACCATTCATCCATTCATCCAACCAACCAACCAACCATTCATCCATTCATCCAACCAACCAACCAACCATTCATCCATTCATCCAACCAACCAACCAACCATTCATCCATTCATCCAACCAACCAACCAACCATTCATCCATTCATCCATCCATCCATCCAACCATTCATCTATTCATCCATCCATCCATCCATCCAACCATTCATCCAACCGTCCATCCAACCGTCATCCATCCATCCATCCATCCATCCATCATCCAACAATCATCCAACAATCATCATCCATCCATCCATCCATCCATCCATCATCCAACCATCATCCAACAATCATCCAACAATCATCATCCATCCATCCATCCATCATCCAACAATCATCCAACCATCATCCAACCATCATCCAACAATCATCATCCATCCATCATCCAACAATCATCCAACCATCATCCATCCATCATCCAACAATCATCCAACCATCATCCAACAATCATCCAACAATCATCCAACCATCATCCATCCATCATCCAACCGTCATCCAACCATCATCCATCCATCCAACCATCCATTTGTCCGTCCATCCATCCATCATCCAACCGTCATCCATCCATCCATCATCCAACCGTCATCCAACCGTCATCCAATCGTCATCCATCCATCCATCATCCAACCGTCATCCAACCAACCAACCAACCAACCAACCAACCATCCATCCATCCATCCATCCAACCATCCATCCAACCATCCAACCATCCATCCATCCATCCAACCATCCATCCATCCATCCATCTTTATGTCAGTCTCAATAAGCAGCAGGTTTTTGCTCCATCTCACTAAAATGTTGCTTATTTTAAACTTTATATCAGCTGCAGCTGTTTTAAAATGGCTGCCAGACCTAAGATCAGATCCATCTAAACTCTGGAGTTTCTTCCTGTTGACTCTGATCTTCTCTGACACATTTTGAATCACAGAACCTTTTTTTTAAAGGTTTTATATCTTTGCTTCAGTCTGTTTCACAGATGTCTCTTTAATGTTGGGTTCAGGGGAAATAAATGCAGGAAAGGAAAGAGTTGAGATACGTTAGTAAGTATCTAACCTGCTGTTGTTTACTTACTGTGGACGTCTGGCATGCTCTGTGTGTCGAATTCACGAGGTTCTGAAACAAAAATGAAACTAATTCAAACGTCTTCCATGTTTTATGTTCATAAAGAGACAGTTCGGCTCATTTCAGGTAAGTTTCTGTATAAAAAACATTATGAACAGTTAATATCTTACCTGTTGTAGATGTTCCAACAACCCCAGTTTGCAGGAATAAAGTTTAACAGCTAAACCAACTCCCAGATTTGATTTTATAACGTTTTAAATTCTCCTCAGTTTCATATTTAAATCAAATCTGATGCAGCAGATTTAACCCTTCCTGCAGGAACGATCTTATCAAATCTTTATCTGTGTAATGGTTTATAAAACACTTTTAAATTAAATGTTTTAAGACTAGCCGTTAGCTCGTCTATCTTTCTACAGCAGGTAAGATGTTAACTGCTCATAACCCATTTCAAAACGATTGAATTATTATTTCAGTTCTGGTTTTATGGAGCAGAATGACAACATTTGGTTTAAATAATTAAACAGTTTGGTATTTCTTCAGTGAAATAAAAGTTAAACTAATGATTGCATCAGGAGGGTTGAAGAGAGCCGAGAGGATCAGGCTCTGTGCTGTCAGGACGACACCCTCTTAGCTCTGAGGGCCCGGCGGACCGCAGCAGAACGCAGCAGAACACACACTCGGCAGCAGAAGGTGTGTGTTCAGTCGTGCACGTTGAATGGGATCCAGATGGTCACGAGTCCTTAATCCCGACAACCTGCAGGTTTCTGACAAAGCTGCATTCCACTCAGATAAAAGACAAACAGACGCTCCTCTCTCCTCCTGCGGCTCCAGAAATGAAACCCATGTGACCGAGCGATCACAAGGCCCGCCGGGCTCAGCCAAACGCACAATTTGCTCCACGTTTCTTTCCCAAAATCCTCGAGGGTGACTCAGCGTTAAGCAGAAGCAGGAGTCCAGGTCCGCTGGTTTGAACGCCGAGGAGCGGGAAAAGAGTCCGGTCCCGAGCGCAGCTGCGAGGAGGCCGGGTGGGAAAAACAGGAAAGACGAGAGGAGCTTAAATCCCTGTGACAGATCTGGCAGTCGGAACCAGGAGGTTCTCACCAACAGATGGGTGACAAATCAGAACCATCCTCCTTTCTAACAGATCCGCTGAAACAACTAAAAACCAGAACAGAACCGAAGCAAACCTAAAAACAAGGCTGTGATTCTTTTATATGAAGATATTTGAATAAATAATGATGCTACCACCGCCGTGCTCAGCAGTGGGCTTGTTTTCGTGGCTGATTTAAGTGTGTTTTCAACCCACTGGACCATTAAACGTTCCTTCAGACGGGTTCTTCTTTGTTCAGGTGGGTGAACATTTGGAGCTGGAGGTGATCCAAGCCCAGAACCAGCCCAGAACCGGGCTTTCGGACTTGTTGCTGCAGTCTGGATGCTCGTTTTCCTCTTTGGTCCGTTTAGCTCCAAACACCAGCAGTCCTGATCCGCTGGGAGAAGAGAACCCGCTCCGTGTGGTTCTATCAGACGCTCTCGATGCGGTTCTGTCCTGGAAGCTCCTCTGAACATCTTCGCTCGGCCTTCCGTGCAGCGTCGGCATCAAATCATCTGCTTCAAATAAAAACTTCAAGAAGAAAACCTCCTCACGGGTTCTAAATGTAAGCTGCAGGTGGGAAACGCAGATCTGGACGTACTCCAATCACAACTCGTCGTGACAGAATAAAAAGTGGGATTAAATTTAAAAACTCTGATTTTCTTAAATTCTACAGCATGATAACTCGGCTCGACCGGCAGCCGGTCCTCGGGCTCCTGGAGAAATGCAGAAAACAGACGGAAACGTGTCATTAATTGAAAAACCTCCTCCGGGTTTCACTGCTGGCCACAAAGTGCTTTTAAATCATCAGTGCGGGTTTGAAGCTCTTTCCCGGGATGGTCGGCGGCGCTCAGATGTCCACAACTGGAGCGGTTCCTGTCATAACCTTCGGTTCGGCCGAAATACCACGGAAACTGAGCGGGCGGCCCACTAACCTCCGAGGTCGCTCCGGGAGCAGCCGCCGTCTCCGCTCAGCCTCTTGAACAGCGAACGCATCACCTTGGCGCTGCCGAAACGCTTGAAGCGGGCACGCACGTTCTCGTGGTACCACTCCAAGGTGCCGATCTGGAGAACCCTTCAGGGAGGAACCAACCAGCTGATCAGCAACGTGTCTGAGGGAGCTTCCTGCATCCGAACAAATCATCATCTGCTGCTTCAGGCCACACAGCAGCTGGATTGAGTAACAATCAACCTGTTAACTGTTGGCTGTAAAACACCTCATATTATTATTATTATTATTAAATGATAATTAGTTTTAGTCGTGAGAAAGAAACACCGATAATCAAACCTCATCTCCTGCAGAAACGTCACAAAGTGCTGCTCAGTCCTGTGTTTTAGCCTCTTTTATTGTTTTTTATAGTCATATAATTAAGCCTACTTGTTTATCAGACCTGCAGGTGAGGCGTCTCACCTGTGGACCGGCTGACAGAGGTCATCAGACTCACCCCTTCATCTGTTCACTTATTCATTCACCATTTTTACATGATTTAATCCGTTAGCTTCACCGTGCTTCTGTTTGACTCTCGCCTGAGTTATCAATTATTTTAACTCATTTAATGACTTTTTATTTCTGTATTCATTTTTAAGTAAATAACTGTAACTTATTTTACCTTCTATTAATTTATTTTTCCTCTTTTTTTGTTTTTATAATCTATATAAATTTATATTTTTAATGTCAGCCTCTGGTGTTTTTTTCTTTTAACACTTTATTTGTTGTTTATTTGCTCCGTTTTATGTTTTATTTGCTGTAAAGTTAATGTATGAACGTCGCTGTAAAAATAATGTTTGACAGATTTATTATCAAATAAATTTTATGTATTTAAAACAACAGTGGAAAGATCTCAGTAAATTCTGATTTAAATAAACTAGCTGATGAAATTAATTAGAAATAAAAGCAAACAGTAGGCTACAAGCTTAGCCTACATGCTAGCAGTTAGCTTAGCTTATAACTAAGTTAACTGTTAGCTAACATATGCTAAGCTAGCTTTTATAGTTTATCAAGATAAAGTAAGTTAATAATTATTTTATTAGCCTAGTTGGATAAACCCCTGAGATAATTTGCTTCTATTTTTTGTCCCTGCAGTCGATGTTATTAATGGTTCTGATAAACGGGCAGAACCACCAGAACCAAGTCAGAATCAGAGCCAAACCTCCAGGATGGAAGACATTATGGCTCATTATGCAGCGAACATTCAGTCCCCTGAGAGAGGAATGATTCGGAGCATTTGTTTTGAATCTGGAGGCTGGAAACCGACGAGATCAGCTGAGCGACCTGCGCCGTTTACTGACTGCAGCCGAGAACTTTAGACGAGAGTGAGTCAGAACCCCTCAGAGACCGGGCCGGGTCCAAGAAAAACCCGTCCGGATCATAACAGGTCTCGGCGAGTTGGACCTCCTGATTCGAAGTGCTGCAGGTGAGCTCCGTCTCCTACCTGCTCAGGTGGCAGGGGTCGCACACCCAGCCGCGCTCCCGTTCGCTGTAGCGGCAGCAGGACCTGCAGACGTGAAGCCGACAGTCCGAGCACCGGTGCTTGATGCTGACCAGGAGCTTAAAGGGCTGCAGGCAGCGGATGCAGCAGAACTCAGTCAGGCTGCTCCGGCTCCCCAACAACTCCCTCTTGGTGTCTTCTCTCTCAATCCTGGTTTTCAGCTCCCTGAAAACACAAAAATCAGGATCTTCCTGTGGATTTTATACTTTAATACGAGTTGAAATCTCCCCGACTTTTAGCTTCTTTCCTCCAGTTTTTAATAATTCTCCTGTAAAGCTTTAAGCCACTCAGGTGGAACGACACAGTTTCTATTAATCTGCAAAGTGAGACCATATGGAGACCAGTTCGGGAACGTTTTAACGCTGAAGCAGCAACAGACGAGACGAAATCCAGCTGTTCGGTGTTAAAAAGAGCTGTTCTCATTTAAGAAAACAGACTAGACTGCTGAAATATCAGAATGATGTCATCCTTATTTATCCACGAGTCGATATTTAACAAGAAGTGTCTTAATGACTGACTGATGCTGGGACGTTGTGTGAAACGTAAATAAGAACTGAACTCAGTGATTTGCTCACCTCATAAACTCATGTTTTACTCAGAATGGAACACAGCAATGTTTAAACCAACATACTGCACCAATCTATGGAATAAATAAGGTCATTTTTGAATTTTATGGTGGCAACGCACCTACAGAAACTGGACCAGAGGCAACAAAAGGCTGTAAAAGAGAGCGGTCTGAATGAGAAACATCTGGAGGAGCTTTTAGTGACTAACGAGGTTAATTATCAGCAGGTCGGTGAGAGGAGGGGAGATAAAAACTCACATTTAGAGGCTGAATCTGTCAGGAGGAAAGATGGCTGACAGGAACTGTCTGAGAACAGAGGAACACTTTCAGAATAAAGTTCCTGAATCTCCATCATCTCCAGTTCATAAAATCATCAACAGAAACCTCTGAGGTCAAAGGTCAAGGCTGGTTCTGTTCTGTTCTGTCTGTAAACACAGTTCACCGTGCTGCTTAAAGCTCTATCAGGCAAAGAAGATGCGTCTCCTCTGGACCAAAGAGGAGAACTGCTCTGAGGTCCAGCCTGCCTCTCTGATGGTATGGGGGTGCATTAGTCCAGGTTTTAGAGCAACATCTGCTCCCATCCAGGACTGTTGAACAGACAGAATGGGACAACCTCAGGTCCAGATGTTTACAGATGCTGCACAGAGGGAAACACCTGGAACATCTGGAAAGAGTTTGACTTCAGTCCCCAAAGATCCAGAAATGGTTTTATTTCAGCCTCAGCCAAGTTAGGCCCAATCTGAACAACAATCTTTTTGCTTTAAGCTACAAATAAAGTCTAAAATCTGTATTTAATATCAGGAGTAAGAGAAATTACAACTGTTTCCATGTTCGGCTGATTAAAGAATCTGGTTTTGGCAGTAAAATAAAAACCCAAACTTGTTTTTTTTTTCCTGTGTGGAAAAACTTTGGACCTTCCTGTTAACGTCTGCCTTGGAAAAAATAAAAATGGTTGTTTGGTTGATTCCCCCTGGCAGCCAGTGTTTATGCTAAGCTAGGCTAACCGTGTCCTGCATGGCTGCCGGTCAAACAAACAAGAACTGCATCTCCTGTTGGAGAGCAGAGATCTGTTTAATTGTCTCGAAACACGTTCTGAGCTCAATCGTTGTGTTTTTACAGCTGCTGGCTGGAATATTTGACGGACGTGAGCTCAGTTAAAGTCAGGAGAAAAACAAATATGGAAGGAATACAGTCTTTCCCTGTCAACGCTCCAAAGCATCTTTGAAGTAAAAGGAATAATTCAGACGTTTGGAGGAAGGGTTCTGTGATAATTCATGTCTTACCTGCTGTAAACTGAGCTTTAATCTGAGGATGACAAAATATCAAAAACTTATCGATATCGACAGAAACTACAATCAGACGGTCCTCTGAACGAGCGTTATGGACACGGACAGCTGATCTTGTTGTGATAATATTCTCGGGACAGGCTTCGTTTTAACTGGGACAGGACATGATGGGACAGGACGGGACAGGACAGGACGGGACGTCCAACTGGGACAAAGACTGCAGAGTCTGGACTCCGGGCTCAGAGGCTGTTTTTTAAACCTGTCAGCCTCACATTAAACGGTCATTTCCACAGATTTCTGCGGTTATTAAGCAGAGCTGCTGCAATGCAAACAGAAAACCGTCAGCGTGGAGGTCTGAATAAGAGATCGTCATGTTTGTCCTGTCTGGGGACGACGGTGTCCCTGTCTGTCCCACGTCCCAGAGACTGGACGCGTCCTGGACCCGTCTCCCTCCTGAGACTTTCTGTTTGACGTCTTTTCCGACGAGCTCAAAATATCAGTTTAAAAAAACAAACAAACTTTGATCTAATCTCATCAAATTATGGTAATTTTTGACGTCCCTGCGGAAAATGCTCCAGACTGCACAGGAAGTGCTACAGCTAGCTTCTGCTGCTTCTTGCTCTGTCATATTTCATGTAAAAAAGCTGATTTCACAACTGAAAGTTTAAATAGGAGGGCTGACGTTAATAAAAAACTGCTTTTTGTTGGACTTTTGTTGAGCTGCTCCCCTTGCTGAGCGTCTTTCACGTCTTCAAGGATCGACTTCACGGCTTTCAGCTGATTGTTGGGAAACTACCAGCCCTCCTCGGCGCTCGGAGCTGCTGACTGAAAATATTCAGATAACAAGTCCCAAATGTCTCTGCTCGGGTGGAGTCTGAACGGAAGAGAGAGCTCTTACTGTTTATTAAATCTGTTTTTAGAGCCGAGCTTTCTGACTTACAGCCCAGATCAGCGCGGATGAACGAGATATTTAACCTTTAGCAGAGACAGCTGCTGGCCATCAGAGGCACGATCGGCCTCCTCTGCTGCTGGATTTCAGCAACATGTGGGCACCGAAGGCAGCATCATCTTCATCCAAACCGACTGGGGGTCTGAGTGCTAGCCCTCCACCAGCTGGGCTGAAAATCCCAGAGGTTTCCACGGATCAAATCAGCCTTTTTTTTGTTCTGCAATCCTGTCCAGTTTCACAAAGCATGGAGCAATCTGGCTTCTGTTAGGAAACCTTGAGCTGCGTCCACTCCTGTCCGATCTAACAGCATGAATTCACCTCCTCCTGGTGGAGCTCAGAGGGGTTCGGGGATCATCTCTGCTGACTTTTATAGGAGCAACGAGACGAAACAAAGAGTCTGTAACCTGCAAACTGAGACTCTTTCCTCCTTTAGGAATAAAATTAAAAGCAGAGTTTTTGTTGAACAAGCTGAGCTTCCAGGAGCTGAAGACAAACTAAAAACCAGCGGAGACACCGCAGCTCTTATTAGTTCGGTTTGAAGGAACGTTTTATTCTTATGTAACAAACTAAAACAGAACAACAGGAAAACGACTCCGGCTGCTCGTGGTGGAAAGGTCTTCATTTCGGGATCCAACATATTTGGTTTTCCAGCTCCGAGCCGTGGACGGGTTTATATGGAAACCTTTCTGAAGGTTTCACACGCCTCGGCTGGATGATTGAAGCAGGAGAAGAAAAAGGGCTGAAGAAGAATTCAGTCCTCACAGCGAAGGAGGACGCCGTCAGGGCAGGAGAAACCGAACATCAGCGACTGTAAGCTTCCTACAGACAGAAACTGAGTAACTTCTAATAATTATTCATTTATAAAGTGACTCCTTCATATCGGGAGGACAGCTGCAGGACTGTGCAAAAGTCTCAATCAGGAACTCTCCAGGTTCGACCCGGATAGGAACCGAAACGTCTTCAGCTGCAGAATAAAAGTCCAGAAGTTTCGAGTTTAAACTCTCAGGATTCTCTGTGTCCTGGATGAGAGATTATCATGATTATCAGGGGTGTCAAACCTACACGATGAATTAAATTAGAAATAAAACCTCGGTCCAAGCCGAGGGCCGAGGGAGAAAAAGATTCAACTGAACGCAGTTTTAGATGCAACACGACAAATTATTCCTTTATTTATCTGCTCCCAAGACTAATAAACTAATTAGAGTAATTGACTAAAGAAAGATGGCACGGTGGTGCAGCGGTCAGAGCTGTTGCCTCCCAGTAAGAAGGTCACAGGTTCGTTTCCCGACCTGGAGTTTACATGATCTCCCTGAGCTCCCTCGGATCAGAAACATGCAGGTTAGGTTCATTGGTGACTCTAAAACTGTCCCTAAGGTTGTCTCTACGTGTCCCTCTGATGGACCGGAGACATGTCCAGGGTGTCCCCCGCCTCTTGGAGACAGACACCGGCTGAAGCGGGTGAATGAAATTAGTTTAACTGAGAAAAACACGACAACAGAAGTCTGTTTGAAAAGAGTTGAGTAACTCTGTGGACTGCAGAGGAAGGGGCTTCTCCTCCTCCTCCTCCTCCTCCTCCTCCTCCTCCTCCCTGATATCTCAACCCTCCATCAGTCTCTGCAGCAAACTACTGAATCATCTGCTGTGAAACTAAATTATCCTCATTTTTCTCAGATAAAAAGGTGAAAAATGTGAGTTTCCTTCTTCTGTTAATGGGATGAATCTGCTGTCGGGTTCTCCTCAGAGACAGAACCGACGAGCAGGTGAAGCTTTAACGACGTTCAGGGCTTCTAATCTGCGTCTTTATGACGAAGAATCAGGACATTTAAACCAACAATCATTTAGTAAAATAACTGGGCGGGTAAGTTTCTGAATCACGTCAGTGAATTAAAGAGTAGAGAAGGAAATGGGTCGTTAGGTCACAAACAGAGAAACGGTTAAAAACAACCCAGTTTGGACCAACCTGGTTAGTTTGATCAGTTTGAAACCCGGGTTGAGTTTTCTAATAGAACTGGGTCAGAAGGACCGTTTTGTTGAATTGAAGCAACTAAAAGGTTGAGTTTAAAAGAACGAAGCAACATCTGGGTGATCAGATAATCCCTAACCAGCTGTCTGGTCCCAACTAAAGTTAACAAACCAGCCTTTTACCGACTTATCTTTACTTCCTTCATCCTGAAGCTCTGGAAGAACGACCCGACCCGCCACACATTTTCTTCAGAATGACTCAGCAGTTTTCTGACGGTTTTTACCCGAGCCGGTCCTCCTCCTTCCTCCTCAGGTCGAAGTCTCTCTGGACGACGTCCCACACGTGTTTGACCTCGTCGTCTGTCAGCGTGGACAGGTCCAGCTTCCTACCGGCGGCGCTGCCCGGCATGCTGAGGTCAAAGGTCGAAGGTCTCCTGCTGTAAGGAAACAATCCATCAGATTAACACTTAAAACTCATCTCAGGGTTCAGCTGTGCTGCTCCAGGTTTAGGCTTGGTGCTTTGAACAACGGTACATTTTATCCTTTTTGTACCGTAAGCCAGCCTCTCACTGGGCTGCGACCGTCGGACACTAGTTGGTGGACACACCTTAACAAAGACGTCTCCAAAACGTCCCGAATCATTCTCAAAACACAGCAGATATCCGAGGCTGCAGCCCCCAAACATCCAGGTCCGACCACCATCCAGCCGTTTGCTGATCTGAGGTCAGCTGGAGGAGGCGACGGGTCCAGGAGGGACACCCAGCTCCTCCTGAGGGATCCCAAGGTGGTGATGGAGCTCCTCACCCGACAGAGGAAGCCAAGCTCCTCCGATGAGAAAGGATAGTTGTTAAAAGCTGCCCGTCTGTCTTTAAAAAGTGGGCTCCAGTGGACGATGTGGGCGAAGGTGAGCAACATAATAATGTGCACGGCCAAGAGTACAGCTCTGCACAAAAAGAAGGGCCATTATTCCAAAGACTGGCCACTCCAAAAACTGAAGTTTTTTCTGACAGTTTTGAGGTAGAATGAGCAGCTTTGAGTCGAGGTTAAAGTTTGGATCATTTCCTGTTTTCTTCCACACCAGCTTCAGGTTTATACAACAAACCCATTTATCAGTGGTTGTTTTTTAATAGGATGCTTACTCAAACTGCCAGGCAGAGACAAAAGACACTTAGAAGAACCTTTTGTGTCCTGATGAAGTCAGCCCAGACCAGCGGTGTCCGGTCCTGGTCCTTGAGGACCACCGTCCTGCAGGGTTTAGATGTTTAGGCTTCTGCAGAACTGGACCAATGAACCAGGCGCTCAGGAGCAGGAAACATCTAAAACCTGCAGGAAGGTGGATCCGAAGGACCAGGACCGGACCACTCCTGGTCTAGGATAATACTCGTTGTGGGTCAGAGGCTGGATTAGCCTCGTGGATCTGTCCTGTGATCTCCCCGGGTTTGGCACCGTTCAGGCATCACGCTGCTGGAGGATTTAATCAAATATTTCACGTGGTCCAGTTCAGAACATGAGGTAACCCTCAGGATGAAGGAGCAGAGAAACGTTCAGGGTCTTGTTTTTCCACAATTCAGCGTTAAAACAGCCGAATCATTCGACGCTAATCTGATTTCTGCTCCTGCGGCCGAGCACAATGGTCGAAACAAGCAGGACAGGAAACAAATCCAAATGTTTTAACTGCAGGATTGTTCTCCTGGTTCCCACAGTTAACCCTGAGGAGCGAGAACTCGACAGGTGTTTGTTTACAGCCGTGAGCAGCTTCAACTCTCGTTTCAGAACCACGTTTCTAATTCTTCATGCAGTTAAATGTTGACAGCATGTCAGTAAAATCTGTATTTCAGAGTAAAACTCAGCAGCGTGTCTGCAGGACTCGACAAACTAGAGCCTGAAACACTGAAGAAGCACGAGTTTTATTCCAATTAAACCAGCTTTTAGATGCTTTCTGCCTTTTAAAGAAAACTGCATTTACTTCCAACTACTTCTGCACATAAATTGGATCAGTATCAGCAGACAGAGTCCTGTCAGACAGGAGAGGCCTCAGCTGAAGAACATAAAATCATCACCTCCTGGATAAAAACACAAACATTTAAAACATTTCAGACTTACGTTGAGCAGCCTGCAGGCAGTTTCTCCTCTGAAGGCAGACTGCAGGACAGACCAGGCAGCAGACAGAACAGCTAATCACATGTCTGCTTAACCAGGAGGAAGAAAGACTGCCTCTTCCTCCTCCTCCTCGCCTTCTTCTAAAGGTCAGTCCAGCTGACCTCATCCACAGACGCCGTTAAACTCATTGATTCAGGAAATTACCTGAAAAAACCCCAAAGCTGAAGCAGATTAAAGTTCTCTGACTCTGAGGATTCAACTGACCGTGTTAGGACGCATGTTAGGATGCATGTTAGGATGCATGTTAGGATGTTAGGATCCATGTTAGGACGCATGTTAGGATGCATGTTAGGATGCATGTTAGGATGTTAGGATCCATGTTAGGACGCATGTTAGGATGCATG
>NC_051435.1:2241262-2246259 GCF_001649575.2 Kryptolebias marmoratus | reverse complement strand
GCATGTTAGGATGCATGTTAGGATGCATGTTAGGATGTTAGGATCCATGTTAGGATGCATGTTAGGATGCATGTTAGGATGCATGTTAGGATGTTAGGATGCATGTTAGGATGTTAGGATGCATGTTAGGATGCATGTTAGGATGTTAGGATGTTAGGATGCATGTTAGGATGCATGTTAGGATCCATGTAAGGATCCATGCATCCTAACATGGATCCTAACATCCTAACATGGATCCTAACATCCTAACATGGATCCTAACATCCTAAGCTTACAGACTGAAGAAGTGACATTAACTCTTAATTTTACTCCAGCGTGGCGTGTTAACGAGAAACGGAGGCTTGTGTTGTAAATTGGGACGAGGTGCAAGGGAACAGCCGGGTCCTGGGCAGGAAGTCGTCGCTCTTCGTTTGCTTTGGGTGGAAACCAGGTAGATCATTAATCCGGACAAACACGAGGATATGAGGGCAGGACCCAAATGGTTTGGGTGTTTGCTCGTTTTACCATCCTCGTTTGTTTTCAGGCTTTGAATTGCATGAATTAGAAGAATAAAGTCAGGAGCGGGCGATCATGTCCACCTGCTGACAGTTAACGATCCCTCACCTGGACTAAACTCCTGCTGAGAAACGCTCCTATGATCCTGGACTGTTTGACATTTTAGACTCGTCTCTCTGATTATCTCCAGCTTCAGTAAATCACCCGAGCAGTCTGGATGCTTTCTTGCGTGTATAGATTCCTTCAGATGAAAGTAATAAAACGACATCCATGTAAAAGAAAAAAAGATAAAACATAAAAAGACAGGCTCTGTCAGCGGTTATGTTTATGTTATATAAACAGTAAAAGTCTTTGTGATTGAGCAAACAAGAAAATTGGATAGTTGGTCGGCTCACATGGTTTGAATCAGGCGTTCTGAAGCCAGTGGAGGGAAACGAAGCAAACTGCTGTGTTTTTAAGAGCCGAATGAGACGAATAAATCAATATTTATAATAATAGTTGGCGACTTACGGACCCAGCGAAGTGTGGCGCCAGTTGTGAAGCTATGTGGACGTTTCACAGCTGCATCCTCAGCTGCAGAAGCTGAAGTTTCTAAGTTTCTCACCCGAGAGGTCCAAGACTTTCCCATCTTTTTCTGAAAAAGGCTTTAATTCGGTGTATGTTTGTGCATCTTTAAATGTTGGGCTCTAAACCTGAGTCAACGCTGCACTGACAGCTCTTCAGTCAAACACAAACAGTTAAAACACTTTAGGTTTAATGGTTCGTGTTGGCTGAGAGTGAATCCAACACTTTAAAAAGTCACATTGATTAAACAGATTCATGACTGCATGTTTAAAACATCCACAGTACATCAAAGGTGGAGGATAAAAGTTATTTTCTAATTGTTGATGTTATTTCTGCTCATTTTTTGTGTCGATCCTGCAGATAAGATCCTACAAACACAATGTTAGGATCCATGTTAGGAACCATGTAAGGATTAAAAATCATGTTTTTAACATAATAACCTTCATCAGGTCCTGCTGGACGTGTCTGTAAATCCTGAAATAATCCCACAGATTAAAAACCAAAAAGGTGAACAGATTCATCTTTAATTTTCTTTCTACCCTCGGCTGATTCAGACAGCTGTTCCACAAAAGTTCATATCTTGGACTGAGAAGACAGATGGTTCGAGGGGGGGTGAAGGGAGAAACCAACATCAAACAGAGGAGGTGGTCTCAGATTCCAGCTTTAGGCCTGATCCCCAGTCAGTTTCACTCCAATCAACAGAGTGGCCCATCAGAGAGTCAGACAAACAAGGACCCTAATGAGCCTCTATTGTTAGGAGAGTGTGTTAATCTGCAGGTGAATCCATCTTACATCACATCTCAGCTTTAAAAGCTCAACTCCACACTCTCTATTTCTGAACTGAGAAAGCTCCTCAGATGAGAAGAGAAACGTCTTCAGCTACAGAATAGAAGTCCAGTTGTTTTTGTTTTTAACCCTTTTTTGAATTGGAGCCCAGAGAAGCTTTTATCTTTCACCTTTAACGGTTAAATTCAGTGACAACATGAGATGAGAGAGCTTCTTCCAGTCTTTATGAAGTCCTGTTTGTGAGACATAAAGTCTAAAGAACCGGCAGAACCGACGGCAGAACGAGGAACCTGTCAGAGAAACGTGTTGAACTCCCATCACCAATCAGAGCTGCAGTTACGGTTCCTGACGGGTTAAAGGAGTCCACGCTTGTTGAATCTCAGCGTAAGAAGGTTCTGGGCCGGACCGGGATCTCAGTGTTTAATTCAAAGGTTCTTCTGTGTTCTCTAATGGCTTTCACAGAACCAGCAGTTCCATATGGGAATCCCCCCTCCTGTTAGAGAAATTTCCTCTGACTCGTCCAGCTGGACTCTCCTGACCTCGGAGGCCTTTTTTTTTTAAAATGTTAAATCCATTTGAGTCAAAGGACAAAAGCTTATAGATGGAACTTCACAGCTGAGGCACAAAGGGTTCCTTTTATTCAGAAAAATACAAAAAAAGAAACGAAACTTTTCGTAGCTTTGAGTCTTTGAGCTTCTGGGTGTGAAGAGATATCCTCACAAATTAAACTCTGGTGTGTAAACTAAATAATTCTTTAATTCGTGTTGTGGTTTGTTCTTCCTGAAACCCAGCAGAACCCGCAGCCCGCCACAGTGGGACCGGGTCTCGTACCAGTTACTGTTTGCTGATGACTCACTGACCGGCCGCCTGATCCGCCCCCGTCCATGAGTGGTATTTACCTCGACAAGTTATAATTTCCATGATTTGGATAAATGAGTTTGCGTGCTTCACATCTGCGAGTGATTTCTGCTCATCAGACCTCCGGATCAGTTCAGAGTTTCACGTCACGAAGGCAGGAAACCACGAGTCCACGGTTGTTCAAGTCGGCCGTGTGACTCGTGTTAGACCTCGCCGGGTCGAGCTGAAAACGCAGCCGAACGCTGCCTCGCTGCAACGACGCAGGGAGCTTCTTCCAGTCGTGTAATGGTGTTGCAGTGAGGCAGAGCCGAACATCTGACGGCTGTTTGAGATCTTCTGTAGGTTCAGACAGACGGGGGGGAGGAAGTCGGCCTGACAGCAAACCGGCGCTGAATCCAGAGGCCGTGTTCAGAGAGAGGAACCTCACCGGGTTGATCCTGTCCTGGATCAGTCGGAGAACAGGCTGCGTCTCCTCCTGATGACTGAATGAAATGTTTACAGTTTGGAATATTTCCCTCCCTGTCATCATATCAGACTCATCCCCTCAGTCCGGTTTTGGTTTTATTAATAAAACTAACTTCAACTACCTGTCCGTTCTGCTCGTGACGCATCGAGGTTTCCATCCCAGCACATCATGAAGCGTATTTACAGTGAAGGATATGTGAGTTTTGGTGGAGTTGCCATGGCTTCTGGCTGCTGCATTAATGGATTCCTGCTGTCATTTAAAGACACTCATTGAGACTTCAATGGTGAGCATTGTTCAGGCGGATTAGTGAGTCAGAAAAGCAGCCGAGGACGGGGAGGACGGGGAGGACGGTGCGGCTGCAGTTGGCACAACGAGAGGGAGAGGTGATGCACCAGAGGCAAGTTCAGCCTCGGAAAGAAGGAAACTGACGCTTTCAGGAGCTGAAGGGGAGCCAGAGACGCTCTCAGAAAGCTTCTCCTGACCTCACAGCTTCCCTGAACACGATCCAAACTTTATCGGTCTTTAATCACAGACGCTGATCTTATATTTGAGCTCATCCCGGAGAAGGTGTGTCCTGGATTAACGGCAGCTTCTGGTTGGGAAACGAAGGACTTTCCAAAACCAAACTGGGAATGGAAATATGTGTTCACCACGTGATCAGTTACTGAGCTGCATTTTCCCAAAGTGGCTTGTTAAAAAAAGTGCAGCGGAAACATGTGAACACGCTTTAATGAGAAATAACAGCGATGCTTGGACCGGGATGACTTGTTCCTTCGCTCAGAGCAGCAGAAAAGACGAGAAACGGTTTTAAACACGAGCTGAAAGTTCCCGAGTGCCGTCGAGTTTGCTGACATTAGTAGATCTGTTGCTTGGTTCATTAAATCAGAGTAAAAACTGAGCAGATTGGTCTGAACAACTTCTGACCTGGTCATTCTTCAACCAGTCCATGTTTTTACAGCTTTGGTTGTTTTGTACCCAGACTGTTCGGGTATAAAACATTCAAGGTGTCGATTCTCTTTCTTAAAAAGGTTAATAGAAGAAAAAATAACCATAAAACAGGCTAAAGGACTTGATGGGACTCAGGATTTAAAGAAACCGGACCCCCAGCCCTGAACTGAGACCATCTGGCTGGATGATCTCAGAGCTTTTCTGGGTATAAAAGTCAGAAAGTTCAGTGAAATAGCTGAGTGTCAAACTAAAAGAAAGCATCCACCACAGGTCTCTTTGTACCCTCCTTACAAACATCCATAAATCATCCGCTCTGATGATCTCAGATTTGTTCCAGATTTATTCCGATCTTCTTCGTTCTGTCGATCCAGATGTCTGAATAACTCAGATCTGAAGTCAGGAGAAATTCATAAATGCAGTTCTGTTTAAATCGGACATTAAGATCCCCAGATAATATAACAATTTTTATTGTTTTGGGTACTTTATGCAAGCAGCATCCTGTTCTGGACCAGAGGGAGACACGGGGAGGGGTTTGACTTCCGGTAAAATGTCTCCTGCTCCCATTTCTTCTTCATGTAGTCTTCAGGACACAAACTGAACCTGATCCGATCTTCTCCTCATTCTTTCTGGGATTCCTTTGTGTTCAGGAACCTGCAGTTCATCTGAGGTAAAACAGGAAGACGTTTATCCCCTTAATCCAAACAAAAACCTTCACTGAACATGAAGAACACACGGCCTCCGGTCCCCGCGGTTCATCTACGGTCCCTGCAGTTCACCTGCGGTCCCTGTAGGTACGAGGTGGAGGTACGAGGTGGGGGTACAAGGTGGAGGTACGAGGTGGGGGTACGAGGTGGGGGTACGAGGTGGGGGTACGAGGTGG
>NC_051435.1:2226554-2238702 GCF_001649575.2 Kryptolebias marmoratus | reverse complement strand
GGTACGAGGTGGGGGTACGAGGTGGGGGTACGAGGTGGAGGTACGAGGTGGAGGTACGATGTGGGGGTACGAGGTGGAGGTCAGAGGTGGGGGTACGAGGTGGAGGTACGAGGTGGAGGTACGAGGCGGGGGTACGAGGTGTGGGTACGAGGTGGGGGTACGATCTGACTCAGCAGCAGGTTGGATCCTCTCTTCCAGCACGACTGCAGATTTCTGGTTTTCTTCCATTTGAAAAGATTTCTCAGTCTCTAAAACAACCCAAAATAATTTCCCTCTGATGATTTTCGAGCTGGTAGTCGACTCATCGTTGTTCGGGTCGGCCTCCGAACAGCCGCAGCGTCGATGGTTTCCTTCTCTGAGCGAATCCTTCAGTTTCTGTTCAGATAAACTCATCTTACCAGCAGTTTTTTCTCTGAGGCCCTCAGCCGTCTCGTTTTATTTAGTCCACATCAATAAGTGACCGTTGGAGGCAGGTGAGGCTGCAGGTGTGGCGCTGAAAGGCCACGTCGGAGCGGCTCATCGAGGAGCGGTTTGGACCTGATGGATGGTCCGCAGCTGCGCACCACATTTCCATTTTATAACTCCGTGTTGGCCTGAAACATTTCTTCTTTTTACCGCTTTTTCTCCCTCATTTGGCCAGCTGCTTGGCTCGCCTGCTTCCCATTTAGCTTTTGTTTTTCACAATTCTTTTATTTCTAATTAATCCCACAGACAACTTCGGTTTCACAAGTGCTTTCATGGCAGTCGTTAAATCATACGAAGACGGTGACGCATGCGAACATGTGTGAGAGTTTGATAATAAAACACGGAATCGAACCGTGACAGAGAGTCCGGTGACCCCCCCCCACTCCTGCGCCCCACCGTGCTGCTAAATAAGAGACGTTTCGTGCCGCCACCTACGTCTGTAATGGCTCCTCGATGTGTTTATACGGGACGCTCTCAGAAGTGGAGACGCTGAGCTTTGAAGAGCGACATAATGAGGAAGGAGGAAGGAGGAAGACCACAGACGTCTCTGTCTCCAAACAAACTGTCCTCCCTGCTGGTTTGAAGAGACGCAGAGCTTCAATTAAAGGAATCCCCCTGAAGGAATGCATATCACCCGCCGCCTTTGGTGCCACAGTTTCAGACTGAGATCATCTTTTGTGGCGGCCATTTTGGTCAAACCCTGAAAATGATGCCGTGCACGAGCTCTCAGCTTCGACCACACTGAAGTTTAGCTGTAAATGATACTGTCTGTCAAAGCATTTGGGTGTGGCAGCCATCTTGAATTGACTTAGTTTCACAAGTTGTGATCATCCACTGGTTCACGAGTTATCGCAGCTCTGACTGCGAAGAGCTAATGGCAAACAAAGATCTTGTGGATCTGTTGGGGATGACTCTCAGCTTCTACCACACCAAGTTTCAGGCCAGTATCTAGAAGATTAACAAAGTTGTAGCCATTTCTGTGTGTTTAAGGTCACTTGGCTGTGGCGGCCATCTTGAATCAGGTTAACTCCAAAATTTAATCGGTGGTGGATCAACATCCAAAGGTTACCGTCCGCAAGTTTCATTAAAATCCGTCCGGCGGTTCATGAGTTATTTTGCTAACGGACAGACGCATACAGCCAAAAACATGATCACCCGCCGTCCGCCTTCAGCAGCGGGTGATGAGAGACTGACCGGATGAGCTGTGAGTGACAGCCGAGCCTCGAGGTCAGAGGTCAGAGGTCGCAGCGTGTTCTTGTCTTGATTCAGGCGCCATGAATCCTGTAAACGAGTCCAGAAGGAGCTCAGCACAAACCGGGTTCTGGGTGTTCACACCGAACAAGAACCGGTCCAAAACTGGGTTCACACTGAATAAAACTGAACCGGTTCTAAACCGACCTCGTGTCCCTGAAAGGAGACGAAGCTGTCGTATAAACCAAGACTTCCTGTGATTATCGTCTCATCATCATCATCATCATGGCGGCTGGGATCCCAGGAGCGCCGGGCAGGAAGGCGAGTTAAAATCCAAAAATGTTCCATAAATGGACACAAAAAAAAAACAAATCCATCTTCTGTCTGCTGCGAGGCACGACTGGCGAGCGTGACAAGGTCAAACCTGGACCTGCCGGGCTGAACGGGGCACAAAACCCTGCAGGTCGAGACACTTACTGTCAGAAAGCTCCATTTTGATTTTCTTACCTGAAACAACTGCTCGATGCTCCGCTTTAATAAAACAATCTGTTAAAACGGCCTCTGACCTGACCTGACCTGAAGAGTTAGGCTCATCAGACAGGAAGTTAGAAGTTAGGAGTAATTTAATAAACATTTATCAGTGAAAGGATTCAGAAACAAAATGAATTAAATTCAACAATAAGATGGACTCTCAGCCCTCAGTTTCTCCAGAGTACTCAACTCTAAGTCCGAGCAGGAACCGGGATCCGGACTCACCTGAGATGGAGTTTTAATCCTGAATCCGTGGCTCAGCCGGCGTTCGGTCCAAACGGGTCTCTACAGAAACAGGAGTCCAACAACCGGGCCCTGGAGAACTCCTTCGGGTCTTTTAATGTTTCCAGAACGATCCGGTGACATCTTTTGGACACGTTCCTGCACACCGGAGACAGAAAAGAACCCGGGTCAGTTTAGACGTTTGACAGAACCAGAACAAAGCGCTGAACCCGCAGAAAACATGGTTCTGATCTCACTGGGCTTTAAAGAACTCCTGCAGAACCCGATCACAGAAACGGTGATCAGGTTCTCCACCTCGATCTGTCGTCTGTGAGCGGCGTTACTTCCTCACCTGAACGGACGCAAACATGGCTGCACGTCTGAGCGTGAGGTTTGTGGACATGTCCAGGTGTCCCCGAGCAAGACAGGGACACTTGGACATGCCTCCGATGTGTCCCATGGGTGTATGACTGTGATCTGAAGCTCTGATTAGGATCTGCAGATGATTTATTCAGCAGAGACACGAGGACAGGTTTTAAAGCTCTTTGATTGGCTGGAAAGCAGCGATAAAAGTTTAGAGAATCAGAAACTTTTTACTCCCAGCATCAAACTTTACATCTTATAAAAAAAGAGTAGTTTGTGTTGTTTCCATCTTTTACTTTTAAAACAACAGGAAAATAACCACCAAGCAGCGTCGGGAACAACTGGGCTCAATAAAACCGATGTTGGTATTTTATTGTGAAAGGACTTGTTGTAAAAACGTTACTGCTGCTGTTGTAAACCTTAAAGGTATTAATGCCAGATGTTTGTCCATAGAGTCTAATCTGATTTGCATAATCTACGAGGCTGGCCTGCTGACCAATAATTAAAGAAACGTGCAGAAAAACGTTCCTGTGTTCAAAGGTCGAGGACCTTTTGGTAAAACCCCAGAACCTTGGAGCTTTCTGTAACTGGACGTTAAAAACAGCTGAAATGCTATTAAGGAGGAAACTATAATAATTTAGACTGTTAGCATTATTAGTCTTGTGGCATGTTGCATTTTGGAATAAATTAAATAAAAACCGCTCCTGAAATCATGAGAAAGCCTCAAACGATTGTGGGATCCTGAGAGACGTCACCTCTGGTGGTTTTTAAAATTGGAACAAAACGTTTCTTACTGATAAACATTAATAAAAATAAATTAATCCAAACAAGCTAAGATCTTCTGCTCAATGTTTGTTATTAATAGTTTTTCTGAGTGAAGAGTTTAAAAGCTGTGGCTCATTTCGGACTTTAGTCCCTAAAAATAAAGCGAACTGAAAGATTGCTCAGCATTTTCCAGGAAACAAACAAAGAGCCGAACTTCAGCCTCGTCTTAAAGGTTCAGCTTTAGAGATCTCTGCTCTGATCCACATTCAGCTGCTCGCTCCAGATGTGATCTCCTCCTCAGGAAATGAAGAGCATCCCGTCTGCCAGCTTCACAAAAGTCCGTCAGACTTCTTCAGTTTCATCGTTTATTCTTTTAAAAACCGAAACAAACTGCGTTTATTTCATTAAAACTGAGGGCCCGTTTTATTCCTCCTGACTAAGAAAAGGTCTTTCCTGCTTATAATTTAGATGAAACTCCAGAAATCCTATAAAACTGCAGCTCTGCAGACAGACCATCCATCTCCAAGCTGAATAAAAAGCTTTTGTTCAGACTCTCCTGTCCTCCTGAGCCCTTCTGAATCTGAGGAAAACTGAGAAGTACAGAACATATGTGCCAGTCGGGATAAAACCGATCCCTGGAATGTGAAAACCACAGGACGGGTTTTGCTGCGATGATTAAAACTCATGAAGACGTTAAAGTGATCCAGGCCCAGCCTCCGCCGCCTTTGATTTTAATCCTCCGCAGACCTCCGGTGGACTTTTGAACCTGACCCGGGCTAAAACTGAACATTTGTCATGTGACCTCCATCCTGCGCCGCCTTAATTCATCCCTGATGGAGGTCAGCACACTTCTCACTGTTTCTGTGCATGGTAAACGTCTCCAAACTCATGTTTATGTTGTTTTGTTTAAATGCTTTAAACCAACATCCAGTAACTGCAGGATGAAAGATCAGCAACAGCAGAGAGAACTGAAATAAATTCATTAAAATCCAGCGTGACCTGTTGTCTCTGCACCAAGACAGGAAACTCAGCTGGTAATAACATATTTAACTTCAGCTTCCTGAAACATTAGTAGGTGAAAGCTAAACTTAACTAAACTTATGAGTTATTTTTGGGCAGAAAACTCCCCGGGTATGTTGGGTTTAACCTGCTGAGTTAACACTAACCAGGGTTAACCCAACAAATGGGATGTTTTGAACCCAGTTTTTGGTTCGTAGAATCAGATTTAGGTTTTAGTTTCTGCTGAGTGACAGATTAAGGTGGTTTCTGCGTCCAGTTAGATATTACTGGACATTCTGAGTGGTTCTAATATCTTTTTAACCCGAATTTCAAGGTAGCATCTCACTGATGTGCAGCTGTTGGTGACTTAAAATTATGAGATAATAGGCGAAGTTTCAGTGACCATGCACACCATGTTCCTACAGCTCTCGGACATGAAGACAGGCAGGTTTGGACAAGTTTTTCCAATAATTCTTATCTATCAGCGGGTTTCAGATCTGGACTTTCTGAGCTCCCTGCAGGTTTCGGACTACAGCTCTGGCTCTCTTGAGACGGGTTGGAGACGTTCGAAACTCAAGAGACAGAACTGTGAGCCTCTGCGACTCACGTGAGGAAACTGAACGTCCCCCAAATGTCCAAAGAAGTTCTGGAAACACCATCTACTGTATATGGGTGTGTATGTTTGTGTATAATCTATTTAAATCCTCTTGAGTTGTCTCATTTCGATGCCTGTTTGTTTGTATTTCAAGCTCTGCTTTGCTCAGCACTTTGAGCTTCACTTGTGTTTGAAAAGTGTTTTTTTAAATGAAGCTGAATTAAGTTATTTTCCACCTCTTTATGTGCTCGTTGCTTCACTGGGAGTAAGCGTTGAAGTGGAATGAACACATGAATTCTCCTGAAACTGGCCGGTGAGCAGTTTGTTCCTAGCAGTGATGTCGTTGCCGGGGTGGAAAGCAACTGGGACGAATTCTTTGGTTGCTTTTATTTGAGTAAACACTCAGAACGCTGTTCAGTGTTTTACGGGGAGGGGGGGGGGTTGCAGGAAACATTTCCTTCGCTTTTCAGAATTTCCACAAACCGAAGGAAGCCGGTAGAACCTGAGCCACACCCTGAAGAAAAAGCCTCTCGCTCCGATGATAAGAAACTAACTTCACCTGAAAGCTGGGAGCTAAAACCAGCCTTTAAATCTCAAGCAAATATTAAAGCGTGAGATAAACATCGTCAAACTGAATTATCAGTCTTCTTCTGAAAGGTTTTAATTATCCAGACCTCCTCACGCGTCTCCCTTTGGTTTGGACTCTTGTGTTACATGAACACAAGTGTCCAGCTGCTTTTTTCCCCTCTTGGTTCTGTGTTTCAGGACACTCCAGCTGCTCATCATGTTTAATTTTTTCCTGTAGCAGCAGTTGTTGCCTAGCAGCACCATAACACCGCGGAGCCGCAGGAAATGTGGCGGTGTGAGTAATGACCTTCAGACAGCAGAACATGGATGAACTGGGCCACTGTTCTAAATACTTCCATATGTTGAGTCATGCTGGATTAGGTCTTCAGCAGATAAATAATCAATAATCAGCATTTATCGAGGATCGCACACAGTTTCTGGACTGGTTTTGGATTGTCCACACGTCCGTCCCGAGTGTGAGAAAGTAAAACCAACTGTAGAGCAAGCTGACCTCTGTTTTAGCTCACTCACAGAAAAATGTTGCAGAAATCCTCCCGGACTGAGGCACGTTTAAGGGTTTGACAGCAAACGGCTGCTGAGAGACTTGTTCCTGTTGACGTTCACTCTGTTGTGTGGGACTGTATACATCATAAAACATGCTAAACTATAAATTAATGCCTAAAAGTAGTCATGTGGTAACGACCACTGTATGAACTGAGATCTGCTGAAGTGACGGAGTAATGTTCAACCCCAGTAAAACAGACATTGGGTGAAATGTAAATAAAAATAATTTACTTTTAAAGTTGCTCCAGGGCAACAGTACGAATAAGAAACAGCTGGAGGAGAAATTTACAGATAATTAGGTTATTTGGCAACATTTGTGAGAGGCTGAAGACAGGCAGGCGAAACACAAAAACCAGCCGTGAGATTTTAATTAGGTCGTAGATTTTTATCACTCAATGCTATAGAAGGTTGGTTGTGTACTTTGGGTTGGTTGTGTAGTTTGGTTGGTTGTTTGGTTGGGTTGGTTGTGTAGTTTGGTTGGTTGTGTGATTTGGTTGGTTGTGTAGTTTTATTGGTTGTGTAGTTTGTGTCAGTTGTATATTTTGGGTCAGTTGTATAGTTTGGGTCAGTTGTGTAGTTTGGTTAGTTGTGTAGTTTGTGTCAGTTGTGTAGTTTGTGTCAGTTGTGTAGTTTGGTTGGTTGTGTTCTCCACTCTGAACTTTGAGCAGAGAAACCAAAGATCATAGATCTTCCTGTTGAAGCTAACAGCTATAAGATCATCTCCAAGCAGCTCCATGTTCCTCTGACCACAGCTGGGACTGCAGACAACCTTCAGGACGGGGACGCAAGAGGAAATGCGACCCCATGCTGATCAGGCAGATGGCAACAGAAGAACCATCCAGAACCACTGAAGCTGAACTCCAAGGTCAAGGGTCGTCACATTTTGAATCATAATGATGGAAGAAGAACCAGGAGGCTCCACTGCTGACAGAAAAACACAAAAAGCCAACCAGGAGTTCACTAAAATGCATGTTTTAGATGGTTTCCTTTCAGCTGCTCCCTTCTGTCGGGGGTCGCCACAGGAAGTTCCTGTCAGAACCTGGACTCAAACCTGCAGCCTCGGGATTATAAGACCACCGAGCTGATTGAAGAGATGTGGTCTCATTTGTTCACAGATCATTTATAAACTGAACTAAACAGCTTCACATGATGGAAGTGATGAGTAAAAATAATTATATTTTACTCGTTCAGTTTATAGAACCGCCGCTTTTCCTTATCAGCTTTTAAAAGTTTAAACTCTGGCAGGTTACTGCTCTGCACATTCCTCCGGGGAAGATTTGTGAGAGCACTTCCTTCATGATGAATCAGTGAAACAGAATCCAAGAAAGCCCTGAGATGATGTGTTTATACCAGACTGTGTCCAGACTGTGAAACAGCTTGGAATCAGTCCTGGATGGATTATTAGTGCTACTCTGTAAGTTTCTTCAAACAAACAGCTGATAATTCAAACTGAAGAGAAAACATCCCATAAAGGTAATTATAATGGCCCATTCTGAGCAGCATGAGAGCTGGCAGAGGTCACGAAGATGTAGAATGAAGGTAAAGAGAGAAGCCCTCTGCAGATGTGTGACATCATCCTCCTCTCTTCTCACATCCAGACCAAACAGGGCCATGAGTCTAGTTTTCATTTACCTCCCCCCCTTTACATTTTTCCCTCCTTTCTTTGGAGAAAGTGGGAGGAGAGGAGGAAGGTGGCAAAGCTCCAGCAGTTTGGAAGTTTGTCCCATCCCAGGCTGAAGCCGAGCACCACAGCTCCTCTGGTTTGAGACCGGCAGGGAGCTCGTGTCCTTCTGTCCCAGCCCCCCCTCTTCACTCCGGACCCCTCTGTCTGCACATCAGCGGCCTCATCACCGCCTCCTTCCACAGGGAGGTGCTGGAAAAGCCCAGGAGAGGATTTTTACCAGGAGGATAATGAGCAAGAGTCATTTTTCCTGAATCTTCGTTCTTCCGAAACAAATCCAGTGGAGCGCAGCTTCTTCAGCTCAGGGTGAGTCTTCCGAGTCTCTGGTGGTTTTCGCAGAACAAGTCTGAATAATTCCCCCAACTTTAAAGCTGCATGTTCTGTAAATAAACACGTGAACCCGAGATGCTCGTGATAATTACAGCTCGGTGCAGAGCGTCCTGGCTTATACCCTGTAAATGTCCAACAGCGTGCAGTTAGCACTCCGGCTCAAACCTATACTTAAGCAGTGAGAGCGCTTGAAGGGCAGGAGGTGAGCCGCAGCTTGGCTGAGGAAGGTTTGGACGCCTGCAGATGGGCGTGAGATCCTCCTGCTCCTCGTTTCTGCTCAGGATAAATTACAGATGCAAAGATTACACCGATCTGATGAGCTGCTGCAGCTGAAATCCAACAGTTTTATGTTTAACCTGTGAACTTGTGAGAAATTGCTTTTCAAAATAAGGGTTTGCTTAACCCTCCTGTGGCCTTCGGGTCAAATGGACCCGGAGATATGAGAGCTTATCTTCCTCTCTTCAGTTATAAGGGGTAATAAATGTGTTTTGATGCAATCAGAGCAAATGTAGATGTTTTAAGTTGCGGCGCTGGATGAAACGGGCTGTTAGTTTTAATGATGAAGAGCTCTGATGAAGAGTTTCCACTGCAGCAGTAGCTGAAAACCACACCCTCCCTGCAAAACGAACGCAGGAGTGGAAAAGTGTGAAGGCAGAGTTTCCAGGACGGATGAATGTGATGATGAGGATGATGATGGTGGGCAGCGTGCTCCATCAGGTGTCATTAATCCTCCCCCTCCTGGTTTTATTAAACAGCTTCTGATGGATTCGGTTCCAGCAGCTTCTTTATTTTTAATTTCAAAAAGCAGAAAGGAAGCCACGTTCGTCTCACGCTTCCCAAATAATCTCATATAACTTCGGAGCAGTGTTCCTTTTGGAAACTTTGTTTATTCCTTTTGTTTTTGGCGGAGGAGAATCAGGGGGAGGCTGAACAAATATCTGTTAGATATCAGCATTTGTGTGTTTTATGGCACTCCAGATTCCAACTTTCCAGCTTTTTTTTTCTTCTTTCCTCCCTTGATGTAGCGCAGATGTCTGGAAAGTTGGAGGCGTTTTCAGAAAAGGGAAGGACTGCAGAAATTCCTGCTCTTTAAGGATGAAAAAGAATGCAACCACTGGACTAAACTGCAGCTAAAATGCTCACCAGGACAAAAACAGACGTCAAAAATAATCCCAGCCTCTGCAGATTATTTATCGCCTCTTTCATCCTTCATGAGTTTCAGGTTTAATCTTCAGATGGCCTGTTATGGTCTGAACACACATGTCAGGTGTCAGACGGGCTAACGCACTCCAGCTGTGCAGAATCGCCCCCCCATCCCCTTTAACTTAAAACTCCATGATTGATCCTCCCATCATCTGCAGCCCACATGTCGCCCCCGTCCTCCCTGCAGGGCTCCAGAGAGGGGCGCTGTGGAGCCAGCTGGAACCCCCGATCTCCTTTAAACGGCTGTAAGCAGATATTAAAAACTGATTTATGAACGCTGGCATCAGGGACTCTTGTTGGTGTTCCAGATGCTGGGCAAAAGTCCTGATCCAGACGTCTCTGTGATTGTTTAAAGTGGTCTGGACCAACAACTTTCTGAAGGTCTTCCAAAGGTTTCCTTTGGACGTTGGCTGTTTTTCCTCCCAGTTTCAGTCCTTATCTTCAGCTGAACTGATAATCTGATAAATCAGGTGACTGGTTTCCTGTTTCTTAAAGACGTGTTCTTTAACACGTCTTGTCCTCCACGTTCTATCAGCTGACAGCTCTTTATGAATCATCCTGTTGGAGATTAAAACCTCCAACCATCATCAGTCTTTAAGCTACATTTGCTGGAAGAAGTTCCAAACTTTCCAGAGGATGAGTGGAAGAAGTGAGAGCAAATAAAAAAAATTACTCAAACAAAACTAAACCACTAGTGGAAGGTTTTCCAAAAAGCTGAAACTGAAAAATAAATGGCATAAAGTCTTGACTTAGCGTGGGAAACATGAAACTGTTGGACATTTTTAGTGTTCAAAAGAAGGATAAACACAATCCAGGTGTGGCAGCTGGCAAACAGAGTCGATGAGACGAAATGAGGAGAAGACAGAGAAACTAAATGAAGTACAACTAATGCATGAAATGAATGAAAGCCAACAATAAAACATTTATCAACATTTAGTTTGTCGTGTTCTGGAGGCGTGGAGGAGGAAAATAAAAACCAGGTGCAAGATAAATTAAAATCCTTTCATTTAATTAAAGGTCTTTAAAACGTCTGATTCTGGTGAACAGAACTGTAGAAAACAGGAGCAGAGAGAAAAAAGACTGAAGACGATAAAAGACAAGAAGCGGGTGTGCTAATGAACGAGTTACTGTGAACAGGTGTGCTAATGAACGAGTTACTGTGAGCAGGTGTGCTAATGAACAAGTTACTGTGAACAGGTGTGCTAATGAACAAGTTACTGTGAACAGGTGTGTTGATGAATGAGTTACTGTGAACAGGTGTGGTAATGAACAAGTTACTGTGAGCAGGTGTGCTAATGAACAAGTTACTGTGAACAGGTGTGCTGATGAACGAGTTACTGTGAGCAGGTGTGTTGATGAACGAGTTACTGTGAACAGGTGTGGTAATGAACGAGTTACTGTGAACAGGTGTGGAGATGAACGAGTTACTGTGAACAGGTGTGCTGATGAACGAGTTACTGTGAACAGGTGTGGAGATGAACAAGTTACTGTGAACAGGTGTGGAGATGAACAAGTTACTGTGAGCAGGTGTGTTGATGAACAAGTTACTGTGAACAGGTGTGCTAATAAACAAGTTACTGTGAACAGGTGTGCTGATGAACGAGTTACTGTGAACAGGTGTGCTGATGAACAAGTTACTGTGAACAGGTGTGCTAATGAACGAGTTACTGTGAACAGGTGTGCTAATGAACGAGTTACTGTGAACAGGTGTGCTAATGAACGAGTTACTGTGAACAGGTGTGGAGAGAAGAAAGCAAAAAGAAAAATAAACAGACAAAATATAAAGAAAGGAAATAAAGAACAAATAAATTAAATAAAACTAAAGTCAACCCCAGAAAATAGATTTTCTGAAGGGCTGAAGGTGATAAAAGATTAACTAAAAGCTAAACTTAGTAACAGGCTGGCTAAAAGGAAAAGATTAGCTAGAAGCTAAAAGTAGCAGAATGGTAGCTAAAAGATCAAATTTGCAAAAAGCAATGTTTTACAGGAACTGCAGGGAATGTGAATGCATTTCTACAGAGAAAACATTTGGAAAATAAATGGTGAATATGAAAGTTCAAAAACCAAAAGTCACAGCCGAAGGTTTGAGAGGATGAACAGCTAAACGTGTGCAGAAGGAGTTGGATTGTAAAAGAAAAACAGAAAACAGGAAATGAAGCTGAGTCAGCTTCACACATCAGAACTAAAAGTTTTAGACGCAGCTTTCAGTAAAGTTGAATTGTTTCATCTCCTGAGACGGTTTGTTGTGAAAAGCTGTGAAATGTTGGCAGCTGAGCGGTTCTTCCTGCTGCGGCTCAGAGAACTGGTTCTGGTTCTCCTGAGTCCTCACAGACCGATCACTTTAACTAAGTCTGGTTTACTGAGCAGCTCTGATGACTCTCTGAGCCTGGAGGCCATCTTCCTGCCATAGATGGTGTGTAGGAGCTGTTAGCGCCTGTTTCTGAGGTGTGTGTGTCAGTGTGTGTTTACATACATGTCCTGTTTGATTGTATCGTCCATCCGAGACACATTAGAGACCATCTGTCCTCTGTAAATATTTGGATTTGATGCTCCTCCTGCAGCTTCAGAAAACCACAAACAACAAATAAATCAGATATCAGTCGAGTTAAAGACTCCTTTAGGTAAATAGGAGCTCTAAACCCGGTCCTGTTGGAGCTCTAAACCCGGTCCTG
>NC_051435.1:2202789-2226297 GCF_001649575.2 Kryptolebias marmoratus | reverse complement strand
GGTCCTGGTGGAGCTCTAAACCCGGTCCTGGTGGAGCTCTAAACCCGGTCCTGGTGGAGCTCTAAACCCGGTCCTGGTGGAGCTCTAAACCCGGTCCTGGAGTCTTTACTCTCTGATACTTGAGGTTATTTGTTTATTTGAGGAACTTTAATAAATAATTTTATTTATAATAATCTGTATTTGGTTCTCTTGGTTCTCTCTGAGTATATTTAATAAATAAATGTAAATTTAAAGGTTCTGGATCAGACACCCTCCCTGTCAGAACAGGTTTTTCTCTGTTCTGACCGTCTGCAGCCGAGAAAACTCCCGTTTTCTCGGCGCTGCTGTGTTTGGCTCTGTGGCGACGAAGGGAGCCATCTTGTTGACACATTTGGTAAACATCTGTTCCAGCTGCCCTCAGAGATCCGATTTCCATGAAACGCAGGAGTTTGGTTTCATTTCTGTAAAACCAGAGAGTTTTAAAACAAACTGAAAGTTTCTCTTTGATTTTTTTGACTTCTGGGCTAAAAAAAGAATCTGATTCTTCTAGTTTGTGTTTGTTTGACGAAGTGAAAACTCCCACAAAACAAAAAGTTAAACTCCTGTTAGATTTAAGAGCATAAATGATCAAATGTTTGGTTTCTGTTGGACACAAATCTCCGGTGATTTTATTTTTATCTGCAGTTATCAGACTTTAACTTTATAAACACTGTTTTGTTTGACTGAATGTCCCGTCTGAATCACACTTTGAGACCTCAGGATTTCTATAAGTTCATAAATTTTTAATTTAAAAAAGCATAAATCAGCAGCAGAAGGTACGTTTCATCATTTATTTTGTATAATCTGTTACAACCTGTGTCTCTAGTCTAACTCTAAATCTAAAATGTTATTTATATTGATGATAATAATATCATTTTTCATTTTGATTCAAATGAAATGGTCACTAAAGTGAAGAATTAAAGGAAATTCTAAGGATTAATCAACATTTTTTGCCCACATAAACTTTATTATTTTTATTTATTTTTATCTGAATGATAGAAATAAATCAACTTCTCAGACTGACATTAATTTGAACTAAATGTGGCAAAAAGTGCACATCTGCAGAGGCAAGAACTGATAAATTAGTGATAAAAAGGACCGAAAACCGGCATATTTTAGGTTTTAAATTAACCCTTTGTTGCAGTTTTCCTTTAAAATGAGCTGCGTTAAGTTGCTGCATCGGCTGGTGGTTGTTAATTTAATGTGACATCGCCTCACCTGCAGTTTAAACTTCACCAAATCAAACCGATAAAAACCCAAACAGCTGAACTGCGTCACTTCAGCACCACTTTAATCATGGCTACTCCTTCCCCTTTTTCCTCATAAAAACTACTGAAAGTGTCTAAAATAAAGGGTCTAACTGTCGTTGTTATAAGTTTTCATTTGTTTATTCAGGCTAACAGGGTGACTGTAGTCACGTTAATGAGACGTTATTGGTCTGATGTTAACGAGGTTCCTCCTGTTCCTATTGGACGCCTTAAAGAAATTAAGTAAGCCTCTAATTAAGAGTTAAACGACGGTTCTCCTGGTGTGACCTCTCAGCGTTACGTCACTCCAGAGGAGGAAAAACTGACGAACCTGAAAACAAAGTCCTGCTGAGAAACTGGGTTTCTGCTCCAACTTACCTCTTTAACGACACGGCAACACTCCCAGCTGCCCGGGAGACGCAATTACTGAAGGGGTTCTGCTCCAACAGGTGGTTCTGATCACCCTCAGCTACTGAGGCTGCAGCTTCGCGCACACACACACACACACACAGATGATGATGATGATGGTGATGATCTGAAAGGAAATCAAATGTTGGAGTGAGAAAATAAAAAATGCTGCAGCTAGAAGCTCTCAGAGCAGACAGACAGACGGGCAGACAGAGAAACAGGCAGACAGACAGACAGACAGGCAGGGAGACAGACAGGAAGGGAGACAGACAGACAGACAGGCAGGGAAGGAGACAGACAGGCAGACAGGAAGGGAAACAGACAGGCAGACAGGAAGGGAAACAGACAGGCAGACAGACAGGCAGACAGGTAAATAATAAAAGAGTAAACTCCAGAACTGAAAGCACCGGCTGTGTTTTTGTAAAACTTTGTAAGTTTTGCAGAAACCTGAAATAAAACGGATCAGAATCTTTGCAGCAGCAGGAAGTTCTTCATCCTCACGAGATGCTTTTTAAAACCAGTAAAAAAAACCCTCATAATTTCACTTAAACGTTTAAAAAACGACTGTTGTAAAAACATGTTTAAACGACAATAAATCTATTTATTATCGAAGGTCTAGAAACGAAACTGAAGCTTGTTTGAGTTTTCGTTTGGTCAGGAGCTTTAAAACTAAAGACTGTTTGTGATTAAAGAGGGAAAACTTTCACATTTATTGTTTAAATTGTTGCAGAAATCAAGAGCAGCTTTTGCTCCACATTAAAAGTTAAAGTTTAGCTGTGAAATCATGTTTCATGTTACTAACAAATGAAACATTTTCCTTTAATGTCATATAAAAAACTCTGTAAATTGATGTTTTTTTCATGTCAGAGTTATTTTTATGATTTGGACCGACGTTTCTGTGTCTCTGGTGTCTCAGGTCTTCGTCTTACTTCAGTCTGACGATGAGGAGGCATCGGCTGCTGCCGCTCTGCGTCCTTCTGGGCGTCCTGTTTGCAGGACTCCTCCCGAAGCTGGACGCTCAGGACAGTAAGTGGAAACATCTCATCGTTTATTCTCACAGCATCTTTCTTTAAACTGATTTAAAAGATGCTGGGACATAAAAACAGACCTCTGGGAATGTTTCAATCTGATTCCAGCACAGTGATGATAAAGAGCAAACAGAAGTGATTTTGTTTATAAAGTTTATAAAGTTTAAGTCTGAGTCTCAGCTTTTATTTTCTCTCAGCTCCAGTAAGGAGTTAAATCTGTTTACGTTTAAAATGGCGTCCCGACTTGTCTTGAAAGTGGGTTGAACAGTTTATAGATGTAATTTACACGACTCAGAATAAAAACACAAAGCTTTTGGTTTTCGATCAGAAACAGAAGGGCAGGTGGTTTGAATCCCAGAACGACACAAATTATTCCGTCTCCATATGAGTCAGGAACGTCAGGATAAGAGCTCGGAGCAAACCGAGACGCTGGTGTCGATGAAAACCAGCTGAAAGTGACACAAAGAGTGAAGGTTTGATGTTACCAGAGGTTTCTGTCCACACATCAAGGCCCTGAGTCTCCTCTTCCTCCAGATGGGACGGTTCTGCCACAAACAGCTTCAGAGGTCAGATAAATGTCCCTCAGCAGGTGTCCCCTGGTCCTCAGGCTGTCTGTCTCCATCAACCAGCTGATCTTTGACTCTTCTCGGTGGAGTTCAGTCAGACTGGTTGGAAACAGAACCGAGACTTTGATCCGGTTTAATTCGTCCAATCAGAAACCAGCTCTCAGCTTTGTCCTGTTGGACCCAACTGTGTCCTCGTCTCAGTCGTCCAGCTGCTGGTTTGAGGTGAAGATGAAGAGTTTGGACGTAGTCCTCCTCACTTAGTCCCTCAGCATGACACTGCCACCACCGTGCCTGGCAGCTGGTTCAGGTCTGAAAGCCTCACCTTGTCTCCTCCAAACGTCCTTCTTGTCTTTGTGTCCAAACAGCTCAGTCTTTGTCTCATCTGACCATTAGACTTGTCTCTAGAAGACATTTGTCCCGTCTATGAGTACAGCTGCAGGTTTCAGTCCAGCCTGAAGGTTTTAGAGCGTCTTTCTTGGTCCTCTCAGTCCATGGTGATTTAAGACTGTCTCCTCTGTGGACAGGAACTCTGGTGGACAGGGACACTGGTGGACAGAGACACTGGACATCTGAACCAGTTTCCTTCCATCTGAGCACAGATCAGTCCAACGACTGCTGTCAAACAATTCCTTTTTATGTCAGAGAAGAGAAACTACCAGCTGCAGTCAACCATAGTCACTAACAGGAAGTAAGCAGGCCCTGTCAAGTTAAAACATATTTTAGATCCTTCAGCACCACGTTAACAGATCCGGGTGAATTTATGGACATATTTGAGCTGGTATGTGTAATTACGACCACAAAAATATTCAAACTTGTTTTTAAAAATGATTGGAGTTGTTTGTTGTAGAATCACTCCTCCCTGGAATGGTTCAAATAAATCTGACATTCATGGCCATGATCGGTGGGTGGAAATGTCTGACCACAACTGTACATCATAAAGCAAAATGTTTTTACACGATGCACCAAACATTTTTTTCTCTGGTCTTTACTTCTGTCCTCCCAACACTGTCATCTGAAGACTGTGCACGAGGCTTGGGAGCCGATTTGTACTTTCTGGTGGATTCCTCGTGGAGTATGGGAGAGAAGAACTTTGAGCATGTCAGACAGTTTCTGTACACCTTGACACAATCTCTGCACCAAGTCGGCAGAGGGAGGTTTAAGTTTGCTCTGGTGCAGTACAACAGCAGGCCCAAAACCGAGTTCCACCTCAACAGCTACCCAACGACGCAGGACGTCCTGGGACACATCAAGGCCATGTCTTATCGTGGTGGGGGCACCCGGACCGGCCTGGGTCTGGACTACCTGATTCATTCGCATTTGACCACGTCTTCGGGCAGCCGTGCGGCTGACGGGGTGGCCCAGGTGGTGGTGGTGCTGACAGACGGGCGCTCGCAGGACGACGTGTCCGAGCCGGCTCAGGTGCTGCAGATGGCGGGAGTGGAGATGTTTGCAGTCGGAGTTCAGGACGCGGTGGACTCAGAGCTCAGGGAGATGGCTAGCCAGCCTCACGAGACTCACGTGTTCAATGTAGACTCTTTCCTGAAGTTGCGGGATATAATCCAAGATTTAGTAGTGAGCGTTTGCGGTGCGGTGACCTGGTCGGGGGGGGATCCTGTGGCCAATGAGGCCCCGGTGGCAGGAGGAGGGACAGGTAACTATTATACTAACGTGTCCACATGTGCAGGAATAATCTGCCGCATTGGCGATGGCGGACTTGATTATTAACACCAACAAGTTTTTTACCACTATAACTTTTTAACCTTTCACCTGCAAAATTAACATATATTTTTTTCTCTCACCACATTTAATAAACCTTAATGCTTTTAAAATCCTTCAAAGAACTGCACGCAGTTGACATGCATATGACGTTTTTTTTGGATTTTTAACTTGCGATAGCGGTACTAATGCATTCAGTCCTGTGAGATTAAACGTTAAGGAGTCGGGTAAGGGCCCAGAAAACACAGCAGCATCTAAAACTCTTTAAGGGACTCGTTATTGAGCTTAGTGGAACTCAAAGATTAATGTACCAGGAGCACAAAACCCTCAGCCTCCTCAAGCTTCAAGAAGCTGTTTATAAAACAGAATTTTCTGTGAACATGGTTTCCAACCCTGATAAAGAAGCGGCGTGTGGCACGGTGGACCAGTGGTTAGAGCTGACGCCTCCCAGCATGAAGGTTGCAGGTTCACTTCCCGGCCTGGGGTGGAGGCCGGGGCGGAGTTCTTCCTGGGTTTAATTTCCTCCTACAGACCAAAAATATGCAGGTTAGGTTAACTGGTTACTCTAAATTATCCCGAGGTGAGGGTGAATGGTTGTTTGTCTCTATGAGTCCCTGTGATGGACTGGAGACATGTCCAGAGTGTCTCCTGTCTCTCCCACAGGGACTGCTGGAGACACCAGAAACAAAAAGCGGGTAAAGGAAATGGATGGATAATAAATACCTCCACATGCTTGGACCACTAATAAACTGAAAAGCTAATTTTGCATCCCAGACAGATAAAATCCACACAATGACACCTCAGATTAACAATAACTCTTCTTAAAATCTTTAAGAGAACTTTACTCTTGAAAACGTGTCACTCAAAATCGATGAGCTTTTAACAGTATCTAACCACGCACCACTGCTTATGTGTCCTGCACATGTATGTTTCTCTTTATCAGTCACAATGTCTATCCATGTTGAACATGTTCAATAGTCTGTATTTAAAACAGTGATGAACCTGCCTGGAGTCATTTGTGAGCTGCAGAAGCACCCCGAGAATGTTCACAGTGATTTAAGATAAAACTAATCCTGCTTAAGGAACTAAAAAGATAAGATGTCCTCAGATGTCAGGTGATTCCAAAGGTATTTAAGGCACAAAGAAAGTAAATATATAACAAATGGAATCACATTTAATACGTTCTTCAGGCTTCACAAACGATCCACAGGGTCATGACTGGTCATTTCACCTGAGGTCTATAACAAGAGTCTGCATGGGCTGGCTGAACTCAACGGAGCAGACACATACGTCACACTTTTTATTTACTTATTTAAAGGATAAATTAGTTTGTGTGTTTTATTAGTCAATCATTTCAGTCAATTTACAAAACACCAACACAGTCAAGGGGAGAGGAGAGTCCACCCCGTTTGAATTCTAGGGTTTTATGTATCAGGATGTGATAAAATTATTTAAATCTAACCTGAAGCGTTCAGAAGCTCAGATTCTGTCGAGTCATCGTGTGTTGAAGCTGGGAGTGAAGAACTGGTTCCAGCCTCCTCAGGGTCTCAAAGGTTCAGGACCAACAGGTTCTGCTGCTCGGTGTTAGAACAACGCCAAGGTGGGAAGACATCAGCAATGACCTCAGAGAAGCTGCTGCTGGGAAGGGTCAAAGGTCATCTGGAGTCCATCCTTCTACAGGGGGAAGATTATTCACAAGAAGAAGAAGGTCAGACCGTGCAGTGAGCTCCATCAGACTCTACAGGCCGTTAGCAGGTTAAAGGTCAAAGGTTAAAGCCTCGTCTCTCGACTTGAAGGAACCAGAAGACTTCTGGACCAGAACCAGGCCAGAGGACAGATGTTTACCCAGAATGCACTGCAGCTGTCAGCACGGAGGTGGAGGGCTGATGGTTTGGGCTGATTCTGGAGTCAGATGTGAGGCCATCTGTCCAACAAACAGGACAATGATCCCAAACACAGCAGAACGGTCCAGAACCAGAACCAAAACCTCAGAGAGCTGAGCACAAAAATAAAGGAACGTAAGGGTGGACTTTCTTTTCCCCTGATTTTGTACATCCCACCATCACACTCACTCTTAAATATTTCCAACTTGTATGCAAAAAGGTTAGTTTGCTACACAACCAAAGCTATATTGTGTTAAAAAACAACTTTTTTCTACATCTACCTCCTGATTGACAGGCCTTTAGGAGACCTCCTTGGTTCAGCCTACATGCAGTATGATGTTTTGCAGTGTTATTGTTGATATATTCACACTGAATGTTCCTTCACATGATTTGCTAACTCAGGTTCTTTGATTGAAGTCTTTGTCACTGTCTCACCAGATTATTTGCTTTCACTTTTTCCCTTTTGTTCTGTTTTGTCTCTCTCTCTCTCTCTCTCTCTCTCTCTTCTTAAAGCACAAGATTCAGCTGACCTAATATTCTTAATTGACGGATCAGAAAACGTTGGAGCAGCCAACTTCCCCTATGTGCGTGATTTGATTTTAAGAGTCATTGAGCCCCTTTCAGTGGGCAGCGACGCAATTCGGGTTGCCTTGGTCCAGTACAGCAGCTACCCAGAGATAAAGTTCAATCTAAATAGATTTTATGACAAGTCACAAGTCCTGGGAGCAGTGAAGGGCCTGACCTACTCAGGGGGCGCTGAATCGAACCTGGGGGCTGCCATGGAGGAAGTGGCCGAGAGTCTTTTGAGCGAAACAGCTGGGAGCAGGGAACTCGAGGCCGTACCCCAGGTTTTGGTGATAATCAGTGCTGGACCATCCAGTGATGATACTGGTGTCGGTGACCGGGCCCTTAAAAGGGCGAATGTTATCACTTTAGGAGTGTCGATTGGTGATACTGCCGCTGCAAATCTGGAAGAGGTTGCCACAGATAGACGTTTTGTCCAGAGAGCTTCTGATTTCAGAACACTTGCAGCCACTGCTGGTGGACTTGTTTCCACTATTACTGACTTGGCCATGGGAACCATTATAATACAGAACTCGTTCACTGAAGGTATGTAACTTCTTTAAGTGTTGTGGGGTATTGACGTTGGGGGAGTTCAAAACCTCTGAAAGCCTTAACAGTTAAAAAAATATATATTTTATTAGACATAGTGTTAGTGTCGCTCCTCAGTCAGCCAGGACTAAACTAAACTTCTTTTTTTTGTTTTTAGAATGTTTTTAAATCTGTGCAAAATGAAAAATAAATCCAAAATGCAATAATATGCCAGTCATTTAAGCCATAAAATAATTAATTGCATTTAATATCGGCAATGAATTTTTCTATCGGTATACCAGAGGCAGAAGAAAAGAGGAAAATTTGTTAATTTCACAAGAAGCAAAACATAATAAAACCTGCTGCATGCCAGGTGTGTACCGGATACCTACCTGGTTCCTACCTGGACCAGGCTGTATCATAAACTTGTTACCCTGTAATTATAGACGATGTACTATTAATGGTACATTAATGGTTCCTACCTGGACCAGGTTGTATTATGAAGTTCCCAGCTACCCTGTACTTACAGGCTACGTACCTGGTACCTAACATGTACTGAGTACATACCAAGTATGTACAGATTACTTACCTGGTGCTTAACATACCTAGTACTTAGCGGGTACTTACCAATAATGTACTGAGTACTTACTGTGTACTTACCTGGCATGCTCTGGGGAGTATTATGTAACATTTTACACCTGTATAGGCCAAGGAACAGTGCATTACAACTGAGTTTATATTTAAAGATAATATTTAATATGTAAGATGTGTAAAACTAAAAGAATTAGAGGGATAAATGATCTGAAAACAGGTTTTAACGCAGCTGTTATGAGAACAAGAATCGTTCTAAAGTTTTACTCTGAATTATTTTGTGGTTGCGCCATTAATGTGAATGAACAACTGTGTAATAAAAAGTGTAAAGATTATTTTTGGAAACAGATTTTATAAAAAAAAAAGGCTGCCTTTAAACTACAGTTCATAAGAATGACAAACCTTGAATGGAAAATAATAATAATATAAAACATTTCTTATATATGTCAGTACTATTTGACATTTATGGCTCCAGGTCAGTTCTTACTTTAGTAGTTTGGTCATTTCGTACCAAACACTGACGATTTAATTTACTGGAGCACCTTTCTGAAACACGCCATAACTGGGCCATTCCGCTTGTGCACAGTTTGTCACAGCATGTCAGCATTTAGTGTTTTTAAATAAATATTTGTTACAAAAATAAGCCCATTTTAGGTAATAATGTTAGCTACGGCTTGTAGCGCAGCTCCATCCTTTGCAGGGTCGCAGGGATACGTGCACTTTATGAGTGCGTGGGTACAAAATGGCAGCCGTGCATAAAACGATAACGACATGAAAACGGCAGGGTACAAAGTAGGAGCATGATTTAACATCACCAACATTGACACCTAAAAATATCTTAAATTAGTGTAAAAAAATACCCTTATGGGTCTTTATACTTGTTAAAAAACGAGTCAAGGTAAACATTTAATGAAATATTGTTTTTCTTTTTTCAGTGGTGGCAGCAGCACAACGAGACATCATTTTCCTGATCGACAGTACGATGGGTCCGGTAATCCTAACCAATGTGGTTAACTACATCAAGCAGTTTGTCAACTCCAGGCCAATCGGTCCAGACGCGATCCAAGTCGGTGTTGCCCAGTTTAGCTCCGCCCAGAGAGTGGTGATGGACCTCAACACCCATGATACCAGGGAGTCCTTAGCCGCTGCGTTGGACAACATCAAACCGAGATCGGGACAGACCATCAACATGGGAGCAGCCTTGAACTTCGTACGGGAGAACATGTTGAGGCCTGAGAAGGGCAGCCGCATGAGGGAAGGTGTGCCACAGGTTGTGATGCTGTGGACCAGTAAAAAGTCCAGCGACGGCGTGCAGCAACCCGCCGAGGCCCTGCTGCGAAGAGGCGTGCTGATTATGGCCGCAGGCTTCAAAACGGCTAACGTGGACGAGCTGAATCAGATTGCCTCTTCTGAAAGAGTCGTGTTCTCGGCAAAGGAGTTCCGACAAGTGATGCGAAAATCGAGGGAAATCACAGACGCACTCTCGACTCTAGCTGGGATGGTTGTGATCGAGGAGCCAACTGAGCCAGGTAACGTGATGAATCTCAACAGGAGACTCAACAAAGGCAGATAAAAATGAAAGGTCTGACTTCTCTGAAGGAATGAATTTCACTTCTTGACTTTTAAACAAGGATCCTGACTTGAGGATCAGTCTCAGCTACTACCACACCAAAATTTGCTCAGTACTGATAAAACTGACTGGATAAGAGCCATTTATATTTGTTTTTACTAAGGTCAATTAGCCGTGGCAGCCACCTTGAATGAAAGATAATTAGATGCAGAGCCTCAATAAAATCCATCCAGTCGTTCTCAAAGTTTTCATGTGAAACAAGAAGTCTGTCATCAGAAAAAAGCTGGCATATGGTTAGAAATCTTGGGTAGGTATTTATTTAGATTAAACATCAGAAGTCTTTGAGATTACATTCTTGCGGGACACCAGAATTAATCTGTTTCTTTTTTATAAACCCTGATTAAGGTTAGATATACACTGTGCTGTATATTTATATCCATGTGGCTGCGTCATAAACACCATAAAAACTAAATTTTTGTCAAATTATAATCAGAATGTAAATAAATCATTTGTAAGATCTCAAAACATATAATTTGTTGGGTTTTAACATCTAATGCAGAGAATATTTTACTGTTTTTCCTGAAAATCACACTGGCGACAACACAATATGTATTTGATTGCCTTAATTTTCCTTAAAAAAAGTATTTTTTGTTTGTTTTAGAAAGAATCATTGAGAACCGGGCAGATGGAAAGTAAGATGAAGTACTAAACAGAAAGCCAAAGTTACACAGAGAGTAATTTTGTGTTTTTTCCTCTTTAGTGGTGGAAATTACCACAGTGCAAACCCAAAAAGTGGTCCGAGACATCGTGTTCCTTCTGGACGGCTCAAGCTACATCGGAAACACCAACTTCCCCTACGTGAGAGACTTCATGATCAACCTCATCAACCATCTGGATATACGGCCAGACCGGGTCCAAATCGGCCTGATTCAGTTCGCAGAGCAGCCAAGAGTGGAGTTTTACCTGAACACGTACAACAACAAGGACGATGTTGTGAACAAAATCTCTCAGCTCAGGCTGACTGGAGGCTACGAGCTGAATATAGGAGCTGCCATGAATTACGCTCTGGAAAATATGTTTGTGCCACCAGCTGGGTCGCGCGGTGTTACCACTGCCCAGCAAGTGCTGGTTCTGATCACAGGAGGCCCATCCCAAGATGACGCTAAAATTGTGGCTGACAAACTGGCTTTGGCAGGAGTTCTGACTTTCACTGTCACTTCTGGACAAGCAGATGTGGAAGAAATGAGAAAAATTGCCTTTGTTCAAGATTTGGCTTACCATCAACCAGAATTCTCAGATTTACCAGCTATGGATGAAGCCGTCCTGCCAAGTCTGATAACGGTGGTTGGCGATACACAGACAGGTTAGTTTTGGATTTTCTTCTACTAAATATATTAGTCTAAAAATGTAAAGAGAAGAAGTGCATGGGGATGCTGGTGGGATTATATCAGGGATCAGAGATGGACAGACTGACAGACGAGAACAGGCAGGAACCCTCGTGGACCGTAATGTTTGGAGATGATATCTGCAGTGACAGTTGGGACCAGGTGGAAGAGAGCTTAGAGAAGAGGAGTGAACGTCAGTAGACAGAATCCATGTGTGTGAATGAGAGGGAGACAGGCGAAACCGTGAAGCTGCAGGATGTAGAGCAGGGGTGTCCAATCCTGGTCCTCAGGGCCACCATCCTGCAGGTTTTCCTTGTTCCTCTGCTCCAACACACCTGATCTGAAACAATGGGTGATTAACAGGCTTCTGCAGAACATGAAGAGGTGATTTAACCACTGAATCAGGTGTGTTGGAGCAGAGGAACAGGGAAAACATGCAGGATAGTGGCCCTGAGGACCAGGATTGGCCACCCCTGGTGTAGAGGTACTGAAGGTGGGCAAGTAAATACGTGGAGTCAACCATCCAATAAGAGGAGAGTCTAGGCGGGGTAGAGTTCATCGACTGTCAGGGGTGATTTATGAGAGAAGAAGAGCTGCAAGAGTGAAAAAGGATTAAACTGCTGGGTTATTTTAGTAACTCGACTGCTGTATTAAAGCTGTTGAATCATAGGTTAGTTTGACCAAATATTGGGTCAAAAATGGTCCTGTGGAACAGGATGATGTTTGGTTTGGAGACACGACTCTAACAAAAAGACAGAAGGGATTGGCCAAAATGGACAGGTTTAGAAAAGAGTCCATCAAAGGGACAGCTCAGGTTTGAGACAAAGTTAGAGAGTCGAGGCTGAGATGGTTTGGACATGTGCAGAGGAGGGACAGTGGACATACTGGACAATACGGAGCTGCTAGGGAAGAGGACAAAAGAAAGTACTTAATGTAGTGAAGGAGGATCTGTTGGTGTGACAGAGGAGGATGTTGGGAGAGGGGAAGATGAAAGAAGAAAAAGAAACTTAAACTAACTTTACTTGTCTTGTCTTACTTCAGTTATTACCGGAGATGAAAGGGACGTTGCTTTCCTGATTGACGGCACAGACAGCGTTCGAGCAGAGTTCCCCTTAATCCGGGATTTCATCCTCAAAGTAATTGAACCACTTGACATTGGGCCGGACAAGGTGCGCGTCTCAGTGGTTCAGCACAGCGAGAGGCCGACTCCAACTTTCTACCTCAAAACCTATCAAACCAAAGACGAGGTGTTGAGAGCTGTGCGGGGTATGTCCCTGGCTGGGGGACGCAGTCTGAACACAGGAGTTGCTCTAAGATACATGAAGGACGTGGCCATGTCTGAAAGCTACGGCAGCAGATCTGCTAATGATGTCCCTCAGTTTCTGATCGTTCTGGCTGCAGACAGATCTGCGGATAATGTGAAAGAACCAGCTGGCGAACTAAAGACGGAGGGAGTTGTACCGTTTGGTGTTGGTGTCAAGAACGCAGACAAGAAGCAGATGGAAGAAATTGCGCACAACCCCTCCTTTGCATTCAAGGTGAAAGAATTCAGTGAACTCGAAACCATACCGCAAAGGCTCAATAACTACGTGAGCCTACCGAAGGATGAGCTTATGGTCCTTCTACAGGAAGGTAGGACAGAAAACTTTTCTTGATCTTTGGCTAAACTTGCTCCAATCTTCTGATGCATGATCAAATAACTGCACCTTATCTGTGTCATAGTGCAAAATGTTGCTGTAAAAAGAGATATTGTGTTCCTGCTGGATGGCTCTGATAACACCAGAAATGGATTCCAAAACATAAAACACTTTGTTAAAAGCATAGTGGAGAGCCTTTTTGTGGATGAGAGCCTTGACAGAGTGTCTGTGGTTCAGTTCGCTGATAACACCAAGGTTAACTTTTACCTAAATTCTCACAAGACAAAGAATGACAACATAAACGCTATTGATAATTTAACACACAAAGGTGGGAGGAGGCGTAATGTTGGTGCAGCTCTGCAATTTGTGAGGCACAGGGTCTTCACTTCCTCCACCGGCAGTCGAAGACTAGAAGGAGTGCCACAGATTTTAATTCTTCTCAGTAGCAGACCATCTACCGACAGTGTGAGCGGACCAGCTTTTGCTCTTAAAGAACATGAAATTGTGTCGTTTGGTGTGGGAGTGGGAGATGCCAACCTTGCAGAGCTGGAAATGGTTGCAGCCAAACCTGATTTCACTTATAAGGTTGCTGACTTTTCCCAGTTACCCTCAGTTCAGTTGCAACTTCTTGCTGAACTGAATATTCACAAAGACAATCAGGAACCCACGAACGGAATCTCTGATTTAGTAGGTAAGAACCTCACATTCACCTGACATGTCACTTCACTCCAACACCACTGTTTACTCTTGTGAAATGAAATCATTCCTTTGACTGTGAAGAAAAGATTTGCCCACTTATAAAGAAAGGAACAGTCTCCATTTTTATTGTAGTTTCATTTAATGGAGAGACAGAGACAGAATATCAACGAAAAATTCAGATGATTTGTGTGATATTGAGTTTAAAAAGTGTTTGATCTTCAACTTAGTATTTGGTGGAAAAGCCTTTCTTGGTAAGATGTGTCCTGTAGTTGGTCACCAGATTTGCACACATCTCAGGAGGGATTTTGTCCCACTCCTCTTTTAAAAACTCTCTAAATCCTTTAGATTTCTTGGTTGCTGCTTTGCAACTTGAAGCTTCAGCTCTTCCAGAAATCTTCTACAGGACTGAGGTCACTCCAGGACCTTAAGGAACTCCTTTGTTGCCTTGGTGGTGAGTTTTGGGTCATTGTCCTGCTGGAAGACCCATCTGCGACTCAACTAGTGTTTTGGCTGAGGGACGTTTTCATGTACATGTCCCAGTTTATTGGTCCTGTGATGCAGTGAAGTTGTCCTGTACACAAAACCATAACACTTCCACCTCTGTGCTTGACTGTAGGAAAGGTGTTTGAGTTGAGTTGATGCCAAAGAGCTGGATTTTGATCTCCTCTGACCACAGTGTTGTGTAATACCAGTGATATTCTTGATGATTGTGGTCCCAACTGCCTTCAGATCATTAATAAGTTCCTTCCCTGTAGTTGTGGGCTGATCCCTCACATTTCTCATCATCTTCATCCTCACCCCATGAGACAAGAACTTGCACGGAGCTTCAGACCAAGGATGACTGATGGTCATTTTATATTTCTTCTTCCATTTCTAAATAATCGCACCGACAGTTGTCAACGTTTTTACCAAGCTGATAGTTTGTAGCCAGATCCAGTTAAACAAAGGAGCTTCTGTAATTGGTTGATTGTAACCTGAGTGCCACATGGGCACATAACTAACCTGTGGTTGTTGGGGATTAAATACTTCACTCAATAATTTGCAAATCCATTTGCAACTTTCATGTAATGTAATCTCTAGGTTTTCAGTTGATATTTTCTGTCTCTCCAATAAATCTAAGTAATTATAAAAATATAGATTGTTCATTTCTTTATATTTGAGGAACTTACGATTATATTTGAGGAACTTACGAAACCAAAAGTCTAATGTTTGATGACAAAATCATAAAAGATCAAAAATAATCGTGGTCAACATTTATTTTCTCAAAGAATTTATTTTATTTCTATTTGTTCACATCATTGTTACTGCAACTTTACCATATTCTTTCATGCATTAATATTGTTCTTCTTGACTGGGTAAGTACATGCTGTTTTTGCTCAGATTTTATTTTGTAGCATGAAGGAACCCCCTTCATTTATGACCTCTGACTTCCACTCATCTTTACAGCACCTGTTCTGTGTAAAAGTTCATTTGGGTTTGACGGATCCTTGGTATTGTTTAGACAAGCTGTTCTCTGAGGCTTATCAGTAGAGACCGTCTAAGACTCATAATTGTTCTTTTTTTTTAATGCTCATGAATATGCAAGCGATAACTGTTCATGAATCCTCCTTCTATCTATCAACCAGTTGATGCACAGAGCAGTAAGAGGGACGTAGTGTTTCTCCTTGATGGGTCTGATGACTCCAGAAGTGGATTTAGAGTTTTTCGAGAGGCTGTCAGAAGAATGGCAGAAGAGATGGACATTGGCGAAGACAAGGTTCGATTAGCCGTCGTACAGTACAGTAAGGAGGCCGCAGTTTACTTTGACCTAAAAACTCACAGATCCAAAACGGATGTCATCACTGCCGTAAAACGTCTTCGCCATAATGGAGGAAGCCCTCGTAACACTGGAGCGGCTCTGCGGTTTGTTCGAGACCATGTTTTAACATCTTCATCCGGCAGCCGACGCCTTGAGGGAATCCCTCAGATTCTGTTTTTACTGACTGGAGGCAAATCCAGCGATGACATCACCGGTGCTGCATTTGACCTAAAGCAAGTTGGCGTTATTTCTTTTGCCATCGGAATGAAAAACGCCGAACAAGATGAACTTCAAAAAATTGCCTTTTCCCCCAGTTATGCCTTCAACTTGCCTGTCTTTGGTGAACTGTTGACCATTCAGCCTGGGTTAGCAGCACTGATCCAGGCAGAAATACAAACTCAGCCTAATCCTGCGGGTAAGAAGCGTCAACGACTCGTAGCTGAGACATAAACGGGCTTCCTGCTTATGTCCTACAGATCATCTTGCAGACTTTGAATTGGGATGAAACTGCATCATCTTCTACAAACGGTCGATCAGTTTCATGTTCCTTATGGTCTTCTTCCAAAATGCAACATCTTGGTGATGTTGTTCTTGCTTATATCTTTTTCCAACTTCTATGTTGGAAAGCTTTTCTTCTTTTTTGGCTCTTAGTTCAATGATAACATAATCATTGACTGAATATTGTTCTTAACAACTCTTTATTGCTTATTTCCAGCTTTCATTTGTGAAAGAGGAATATGCACTTTTAAATTTCTCAATATTCGTCTTTATCCAAGAAGAAAGATTTAGGCATTTGACGTGTTTTTGTTGCAGTACTTTGAACACCAACATATGTGGCTTTACCAACTATGTAACGTGTACTCATTGCATCGGAAAAGCTTTTTATTTCTGACATGTCTAATTCTTTATCTTGTATTCTCTTCTAGCTGAATTAGAGTCTTCTCAAAGAGACATTGTGTTTCTGTTGGATGGATCAGATGACACACTGAGAGACTTTCCAGTAATGAAAAGCTTTGTCCAACAAGTGGTAGAAGCACTCAGTGTTGGTGAAAACAAAGATCGTGTTTCTGTGGTTCAGTACAGTCAAGATCAACAAACACATTTCAGTTTGAAAACCTACATGAATAAACAGGACGTTCTTAACGCAGTCCTGCTGCTGAACCATAAAGGGGGTAAACTCCGCAACACTGGCGCCGCTGTCGACTACGTGAGGAAGAGCGTTTTTGCTGGTTCCTCAGGAAGTCGGCATGAAGAAGGTGTTCCTCAGATACTGATTCTGTTGACTGGGGGAAGATCTCAAGATGATGTAACACGAGTGGCTGCTGCTCTAAAACATGAGAACGTCGTCCCGTTCTGTGTCGGCACAAGAAACGCAGACATAATAGAGCTCCAAATGATTGCACACAATCCGTCCTACGCCTTCTCCATACTTAGATTTGAAGAAATTGGGAACATTTATCAGCAACTTGTATCGTTTGTGAAAAGAGTGCCGCGACAGCAGCCGAAAGAAAAAACACAGACTATTTTAGGTAAGGTTGTTTCCATGACTGTCTGTGACACAGCTCCAGGTCAATTCATACCTCCACAAAATTGTACTTTTACAGCTTTGTTCGTCACATACCCAGAAGCCATCTGACACAGGTCTCTTCATGCAAAAGTTGAACAAGTGTCCCGTTTTTTTCTGCAGGAAGAGGCAGGATCTTTGTCCAGCTTTCATCAAAGGCAAACATAATGTAATAATACAAATTTATACACTAAAAATAGGGTTCTCTGGATATCAATCCAGGAGTAAATGGCTGTCTAACAGCTAACAGGACAACTAATGTTTCAAAAATAAAACAGAAGCTGGAGCTCACTGATCAACGTTCAGCTTTAACGTGCAAACAGACTAACGTTTCGACACAAATAGTGTCTTCATCAGAATCTAAGCGGACACAGAACTGGGGCAGGTAACTAAAAGAAATCTGACTAAGGTGTTCAAAGTCACTGGACAGAAGATTAAGTCAAAAATACAAACCTGCTGGTTGGGAACTCAACAAGTTATCCACTCTAGTTGTGTTGAAATGTTCGTCTTTTTGCACCTTAAAGTTGAAAATGAGCTCCAGAAAATTATACATATCATTACTGTAGCTCTCCATCTATGCAAACATTTGTTACAAAAATAAGAACCTTATGGTCTATAATAAAACTGCCTATAAAATACTGTACACGTACTGTTAGGTGCTTGCAGGAATATAAATATATGTAAAGCAATAATTGTTTAAGTGTGTAATAAAAATAGTACTGGTTTCATTGGTACAAAACTTCAACTACTGCGTAGAAAATGGTGATTACATTATACAAAAAAAGGACAACTGCTGGGTACAGTTTGATGGAGGTACGAATTGACCAGAACCTCTGATATCTCTAAATCAGCTTCACCACATCTGTAATTTTTTATGTCCGTTAAGGTTCCACAGAACAAAGAGAATTTGTGCAAAGAGATATTGTGTTTTTACTGGATTCTTCTGATGGGATGCAAAGTGAGTTTGATGCCGTGCTCGGCTTTGTTGAGAGAATGGTGGAGAAACTCAATGTGGATGAGAGGAAAGATCAAGTTTCTGTGGTCCAGTACAGCAAAGAACCTTCAGTTGACTTTTATCTGAACACACACCAAACACAGCAGAGTGTTGCTGAAAATGTGAAAAACCTGAGACACAAAGGAGGCAGCCCTCTCAACACGGGTGCAGCTCTGAACTTCGTCAGGGACAATATTTTCACAGCGTCCTCAGGAAGCAGGCGCCAACAAGGTGTTCCTCAGACACTGGTACTCCTCACTGGTGGGCGGTCCAGCGATGATGTCAGAAACGCTGCAGAAAACCTGAAAGTAATGGGTGTGACGGTTATTGTGGTGGGAATGAAGGATGCTGACATCCTTGAGATGCAGTCAATCTCGCAGGAAGCTGATGTTTTCCTTGCAGCAGATTCCAGCGACCTGTCAGCCATCGGACAACAGATCCTTTCAACTACTGTGAGAAATGTAAACGTTGTGACCACGCTGGCGTCATCTGGTAAGAATATACTGGTTAGATCGTACAACGCTTTCAAAACTTGATGCTTCTTAGACTGTCGTATTCCTGAAACACGTATTGTGACGTTTAACTTTTAGATCTATATTTAAAGTTCTGATGTATGCAGGCTGACCGATAGCACACTTTGCTGCCACTGTTGCCTTGCAAAGACAAGGTTGCAGGTTCAACTCCTGGCTGTTGTCCTCCCACAGACCAGAAAGATGCATGTTAGAATAATTGACGATTCTAAATTGTTCCAAGGTGTGAATGAAAATGGTTACCTGTCTGTGATGAACTGTCCAGGGTGTAGTCCACACTTGTCCACCCAGGAGATGGACACCAGCTTCCTGTGACCCTAAACAGGAAAAAGCAGATAAAAAAAATGAATGGATGTGTGAAAATTTAACATTTTTGGTTATTTTAGGAAAAGTGTTAATTAAACCTTTACATTTGGTGCCCCGTACAACCAAGTTGTTTCCTGTGTTCACAGATCCCAACAGAAGAGACGTTGTATTTTTACTCGACGGCTCTGATGATTCTCAGCGACGATTCCCTGATATTACAGACTTCATCCAGAAAATAGTGAGAGACCTAAACATTGGTGCAAACAGGGATCGTGTGGCTGTGGTTCAGTACAGCAACACAGCAGAAACAAACTTTAACTTGAATCGCTATGTGTCTGAGAATGACGTTGTTGATGCAGTTGGGGGTCTGGCTCATAAAGGAGGTTATCCTAAGAACATTGGCGCTGCTCTCCAGCACGTGAGGGAACAGGCGTTCACTCCTGAGTCTGGAAGCAGAATCCAACAGGGAGTTCCACAAATACTAATACTACTGAGTGGTGGACGATCCGGGGACGACATAAGGACCCCTGTAAAGGTGCTGAAGGAAATGGGTGTTATTTCAGTTGTCATTGGAACAACCGATGCTGACACTCTAGAGCTACAGACGATATCTCATGAACCCAAGTATGCACTGTCAGTTTCTGACTATGAAGAACTTCCTACTGTTAAACAGGATGTAATGGCCTTGTTGAGAGAGACTTCCCACCATGTTGTCCACTCTGGTCCCACAGTAGCTTCTGGTAAGATTCACCGTTTTCATTTGTTCACTAACAAGTATTGCAGATGACCTGTTAATCAGAAAAAAAACAAAGCAGAGCTTATAATTTACACTTTCTGTGTTCATTGCAGATTCAAAGAAAAGTGATGTAGTTTTTCTAATAGACGGATCAAATGACTCAATGAATGGCTTTGAAGAGATACGAGCCTTTATTGAACAAATTGTTGAAACTTTAAATGTGAGCAGTGTTGGAGACCAAGTAGCTGTTGTTCAGTACAGCCGTGACGCGACGGTTAATTTCTACTTGAATTCCTATTCATCCAAGAACGATGTGCTTGGCTCCATTAGAACCATGAGGCACAAGTTGGGAAGACCTCTGAACATCGGAAAAGCACTGGAGTTTGTCCGAAACAATGTCTTTGCTGCTTCGGTTGGAGGCAGGCGTGCAGACATGGTTCCTCAGTATCTGTTTGTGTTTAGTGGTGGCCGGTCTGGAGATGATGTCAGAGGATCGGCACAGTCACTGAAAGACAATGAGATCAAGGCTTTTAGCTTTGGAACAAAGAATGCAGATACTCTGGAAATGCAAACCATCTCTCACACGCCGGGACATTATTTTTATGTCCCGAGCTATGACAATCTGCAAAGCATTTATTCCTCTGTGATGGCTAGATTAGAAGACACACAAGAAACAACAGAAATTCCAATTACTGGTAAGAAGTTAAAAAAACAGCTCCTAAAGAGATATTTTAGCCATACTGAAGTTCAGAATCTGTGGAAAAGCTATGAACAATTAATTTATCTTAACTGTTATAGTTCTTTGAACAACCTCAGTTTGATGAAATAGTTAAGCCGTTTTTTTTACAGATCTTTACACCACTGTCAATTTTTCAATACAGAATTAATTACGGGTATTTACAAGCTGTAGCACTTCCAGCAGGGATTAGAAATTTCAGCCAACATAACCATTCATTCTGAATTGTCAACAATGTAAAATTTGACTCCTAAACGACATTATTCTAAAAAGATTGGAGCTGCTCTCCAGTTGTTCTGATTAGACCGTCAACACGGATTTTGTCATGTTAAAACATCTCCAGTCTTTAAACTTGTAGAAATGTTGGTGAAAATGTTATTTAAACCTTAACATTTCTGTAAATTTAGCACTGTATTATTATTTTTAGCAGAAATATTATGAAATTCCTGAAAGAAGTGACTCCAGATTGCATTAAATGGTCAAAGCAAGCTTCCTACTGTGGTCATTATCATTTCCCTCCGCAGAAAGGCAGGCGATAATGTTTTTGACAATCTCTGAGTATGTGCCTGTCTGTTAGCAAATTATATCATGAACCATTTAGAAGGTTTTAATGAAACTCTCTAAGTAATCATTGGCTGTAAATCGACACCGGTTTAACTTTTATAGTCAGCCCAAGTAGAGATGGTTCCGCAGCCAACTTTATTTTAAAAATCCCAAAGAGGCTAAAATTCATTCAACTTTGCATATATTGACCAAAGATTTGGTGTGGTAGTAGCTGATAGTCCTGCACATACTTCAGGTGCAATTAATTGTGCAAGATCTTTACTTAAAACTTTAGCATTAACTGTTTAATCTCTGAAAATAATCAATGGAAGTACAACTGCAACTGATTAACTGTTGGAGTCAGTCCAGTTCAATATGGTTGCCACAGCTAACCAACATTAGCCAACTGAAAACTCGTTAAAATACAATCATTTCTGCAGGCATTGAGCTAAAATTTGATTTGGTAGTAGCTGAGAGTCATCAACAACACAGAATTTGAGCGTGACACATGACATTGCGCATCACGTTAATTTCAAGTTTTGACCAAAACGGCTACAATGCTGTCATTTTTCAACATAAGATGATCTTAAGGAAGCATTCCTTTCAGGAATGCTAGAACTTCAGTTTGAATGTCAAATGACCGCTGAATTTTATGTAAATAATCATGTAACTTGAAACTGACAGTGGTGTAAAAGACCTACTATGAATTTCTTTATAGATTTGAAGTGTATTAAGGTGACAACAATCAACTAGTGTCTTGGCTACAAGCCCTGAGAGTGTCATTGAAGTCAAAACTTTTCCACCTTTATTCCAATAAAAATAGCTGAAATATCCCTTTAAGATTGCAGTTTGTGGATTCGGAAGCTGCAAGGTCAGATTGTTTTTCTTACAGGAAACATTGATTTTGTAAAAATGTGTTTGTATCCATTGCAGACACTTCAACAGCTATAGAAGCAGAATTCAAGGACACTGTCGACATTGTTTTCCTCCTTGATGGATCTGATCATATGCAAACAAATGAAAGACTGGTTTTGGAATTTGTCAAAGAGTTTGTCAAGAAAATAGAAATTGGGCCAAGAAAGGCACAAGTTGCTTTAATTGAGTACAGCACAGAGCCCACAGCTGAATTTGTCCTGAACACATATCCACGAAAGGAAGATGTCTTGAATCATTTGAGAAATGTAAAACTGAAGGGGGGGACTGCAGTGAACACTGGCAGAGCCATTGATTATGTGAGAAACACTGTCTTCAATGTTTTATCTGGAAGCCGGGCCCTGCAGGGGGTCCCTCAGGTACTGATTCTTGCAAGTGGGAGAAAGTCAGAAGATGATGTCATAGGTCCAGTAAAAAGGCTGAAAAAAGATGGAATTGCTATGTTTGGAGTTGGACTGAGGCCTGCAGATAGGTTTGAAATGGAACAATTTGCTCCAGGGGCATGGCAACTCATCAATGAGCCTTCAGACTTTCCTCCTGTAAGAGAAAAGATTTACTCAGAGATTGCATCTCTCAAATACTTTATCAGCCCAGGTATAGGTGAGTAAAAGTACTTAGACACACTGTATGCATTTCAGTCGTGTAACTACTCCATTGAAGAAGCAATTAAGAGTTTATATGTTTATACACTTTTCTGTAGGTTCAAGTTCCATCATGAAGAGAGAAATTGTATTTCTCATTGATGGATCTGATGATGTCAGGAGTAAATTCAGTGCTATACGTGACTTTGTTGCAAATCTGGTCCAGACCTTTGACTTGGATGAGGGAAAAGATAAAGTTGCTGTTGTACAATTTAGCAACAGTCCTGAACTCAGTTTTGGTCTAAATGCCTACAAGTCAAAAGAAGATGCTCTTCAGCAAATTGCAAGTCTGAAACCAAAGGGTGGAAGGCCTCATCATATCGGAGCAGCACTGCAGTTTGTGAATGACAATGTGTTTGTTTCAAAACCTGAAGAAAATACAAAGCAGATACTTATATTATTGGTAGGTGGAAGATCAAGAGATTCTCCACATGGTCCATCAAGAGCACTCAAAACTGCAGGAATCGAAATATTTGCTGTCAGTTCAAGAATGTCAAATTTGGCTGAAATGCAAGCCATTTCGTCTAACTTAAATACTTCTTACTCAGTCTCTGACTTTCTAAATCTTCCTCAAATTCGGCAAAGTTTTATGAGACAACTGAATGAAAAAACAAATCAAGAAGAAATAATGGGTGAGAAGGTTAAATCTTAAAAGTCGGATGATATTTGTTGACTTCTATATGGGACACATTTGTTACCAAGACCTAAATATGTCTCCAATCTTTCGTTCCCCAGTGGTGCGACAGCCAGCAGGAAGGGATGTTGTGTTCTTGCTGGATGGATCTGATGGTACCAGAACTGACTTCACAGCTATGCGAGACTTTGTCCAAAGACTAGTAGAGAAACTCAGTGTGGATGACGCGAAAGACCGTGTCTCGGTGGTGCAG
>NC_051435.1:2180504-2202689 GCF_001649575.2 Kryptolebias marmoratus | reverse complement strand
GTTGTCGACGTCACCCCAGAATCACGTCTTGTACCTGGTATGTTATCAAACATGGTCTATTGCTGACCCGAGCCCTTGTCTGTCTCCTTTCAAGCGCACTTAAGGACCAAAATCTAGTGTGGCACGTGTAGTTCTCAGTGTGCATGCCATAATAAGTGTTTCAGTGCTTTCCTTCGGGTAAATTTGCAGTCAGAAAAGGGCAAAGTGGCTCGTCAGAAACAGGCCCCAGATTGATCATTAGCCAGTGAGACTGCTTTTAGCAAAGGTTGTGACTGTTTTAGTGATTGATCCTGACAGAGCTGAGCAAGAATTTTAAACATATATTGAAACTGTGTTACCCAATGTCAAAACACAATCTACCATTGTACCATTGTTGGTACGTATATAATGCTTTCTTTTTTAGATCTACCCAAGACAAGGTATTTCTAATACCATTCTTCAATCATTTTTTTTTTTAGCAAACCTTAAATTGTTTGTTTTGGTCAGTTTGACAAGAAATAAAACCTTTTCAGCGGTTTTTCATCCACCATTTTGTATTAATCATATTAGTAACTTTCTATCTTTGATACCAGATTTTACAAAAGAACTCATGTTGTCCAAATCAATCAATCAAAGTTTTACATGAACTCTTACTCTTGTTTTCTTTCACATATGCACATAGTCACCTACAAACAAAGTACGAACCATCCACTCTGCAAGGCTCTTGCACAAAATGGCTCTTTTCACAAAGTCAAAATGTTGCTATCAGATCCTAATTTCCAATTGCATCAGAAGTTTGGGGTTTTTACATTTAGATCACTTCTAAGACAGAGCATAATGTCACTACATTTATTTTTTCTCCTTTTCAGCGGAGTCTCAGGGCCCTAAGAAGGATATTGTTTTCCTCGTTGATGGATCTGTCAATGTTGGACGGGAATTCCCCATCATCCAGGAGTTCATCCGCAGGGTGGTGGACAGCCTCAATGTGGGCGAAAACAAGATCCGGATCGGTGTAGTCCAGTATGGCGACTACGCTCAGGCTGACATGTATTTGAATAGCCACACAACAAAAGAAGGCGTTTTGAACGGCATCAGGGAATTGAGGCAGAGAGGAGGAACGCAGCGTAACTTGGGCCAGGCCTTGCAAGTTCTTAGACAGGATATTATGACACCAGGACGAGGAAGCAGAAAGCAAGAGGGCGTGCCACAGTTTGCAATCATTGTGTCCAGTGGGCCTTCTACAGATAATATAAATCGTGAAGCCATTTCCCTCAAACAATCTAAAGTTATTCCCTTCAGCATTGGCACCAGAAATGTTAACCCAACAGAGCTGAAAGTAACCTCATACGTGCCCAGTTTTGCCTTCACAGTGGACGACCTTCCTGGCTTGTACACAGTCCAAGAAACTCTAATCAACAAAGTAACGGAAATGTCAGATGACGACATTGCAAGGTTACGCCCAGAGTACACAACTTTTACAGGTACTTACCTAAATTTGATTAAAGAACAGCTTAAAGTAACTTTATCTATACACTTGGCACTACCATAGTATGCGTTGAAACTGTTTGATTTTTTGTGTCATGATTTAGCTCCTTTATATTTGTGTATAACTAAGTAAGCATTAACCACCATTTGTTCCTGTGATTGTATTCTTGTTTTGAATAGCGATCACACCACCACCTGCAACAGGAGATAAGAGGGATGTTGTTTTTCTCATTGACGGCACAACAGCAACACGTAATGAGTTTCTATCCATCCGTGACATGATAGTTAGAGTTGTGGAGAAGTTGGATGTAGGACTAGACAGGGTCCGAGTTTCAGTGGTACAGTACAGTGATGACGCAAAACAAGAATTCCTTCTGAATGAGTACTCCACCAAAAGCGAGGTACGGCAGGCCGTGAGAAGACTTCAGAGCAAAGGTGGAAATCGTCTTAACACAGGTCGCGCTCTCGAGTTTGTCTCCAGAAACATCTTCCAGAGGTCTGCAGGAAGCAGAGTTGAGGAAGGCGTGCCTCAGTTCCTAATCCTAGTTACAGGTGGAAAATCTTCAGATGACATAACCCAACAAGCAGACCAGCTCAAGAGAAATCAAGTTGCACCTCTCGCCATTGGTTCAAGGAATGCAGACGTAGATGAACTGAGAATGATCTCCCTGAAGCCAGAGCTCGTATACACTGTCGACAATTTCCGACAACTTTCAAGAGTGGAGCCACAGCTGCTTAGATCAGTCGAAACGATTTCCAGCACTGACATCAGAGATTATGTTCCATCCGTGCCATCCGTGGACATCGGTAAGAAGTTATTTATAGATATGCATTTAGATTTAATTAGACTGAAGTAGCTAAAGTCAGTTACTCTTTTTTTTGTTAGCTTTTAAAGAATGACTTTTTAGGTTTAATGAAGATTGTGAAATTTTTCTTTTTTTAAAAAACTTGTATTTTTGTACTTTTCTTACAGACATCACTGATGTAGGTAAAAAGGACATCGTCTTCCTTATTGATGGCTCAGACATGACAGGTCCTGATGGAGTTGCTCATATTAGGGACTTCATCCGCACCATTGTTCGACAGCTCGATGTGCAGCCTGATAAAGTGCGAGTGGCTCTTGTTCAGTTTTCAGACAGAGTCCAAACGGAGTTCTCACTTAACTCACACAACAACAAGCAAGCCGTTATCTCTGCCGTGGACAGACTCCGTCAGATGGGTGGACGCTCCTCACTGCTGGCTAATGCCATTAACTACGTATTAGAGAACGAGTTAAAACCAACCGCTGGCGTTCGTCTGTCTGACGCCTCCCAGTATCTTGTTGTTCTCACGGGTGGACGCTCCGCCCAACCCGTCTCCGTCTCTGGACCTCTGCTAAAGAACAAGAAAGTGAACTGCATTGCTCTTGGAACTGGAAATGCTGACATAAATCAGCTAAAAGAAATTGCCACAACCTCACAAGATGTTATTACTATTCCTGCATTCCCAAACTTGCCAGCAATGAAAGAAAGGTTTATTGCCAGACTTAGTGAAACGCCGAAGGTGATTTTACCAGCTCCTATAGATCCCAGTGGTAAGTTATGAAAATATTTACACAACCCCAATTCTGACAATGTCAGGAGGTTGGGTAAAATGTAAATAAAAACACAATGCAATGATTTGCAAATCTCATAAACCTATATTTTATTATCAATGACATATAAAAAATGCTAAAACAAATGCTGATTTGCAAAAAACATTGCATTCTGTTTTTATTTACATTTTGAAAAACATTAAAACTTTTTCAGAATTGGGGTTGCACTTCTTGTACAGAATCTGCACGGTTAGAGAATGAATGCATGGGACAGCACCAAAAACGTCCTGGGGCTTGGTTCAGGCCCACCGAGTGGCAAAACAAACCCTCTGACTAAATGAGAATGCAAACTGTGTGAGCAGCTTCAAAGCACAAAAAGTCTGACTAAAATTAAGAAACATTTTTGTGCCATTGTCTGTCCAAAGGTTTGACAAACCATGGATTAGAAAGATGACAGACGAGCCATCTTTAGTCTTCGGAGCTGAAATGTTTTTGCCCGTATTTGATGGGGAAAACAATGTTCTTTCTGGTCTGCATTGTGGACAAGGATTAAGCAATAAGTTGGACAATGGTCCGTGCAAATGTCTATTTGAGTGCCAGACCTGTTGTCAGATGAGCTCCAGTTTCCTCCATGTGCAGCTCAGATTTCTGTGACAGCGCAGTGTCCTGACAATCCCATTAACAAGAGAAAACAGAGAGGCTTGTTTTAAGGAAATACTGAATGAGGAGCTTCTCGTTGTCCTTATTTGGACAGTGACCACTAGGAAACAACAACTGACTTGTCCTGTTTTTCTTTAAATAAACATTGAAACCTTGATGATGATTTTGCCACTCAGGAAGGGGGTTGATGATGCATTCCTTCTCTTAACTTGTGTTCCAGTTGTGGTCTACAGATTTTCCCAGCATCCATTTGTTTTTCATTGTTCGTTTATTTCTTCTCTTTCTAGTAGAACAAACTCCATCTAAAAAGGCTGACATTGTTTTCCTAATGGACGGATCGCAGAACTTGGGTCGAACCAACTTCAATGCAGTCAGAGAGTTCATAATGAACCTAATCGATCTGTTCTTCAATGAGCGGGACAACCTGCGTATCGGCATTGCCCAGTACGCCACAGACGTGGTCGACGGCTTTTACCTGAACACACACAGGAACAGGGATGACATTATAGATGCCATTGGTGAAATAGATTATAGAGGTGGATTCAGAATCAACACTGGGGCAGCCATTCGCCACATTCAAGACGTTCATTTTACAAAGCAGAAAGGCAGCAGGATCGATGAAGGTGTCCCTCAGATCCTCATGGTTGTGACAGGAGGGCCCTCGTCAGACAACAGCAAAACGGCCATCCTGGGTCTGAAAAACAAGGGCGTAAAGGTGTTCGCTGTTGGAGTGGGGGACATTATGGAGGAGCTGGAATCGCTGGCGAGCAGTGCTTCCACTGTTGCCCGAGCAGACACCTTCCAGGGGCTTTCAGAGCTCAACGAGCAAATCCTGGAGGCTCTGCATGATGAAATAACGGGGACGGGGACGACGTGTGAGCAACAAGTAACTAGGGGTGAGGGAAATTTTATTAAGTTTTATTAAGTTATAAGAGCTGTTTGAGCTAAAATGTTCTTCGGACGTTGTTCAACAAAAATATCTGAAGTACGATTATGTTGTTTCACAGCCTGCGACATTGAGGTGTTGGTGGGCTTCGACGTGTCTGGCCGGAACATCTTCAGTACCCAGACTAACCTTCAGAGCAAGATGGGCGCCATTCTGCAGAGGATTTTCAAAATGGCATCGATCAGTTGCTCAGGTGGGCAGAGTCCCTCAGTCCAAGTGGGTATGCTGGCCTTGGATTCTGGCTCCGTGCCCGTCCAGTTGGACTTCACAGAAAGCGCAGACGTGCTGTTTGAGAACTTCAAACGCCTGCAGACTCGGGGTCCGTTTATCCTCAATGGCAAGACGATCACAGCTTACAATGACAGGTTCAAAGTCAGACAGGACAACACCATCAAGGTTGGTTTTCGAAACAGGAGAGGTCTCAAGCCATTCCTGATTTATACTTACCATTACTTATCCATTGTCTTTTTTAACCCTGAAGATTATAATTCACCTGACCGACGGTCTCGATGCCCCTTACGCTGAAATGAAAAGGCGAGTCGAGGAGCTTCGTATGTCAGGTAGAGAACTTCCAGCTGAAACCACCGGCTGTCTTCACGTCTTAAACGTAACTAGGATAAGGAGGTTTGTTAACTTCATCCCAAACAGGAGTGAACAGCTTCATTCTGGTTGGACTGGAAGGGGTGCAGAAGTTTGAGGAGGCTTTGCTGTTGGAGTTCGGCCGTGGCTTCAGGTACACCAGACCGTTAAGACTCAACGTCATGGACCTGGACTACGAGCTTCTTGAGGAACTGGTGAGTACTGATCATTTATCCTCTTGAAACATGAAATATTTACGTCAAACGAGATAGACCAACTTTAAACAAAGGAGGTGGTCTCTGATGACAGCCTTTTTTTCTCTAATTCTAACCTTCATGCCTGTGAGCGAAACTTCTGTCTGAACCAGGCAAACAAAGACCCAAATGTCTCCCTGTAGGGAGGGGAGAGGGGTTAATCTGCATAAACAGAGCATCTCAGACAACCTAAAGCTTGGAACTCCCCGCTCTCCATCTTTGAGCTGAAAAAAAAAACTGTTTTGTTTTCAATCGTTAATGATTTTCTATCTCCTGGATGACTGAGAATTTACACCAGCGTCCTAAAAAAACGTCTCATTTTAATCATTCAGGACAACGTAGCGGAGAGGGAGTGCTGTGGAGTGCCGTGCAAATGTACCGGTACCAGAGGAGACAGAGGAGCTGTCGGACTGCCAGGATATAAGGTAACTTTAACCTCTTCAAATAAAAAGAAATGTCTACACTGGAACACTTTTTTCAAGCTAATGCGTGTTTATTTTGTCTTTCAGGGTAGTCCGGGACTGCCAGGAAGCCCTGGACATCCTGGTGATGAGGGAGGACCTGTGAGTTTGGACATGTTGATTTTATTTATTGTCTTATTATTTATAAACAACCTGTTCAGTGACAACATCAAGATGGTTTATTCTGCCATGATGGAGCCGTTAGCTGTGTGAAGCGGACAGATACGTGCATTTAGCAAAGCGTTACAACACATTAGTTAGTTGTGTCGATGTTATCAGCCAAGGTTAGCTCATCGCACCGAACTGCAGATTGAGTTCAGCGGTCCAGGCCAGAACCACTGCACCTCCCATCAGACCTCTGAGCATCAAACCTCCAAACTGGGACTTTAAGATGGTGGCGGTCAGGGACACAAGGAGCCACGTTTGGTTGGTATCAGGGAGCAGACTTCAGTACGGGAGCCCAAGAAGAGCGATAAACGGGAGGGCGGGTGAAGGGGACAGAAACTTTACTTACAGGTTCTTGTCTTCTCTGGACTTTGACAATCTGAGGAGCTTCCAACGAAATGAAAGGAGCTGCTGAACATGAGATGAATACGTTGCTGATTTTAGGAGGAAATTCACCATTTTTTTTAACCAGGAATCACACACCGACATTTTAAATTAACAGAGAAGTGTTGCCATCCAACTTGAGGAATAAACATTGATCACATGACCTCTGATGGCAGTCATTTGTCCTTTTCTGCGATTTCAGGGAGAAAGAGGACACCCCGGCGTGAACGGGACTCAAGGTTTCCAGGGATGTCCTGGACCGAGAGGTCTCAAGGTAAAACTTTCAGTTTAATCGTTCAGATTGTTACTGCAAAAATTAAACACGTATTTATTAATGTAATAAAATGATTTAAAATCATCTGTCTTCTGCTTAGGGCTCCCATGGGTTCTCAGGAGAGAAGGTGAGTGATTTATGTAAATAAAAACAGACAAGTTGTGAAAAAAAGAAAATTAGAAATCGGATAACTCACTGCTGCTTTGTCGCAGGGTGAATTAGGAGAAATCGGACTCGATGGCATCAATGGACAAGAGGTAAGCGTGTCTCACGTCACATATTTAACTCACAAATTAATGTGATTTGCGTTTGTGTGGCGAAACTCATACAGACTGTGAACTTGAACTGGTGTCTCCAACGTGTCTGCAGGGTCAAAGTGGAGTCGCCGGGCCGCCGGGTGACCGAGGAAGTCCTGGCAGAAGAGTAAGAGACGAGAGATGAAATGAGTTTATTCACTTTGGTTTTCATGTTAGCGTCCAGGTACAGCAGCAAGAAAATTAAAATACAGTAAATAAAATATAAGAACAGGTGGGTTCATGCAGTACCAACACACCAATAATGTTTATTCCCAATAAACACAACAATTTTATTTAAAATAACTAAAAAAAAGCAATAAAGAAGAAGATTAATGAAACAAACTGAACTTATAGCTGGTTTGTAGCTTCCAGTAAAAAACATTAATAACATTTTATCAAAAGGTTGATATTAAAAAATTATTTAGATTGAAAGAACGTTAAAATAACTTTCAAATAATCCCAAAATTATGTATTTTTGTTAAAAAAAAAGAAGATTTTGGGATTAATAACATCCTGGATTTGTCTTTTAATTTTTTCAGTGGTTAGAATAATAATAATCAGTTAACTTTAAAAAAAAAACTGATACTTTTATTCACAGAAAAAATGGAGTTTGTTACTAAAAAATATATTTCCTCTTTATTTTACTGGTGAAAAGAACAATTATACTGGTTTATTTTTTGGTTAAATTTAATTAAAGACAAACTTACCATCTGCTGGGTTGTTGTAAAGGTTGGAGAAAAATAATAAAATTATACAACAACTATTTCTCAAATATAAAGAAAACAACTGAGTGTTATTCCAACTAATTTAGAATAACAACTTAAAAGTACAGTTCGGCCATGTAAGATTCAAACTTACTAGGTTTGCATTTAAAATAAAACAAAATCATAAAACTGTTCAAAAAACGTCGCCATTTTACAACTCCGTTCCGCCATTTTGTAAAAAAAGAACGACAGAAAATTAGCCGACAGCAGATCAAAGAAAAAAGGAGGAAAATCTCCCAGAAATAATTTAAAATGTTTTTTTAATCAAACATAACCGGTTACAACACTCATAAACAAAAAAAGTGACAAATAATCGCATTTTTATAAAGTTATAACCAAATAATTACTTAGCTTAACGTCGGACGGTCCGGAGCTCTTCCCGCCAAGCAGCGACCTCTCCGGCGTGCGTCACTGAATAAGGTCCCCCGGCAAACAAAAGGTCCGTAGGAACCATAAACACCAAATTTAACTGATATCTGAACGGAAACGCTTAGAAATAGCGAATAAATAACAAAAACAAAAAAAATACTCCCTAAATGTTTTATTACAGCTTAATCTATAAGAACAGTTTCACTCAGCTGCACAAGTTTATCAGGAATGTGAAAATGTTTGTTTATTAGGTAAAAGGTGGATGAATTAAAGAGTCTGGTGGCAGTTTCTGTTGTTTTCTTTTACATAATTAAAAAAACATAAACAGAATACTAAATTATACTATTTTTTGTTCTTTATAGGGTCCTAAAGGCACCAAGGGTCAAGCAGGAGACGTTGGAGAAAGAGGACTCAGAGGAGACCCTGTTAGTTTTCATTTATCGTTTAATAATTACATTAATTTATTTGCTCTAAACTGTGAGCAGAGCTAAAATAATTTCTAATTTCATTGTTTGGATGTTCCTGAGCCTGACATCAGTTTCTGAGGCTGTGCATGTGCAAATAAAAACATATTTTTGTCTGATTAAGATGGTTTTTAGGGTTTTGAAGCCGAATAAATGATATCTGTTCAACAGGGAACGAGTGGGCGAGATAACGACCGAGAAGGAGCTAAAGGAGATCCCGGTGATGCTGGACAGCCGGTAATGGCATCCTGAACGTTTATTGCTTTAAAAACAATAAAAAAGACATTTAAAAGTATTTAATCTGTTTGATATGAAAGTGTCGTTAAAGCTGGGATGTCTGTTTTAAAACCACAGGGTCAGCCCGGTGAGAATGGAAGGACGGGAGGTCCTGGTGATCTTGGAAGAAACGTAAATGACTCTTTGTTGTTTTAAATCACTTCTAATCCCTAATTTCCACTTCTTCTTCTTTTTACCAAGACTAAACTGTTTTATTAATAGGGACTTGATGGCAGAAGAGGTCCGCCTGGACCACCTGTAAGTCTCCTCTGAATTATTTGAGCTTTTTTTCAGCAACCATGACGTTTAATCACACTGTGGTTTAATTAAGGGACGCCCCGGAGCAGCTGGAGATCAGGGGCAGAAGGGCCAGCCTGGTGTTGCAGGATCCAGAGTAAGTTTCTGACTCTCTTCACAACATTTGACAAATCCTAGCTATAGAATAAAGTCAAATAACCAGAAATGTCTCAAAGCGAATGCTGTTGTTGGACTTGAACAGTCGTATTCTTTGGCAGTTTAAGCTACAAACTGCAAACTGTTTTGAGTGGAGAATTTGTTTAACCACAAGTTTATTTCTCACCCACTGGCTGATTCACAAGCTCCCAAAGGAAGGAAAGTTGTAAAACATCTGCCTCTGCTTGTGCTTTTCAAGGGTCCAAGTGGACCAATCGGCATAAAAGGACAGAAAGGAGAAGACGGGAACCCCGGACCGAGGGTGAGTGAAACCGCGTCGGGTCGCTTTTTTCTAAAAAAAGACAACTTCAAACTGAACTGTGCTGTCAAAATGTTCTATGGTCCAGGGTCGAGGAGGAGCCCCAGGTCCAATTGGAGATAAGGGTCGAAGAGGACCTCTTGGACGAAAGGTACGGGTCCGAACGCGGCGCGTCTCGTGTTCTCGTTTCATTTGTAAACACGCCGCTCTGAGCCAACCTCTCTCACATTTCTCGGCACATATTTGGAGTAGATCTGAGCAAACAGGAAGGAGCTGCTGAAGATTTAAGGCCCTGCCTGCAAAAAAAGAACCAGATGGCCTTTATTAAATCTGCAGAACTCAAAGAAACGTTTTACACACGATTTTATGCTCATTCTGTGTTTCTTTGCAGGGCGAGCCAGGAGAACCAGGGATCAAGGGTGACATCGGACCCGAAGGCCCCCGTGGAGAGCCTGTAAGAACAAACCCACGTGTCTGTATGAAATAAACACCGTTCATAATGTAGTGATGTTGATGGGACTATGTCAGCTGGAGCAGAGCTTTGGACCGGCCCGGGTCGAGGTCTAAGGACCGGTTTTCATCCATCAGCAGGAAAGACGTGGCGTGTTTTTAAGGAGTTTTCTTCCTCCGTGATATAAACCAATTCAGTGCATTTCAGGGTAAAAGATGCTGCGACCGTTAGAAGAAGAAGAAGAAAGTTACTCTCACCGAGCAGGCGTGCAGGAAGAAACCCAGACAAACAATCGTTTCCTGATATCTGTTTTTGTTTTCCTCTCAGGGTCTGGATGGCAGAGATGGGGCCGGTATTCCAGGACCCAAAGGGAAAAAGGTAAAGGATCTTTAAGACTCCTGCAGCACTAAGTAGAGCTGGTTCTGGTTTCTGTTAATGAATCTTTGCTGTTCCTTAAAGGGGGACGCAGGTTTCCCAGGATACCCCGGAGCGAAGGTAATAAAAGTTCAATTTCGTTACACATTCAAGCCTGGATCTACCTTTTTGGTTGAGATTTTTTTAATTTATTTGCCCCTTCTGTTGGTCTCAGGGAGAAGCCGGAGATCCTGGCACTCGAGGCGGACCTGGACCCAGAGGAAACCAGGGACAACGAGTAAGATTTCAGTTCACATTTACATGACAGCCGTTTTCCTCTGAGTCCACAAATATCGACTTTAATACTTTTTAGCTCAACAGTATAACACAATCCTGCACACGAGAGGCTTTGCTGTTTGGCTTTAAAGGTGAATAATTTGTCTGTTTCCAGGGTGACTCTGGGAATATTGGCCCACCTGGACAGAAGGGCGAGGTTGGATATCCTGGACCTTATGTAAGCATGTTAAAACCGTCTGTACCTGTTCTGTAGACTAAACCGTTCAAAGTTCAAGCGAGGAGACCGTGAGCCTCTGAGGAGCCTCGGGTCGCCTGCAGACCGCAACCGAAGGGCCTGATGTCCATCCTTCCTGGGTTTTCTGTTAACGCTGCTGTTTTTGCTCCGACAGGGCGCCAAAGGACCAAGAGGACCGGGCGTTGTGGTAAGCTCTTCTTTTTTTTTTACTTTAAATCTAACAAAGTAAAAGGGAAAACACCCTTTTAGTGCTGGTTCTGACTTTTTTTCCTTTCAGCAATGTGACCTGGTCAAGAAGATCAGGGATAACTGCCGTAAGTACATCTGATGAGTTTATTTGACTGAAGTATGCTGCTGTCAGGGTGATTTCACTGTCTGATCATGTTTTGTGTTTTCTTCACCAGCTTGCTGTTATGGTAAGTACATGAAGTGTATTTTTAAAGAGTATTAACGCCTCAGGCTCCTGTTTGTTTGTGCAGTAAAGTGAACTTTATGTGGCGGATTTTAGGGAAGCTGGAGTGTCCTCTCTACCCCACGGAGCTGGCCTTCGCCCTGGACGTCTCTCAGAACGTGGACCAAACCACCTTCAACAACATGCGGGACACGGCCGCACGCCTGGTCAAAGACATCACCATCGCCGAGAGCAACTGTCCGCGAGGCGCCCGCGTGGCCCTGACCCTCTACAACAACGAGGTGATCACCGAGGTCCGGTTTGCCGACGCCATTAAGAAGCGCGCCCTGGTGGAGCGCATCGAGGGCCTGCAGATCCCGAGGTCCAAAAAGGCCCCAAGCTTGGACACGGCCATGAGCTTCGTGGCCCAGAACACCTTCAAGCGGGTCCGCAGCGGTTTCCTTATGAGGAAGGTGGCCATCTTCTTCGTCGGCCATCGGATTAATCAGAGGCAGATCGTTTCCAACGCAGCACTCCGTCTCCACGACGCTGGAATCGCCACCTTGTTTTTGGTCAAAAATGAGGACACAATGCTGAACAGAGCGGTGCAGGTAGCGCCAAACCCAACGGACGTCTCGGAGCTTTCATTCCTTTTTCCGCACGCAGATTTATTCCAAACGTTTTTCCTTCTGTGTCTCCCTGCGCCTCAGGTCAACAACACAGAACTGGCCCAGGTGATGGTTCTCCCCGGCACTGGAAAGGCCGGGTACGATGCCGTCTTCAAGAAGATCATGAACTGCCACGTCTGCCTGGGTACGACGGGTTACAGAATCCACAGAAGTAGTTTGACCTTCAGAAGAAGATTGTTGAGTTTGTCTGAGTTCATGTTTTACTTTCTGGGACGTGACATAAAAAGAGTTATTCCTGTTCAGGTCTCTAAATTTATATCTTTTTCTTCTTCCGTCAACTTTAATGCGGCGTGAAGAGAAGCGAGCGCCTCGGCTGCAAGATGTGAGCCGTTACTTTTATTGGTGTTTCGTGTTACCATGGCGACGTAAATCACCAAAACGATCACAATAAAATAAACCATAAAAGGCTTCAAATCCTGTTAAAACTACTTAGTTTGAAATATCTGGTGAACAGCTGGAGGCAAAAATGTTGAAACTCTGCGACTGATTAGTTGTTTGGGTCAACCCAATTCAAGATGGCCGCCACAGAAAACTTTGTAAACGGAGAAGTCAGTTTTAGAGATGAATTTGATGCGGTGGAAGCTGTCAGTGTTCCTGCAGACAACTTGTTTTTTCTCTTTCAGACGCCTGCTCTCCTGACTCGACGTGTGACTACGTCCCTCCATCCATCAGCCGCGATCGCAGGTCGCTGACCTCTGACGTAGACATTGACGTGGCTTTCCTCATCGACAGCTCGGAGTCCACCTACCCGTCCGTCTTTCTGGAGATCAAGAGATACATCGCTCACACCGTGGAAGGCCTTCACGTGACGTCAAACCCCACGTCGTCCTTGCACCACGCTCGAGTGTCCGTCATCCAGCAGGCGCCGTACGGATTCCTCCAGAACAAGTCCGCCTCCCCCATCCAGGTGGACATCGGCCTGACGGAGCACCACTCGGGTCAGGACATCGTCCAGTTCCTGCTGGAGAAGACGCAGCAGTTGGAGGGCGGCCGAGCGTTAGCGGCCGCCATCGAGTCCACGGTGGAGGACGTGTTCGAGAGGGCGCCGCTCCAACGCCCCAGGAGGGTGCTGATTCTCTTCGTGACAGGAAGCGTCGAGGACGAAGAGGAGCAGCTGATTCGTGTCGCCACGGAGGTGAAGTGCCGAGGATACTTCCTGGTCATCTTCGGCGTGGGAGAAACTCTGAGCCCGAAGGACACTCAGGTCCTGTCGCGCTTGGCGAGCGAGCCTTCAGACGTCTTCTTCAAGCGGGTCGAAAGCATTTCTCACTTTTATAACAAACACATCCTGAACTTTGGCCAGCTGTTACCGAAGTACATCAGCTGTGAGTTCAGCCGTCGTTCTCCTCGTCGCCTAAGAATCTGCAGCAGTTTAATTCTGTGTTTCTCTGGATTTCAGTCGAAACGTCGGCGGAGCCGTCCAGCAGCTGCAAGGCGCTGCAGAGCGATCAGCCGCTGAAGAGTCCGTCGGCGTCCTCCCAGCAGCAGGAGTGAGTTCTGTTTAAAGTCCCATCGCCAGAGGAGGTCCGATTGGGGCTTCTTAACATTTTATACTCTTATATATATTTCCAGAAAACATCAGAAACATCAGGAAAGTCAACAAGCCGTTTCTGAAAGAAAGCACAACGGTAAGACAGATAAATTCAGCAGTTTTTACAGATTTCTCTGCATGTCTTCGTCTTCATCCTCCTCCTGACACCGTTAAACTCTCGGTTCAGAACTGAGAGGAAACTGAACCGCATCGAGGCTCCAGATGGTTCTGAGAACGATCTTTGGTTTTGTATTTTGGGATGTGGGTGTTCTCACCGCGGCCTTTAGGTTTAGAATCGCGTGGACAGAGAAATCTTTGTTACAAACAAAAAATAAAACAGAAGTTCAGACCTAAATCAGTTCTGATGATGAGGAAGATCAACGCAGGAAGGTTTTATAAGATTATAGTTTTTTTATCCTTTCAGCTTTGCGTTCACATGGAAACGCTGCTTTAGGAGCCCATAAAGGGATGTTTTAAAGCCTTTTGGAAACATTGGCGTGATAGATCCACCTCCTGCCTGACCTTTGACCCCAGAATCCACAGATTAGATGAAAATACCAAAAGGTTCTTTATCACTTTAGCAAACTGTTAACAAATACATGGAGTACACATTTAACAGGCCGACACTCAGCCTGATATGTTGTGAACATCGTGAGAAAAACCTGTCCCTCCACGGCCGTCCCATCTGTGGACACTGTCCCTGAAAAGCGTCCATTATGTCCTCGTATTTGGACTCAAACGACCCGCCGATAACAGCAGTTTAAAGTCTTCTTCCCTGGTTCAGGTGTCTTTTCCTGGCAGCGCCACAGCGCCACCCACAGGCCTGGAAGAGTTACTGCTGCTGTTGTTGTTGTTGGACAAACAGCTTGTTGTTTTTATTGTGTCTCTTTCTGGTGCATCATGAGAAAGACTTGTGACTTTAATTTAACGGATGTTGTTCTGATTCTGAAATAATTTCCAGTTAGAGGCGATCCACATATCTGCAGGCTTCAGAGGAGCAGAGGAAGCTGAAACTTCTTTAACCTGCCATAATTCAGGCATTAAAACATATAAAACTGTCTTTTTTTTACACAATATAAGCCTGTAATCAAGCAGGATTCCCTCTCCGCTGCTCTGTCGTCAGAAAACCAATCGTTTTCTGTTTCAGCTCTCTCGTTTCTTTACATTTCTACACAGATGTGTCCCAGATGTGTAGCTGAGGTCGTCTTTGTGACATCGTTTCGCTGAGAGCTCCATTTTTTCTGACGTCAGCAGCAGTTTATGTTGTTAATCCCAGCTCCTTCACGTGTTCGCCTTGCAGACGAGCTCCACGTCTCGAACGTCACCTCCAGCAGCCTGAAGCTGCGGTGGACCAACTCCGACCCCAAACTCTTCGTCTACTTCGAAGTGGTCGTGACCCGGCTGCGGGACCACGCCCTGGTTCTGAGGACCAATGTGTCCGGCACCGAGATTTCTGTCGACAACCTGGAGAGCGCTCAGGCGTACCACGCTGTGGTGACGGCGCTCACGGCGGAGGGCCAGGTTGTCTCCACGCGCAAAGGGATCATCAGGACCAGTAAGGATTTAAACGTTTTCACTCACTTTAAGTCTTCGTGAAGGTTCACCAAACCGTGGAAGCTGTTTTTATCTTTCATCTCTGGACCAGTCGTGGTTTTTGTTCTTCCTGGGATCGTAAAAGTCTAACCGGAGAACTTAAAACCAGAAAAACAAATCAAACCCCAGAACCGTGACACCAACAGAGCTGAGGTTTTATCGTCTTAAATTGTTCTTTTATTGTCTGTTTTAACTTATTGCTTTTTTATTGTTTCAAGCTTGTTTGACTGAGCTGTAAATCACTTCGGGCAGCTGTTGTTGTTGGTGGTGAAAGCCAGAACCCAGACTGCTCTACATCGATTACGTTGTGTTTTCTGCCTTTGTTTGGTAATTTGTTGAGGAACCTTGATGAGCGCTGGATCCTGAATGAGTTCGATTTTGGATTCTGTGGTCAGAAGAAGAGTTAAATTAGCTGTAAAACTACTACTGTCTGGCTTTGCTGGTTGTTTAAAAGCTTTTCTTTGAGTAATCTGATCTTCTGCTGGTTTCGCAGGAGCAGCCGGTCACGTCAGTGGTGCCGTAAGAAAACCGGCGCCGGAGAAAACGAAAACCGGTGAGTGGCTCTCCAGCTCCGGCTGTGTCCCGCGTGGGTTTTATTTATTTATTCATGTGTACATCTGCTGATCTCTTCCATCAGCAGCAGCCAAAAGAGACAAAGCTCTGGACTGAAAACGAAGCGCTAACATGTTGTGTTTAAATCAACCTTAATGATGCCTTTCCTGAGTTTTATTGTCAAGATGAGCAACTAAAACCAAGACAAACCAGGTGGCCCTCACAGAAACGTTGCTGAACATCTCCCTCCTTTATAACATAACGTCCTGTAACAAACAAGGCAGCTAACAGAGAATTATCTGTCAGTTCGGATGAAATCTGAGCACCGATGGGGCTGAAGTCTGCTTCCTTTTATGGGAATCAGAGGCATGAAGCGAGAACATCTTTCCTCCATCGTTCTTCTTCTGCAGCCATAAAAACGCTCCTGACTCGGTGTTTCAGAGCTGAACTTTGATTCTCCGGGGAAACAGAAACCTGAGGACCTCGCAGCATCGTAAACTAACATTTATCAGCAACTAACTTTTCAGTTCATCTGTAAAAACTCATTTAAACGCAGTGACACCTCCTCTTTGGAGAAAGGAACCGTTTAAACTGCTTGTCTAGTTTTGTTTTTTAATTTCACCTGTTTCAGATGAAATCAACACAGACTCATCCTCTCTCCCTGTCTGTCCTCCTCACATCTCTTCTTCTTTCTGATTTCTTGCATGTTCTAGCTAACGAACTTGCAGACCCATGCTCTCTTGACTATGACGCTGGACTGCCGTGCACAGACTATCAGGCTAAGTGGTTCTTTGACAGGAACAATGGGTTCTGTGCACAGTTCTGGTATGGAGGTTGTGGAGGCAATGAGAATAGGTTCGACACAGAGGCCCTGTGCTTGAAAAACTGCATGAAGTCAGGTAAGTTGTTGCCAGGATTTCTGGAGGAATGTGCTTCACGAGCTAAAACACAACTTAAAACCACAGATTAGCATCGTCTGCACACCTGGTGCACATGGCTCCAGACAGCTAATGTTTAAACTTTATGTTTTAAAAGTCAACAAACTGACGTGAAACGACTTAACTGAACAAATGTTATTTGTTCAAAAACACAGCAGTCATGTTTTATTTAAAGTATTAATAATAATAATAATAATAAGACCCAAAGAGAAAAAGTCTCTTGGACAACCTCCATGTGATCCTCGCTGTCCTCAAATAAATAAAAGAAGATAAGTTAACAAACAGAGTTTGATTAATACGCTACAAACTCAACAGATCTGCCTGGAAGATTTTTATTTGTTTCCATTTTAACACACGACCCTTCAACTTCTCCCTGGAAGGAAGATTAATCATCGTTAAAGGTTTTATTTTATTCCCTAAAACTACAACAAATAAGTCCTTCTGCAGTTTGATGACAATAAAAAGCAGCTTTTCTGTTTAAATTTGGAGCTTTAAAACAGTCTGACATGGTGTCAAAAAGCTCATCAGACTAATAAATACTGAGAGTAAACGTTACATTCAAGACTAAAAACATCACGACTGAGCCACTAAACAAACCGACAAAATATAAAAACATTTTGAACATTTTTATCAGAAATAAAATGGCGTCGTTTAAAAACAATTTTGATATTTTGATTTTAAATCCATACAGAACCTTTAAGGTGCCAATGTTTTTAACCTTCTGGATATTGTTATAATTAGTTGTTTGTAAAAACAACATTAGAATTTGACCAATCAGGGCAGGTTGAAGGAAATAATCTTGTTTACAGAGATAATTATACTGTTTGTTGTGCTTTCTATGTAAGCTTTTAAACTGTGAAGAAGAAGAGAAGAAGAAATTTATTTATTTTGTAAATCAAAGATTTTTTTAAAAAGAAAAATCACTAATATAACATCAGGAGCTCTTTAAACTTAGATCTGCATTAAAATAAGTTAATGAATTAACTAAAAAAAAGAAGATAACTTTGTAAAAATGTTAAAATACTTAAATATTGTCACAGTAATATTTTATTTAAATAACAATGTTGTATTTATTGGGCCTAAAGCAAATCTAATGCTAAATGCTGTTAGCAAGCTAACATTTGGCTAGCACAGAGAATGACTTTAATCTGTAAATCCTGATGTTAGCATTCAAATAACTTAGCATGTAAAATTACTAATCATTCACTGTGTGGCACTAAATTACCCCTGAAAAAATCCAAATTGTTTTTTAAAATCCCTAATTTATATTTAAAACTCTTCAATAGGTCTATACGAGCTAATGCTAAAGCTAAAGTAGCCTGTTAGCAAGCTAACTGACGTTTGGTTAGCTCAACGAGCTCCAGTGTCAGTTCTAACTTCTAAAATGACAACATCATCAGTTTAAGGATAATTTTATTATTTAAAGTGTTGTGATAATTATTCTGAATCAGAGAATTTTGTCAGGAAATGTTTCTGATAACCGCAGACTGAAATTCATCTCCATGTCTGTCAAACAGAAGCTTTAATGAACAGATAATATAAATTAAATGTGTATTTTTGTCTTTCTGTTAGTGTTTTGTAAATATTAAGCTGCCAGTTTGTACGTTTAAATGGTTTCAGGTAAAAAATAAAGAAGCAAATGTGAAACAGGATGACAAACAATCTCTGTTTTACTGAAATGTCTTATTTTTAATCTTTTTTTCTGCTCTTTTTTAGAAGAAATAACGTTGATATTTCATATTTTGCAGCTCCGGAGCCTCAACCGCAGGAGCAGCAGGCTGAACAGGTGGAGATCCTCCCGGCTCCCGGTGAGAACGGTTTTTACTTTCATTTTTATTGATTAAAGTCGTCCCAAACCTTTCTGTGAACGCACATGCTAATAAATTAACCAAACAAGCAAATTCACATCCACATGAAAACCTGATTTAATTCAGCTGGTTTTTGGTTTAATGTTGGACTTTTATTCTGGTATAAAGTCACCTTTTTCTTCAATCTGTGGTTCATCACCTTAAGGAACAAATAAAAGCTGTAAAATGAGAAGGTTGTAGATGTTTTAAATGGTAGAAAGCCAAAACTGAACCCAAACAGAAGGAAAATTTGAAAGATTAATTCCTATTTTTGGCAGTACCTCGTTTAAATTGGACCAAATTGCCAAAAAATCCAAACATTTCTTCCTCTAACTGAAGCTAAAACTGTTTCTGCGTCTCTGCTTCAGCGGCTCTGACAGCCGTGGACATCTGTCAGCTGCCCAAAGACGAAGGGACGTGCGGTAAGTTTGTCCTGAAGTGGCACTTTGACGCCGCCAGCAAGAACTGCATTCGCTTCTGGTACGGAGGCTGCGGCGGAAACCAGAACCGCTTCGACGCGTACGAGCAGTGCGTGAAGGCGTGTGAAAAACCAGGTACCTGTTCACGTCCACCTCAGAGGCAAAGGTTTTTATAAATAAAGTCAGATCATTCAAAACGTTTAAAAGTTACAAATATTAAGTTGTTGTCAAGACGGGGGCTGAGCGTGGCGAACCCAATATGCAGACTCATAATTCCTTCTTCTAAAAAAAAACCTAATTTATTAACAAAAGAATCAAATGCAGAAACAAAAAGCTGACATGGCATCAAAACTAAACTAGACATGAGGAAGACATCCCAGCAGGGAACCAAGAACAATGAACCAGTGAGGAAGAGGAGAAAGTGAGCAGGTCATGAGGTGAAGTGGGCACAGGTGAGTGATGACGAGGAGCAGGTGGAGATGGGCGTGGCAATTAGCAAGAGCTGACGGAGGATAAGTGGAGAATGAAGACAAACGGGCAACAAACAGTAAACCAGGGGTCTCCAGTCCTGGTCCTCAGGGCCTCAATCCTGCAGGTTTTCCTTGTTCCTCTGCTCCAACACACCTGTTCTGAATCAATGGCTGATTAACAGGCTTCTGCAGGACATGAAGAGGTGATTTAACCATGAATCAGGTGTGTTGGAGCAGAGAAACAGGTAAAACCTGCAGGATGGTGGCCCTGAGGACCAGGATTGGACACCCCTGCAGTAAACCAAACCCAAAACAAAACACTAAATACAAAAAGAAACAAACCTGACAGCTGATCGAGCCGAGCGTTTTGATCCAAGAAAAAGTAAAATAAAACCAAGTTTATAGAAGTTTGAGTCTAAAAAAGAACATTTATAAGAAGCTATAAACAGAAAACCAGATTTCTTTAGGGGAATGCATATCGCCCGCCGCCTTACAAACAAAGACCTTCTACCATCCGTTCGCCCTCAGGGTTTACTTTGGAGGCAACATTGGCTTAGGTCGGGTAGCTGAGGCGGCCATTTTTATCAGGTCGAGTCCAATGGTTAGCAGGTTGTAGATGAAGACAAACAAACATGGCTGCCCATATTTCGTGGTGCTGGGTGATAAATAAAGTCTACCTTTAGACAAATAAATAACCAAACCTCTGCTGATTTCTTCCTTTTAAAGCTGATGGTATTTTTCTTTTCCAGCACCGGTCAACCAAGGAATCCTGGCCTCGATGAAAACATAGGACAGGCCTTCACTCGACCTGTTTTCAGGGGATCTTTGGAATAAAAGAAACATCCAAAATGGCCATACTGTAAAGAAACATTGCAGAAGCAATGATGGCTGCACTGGACTCAAACATGAACTTTATTCCCCAACGTCTTGAAGTAGTTTTTGTTTTGGGTTTTTTTCACAAGAAAAGAAGAAGTTTTGCTGCATGAATTGTTTAAACCTACTGGTGCTATACAACGTTTGTTTTACAGATTGAGTTAAAGAAATGCAGCGTTTTGGGTCTTGAACCGACAGCAAATATATCTGAATATATCGGACAGAGAGCAACAATATCTACACAAACGCAATGTCTTGTTTTTAATGTGTGACTTTAGAACCAGATCCACGTTCAGATTGTTCCGGAACCAGAGACCAGTCCAGCATGTGTTAGGTGCACTTCTAGATAAAAACAGAAACATGTTCAGCTTTTAAACAAAGGAATGTAATGATTCTTTATTTTCACTGAAGTTTACGTGTCAGTCTGTGTACGGGGGAAATAAAAACGAAGTAGACTTTCTAATAAACGTGAGCAACAGACTCCTTTCTTTCTTGTTTTGAATCGTTCGGAAACTGATGTTTGAAGAAACACAACAAACTTTATAAAATGGTTTTATGATCATGATTTCATTTCCAGGTTGAAGCAGATTTAAACGCTTCTGGAGCCATTTTTAAAATAAAAATTCTATCTTTATTTGTCTTTTTGGCAGATTTTATCCAAAAGTGAGGTTTTAATTTTCTGTGTTTGAGTTTTCAGATGAAGCTAAAAGGCTGAACACCAAATCTCCAAATTAAAGATGAATCAAATGATTTCAGAGTCACATTAACGCAGCTCAGAAGGAGATGTTCAGCAGATTCGATGGTAAACCAAAACAGATCGAACCTCTGACCACAGACAAACTATCAGAGCTCGTCTTCAGTCCCAGCAGATGATGAGAGGCTGGTCCCACATCTGAAACTCTTCCTCACCAGAGGAACATTTCTCACACCCGAAGCCCTCCACGGGAAACAACTGCTCCCAATTAGTGGTTCGAGCTGACATATTTACACCAGCGCTGCCTTTTTCTCTCTGGGTGAGCTCTTGTTCTCGAGGATTTACTCGTGTTTACCTCCCAAGATGCTGCTTTTCGTCCCGGGATGCTTTTTGTTTATCTTTACGTCTGAAGCAGAGAAGGAGTCGCGTCTGGGAGCAGCGGAGGATAGAGTCCGTCTTTAAATATCCTGCTTGAAAGCGTTTTTTGATCCAAATCCCTGCTGTTTGTCCAGCTTCCTGTCTCCGTCCTCAGCTCGTTTTCTCTCAGGATTCCTGTCGACTGATGGATAAAGTAACTCATTAAGAACACATGCTGAGCCACAGAATGTGGTCAGATGGGGGTTGAGCTCATTTCACAGATGTTAGAAGTCACATCCTCATCATCCTCATCATCCTCATCATCATCATCATCATGTTCTCTGGAAACTGAGGAGATTAGAAACGGAAATTTTTAGTCAGTTTTGTATAACAAGGTTATTCCGGCAGAAATATTATGATATTACTGCAGGAATCGCCCACGGGGCTGCACCAGAAGTGCTACAGCTAGCTGCTGCTACAGCTGGTCCGTCTGTGGTCCTGAGGTTTGGATCAGGACCAGAAGAACCTGATCCTGGATCCAAGCGGCTGAAATGATCCTCCTCTGTAGGGAGATCAGGTGAGGAGGTCCATCGTCCTGTGAGGGGTGGGGGGTGGTGACCTGCTGCTCCTTCTGGAGGTTTTCTGGGTGTGTCCCTCTGGGAGGAGAACCCGGGTCAGAACCAGAACTCTGTGGAAGGATTATAAATCCCCTCTGGTTAGGGAACACCTGGAGATCCACCAGGAAGAGCTGCAGAGGGAGATGGATGGATGGATGGATGGATGGATGGATGGATGGATGGATGGATGGATGGATGGATGGATGGATGGATGGATGGATGGATGGATGGATGGA
>NC_051435.1:2176079-2180106 GCF_001649575.2 Kryptolebias marmoratus | reverse complement strand
TGGATGGATGGTTGGATGAACAGATGGTTGGATGAACAGATGGTTGGATGAAGTGTTGGATGGATGGTTGGATGAACGGTTGGATGAAGTGTTGGATGGATGGTTGGATGAACAGATGGTTGGATGAACAGATGGTTGGATGAACAGATGGTTGGATGAAGTGCTCACAGAGGACATATTTGTGTCTTTTTGAGGTCAGTCTAATGAAGACGTCATTATAATTATATATATAAACTAGTTATAAACTAGTTATGGTTAGTTATTAAGTCTTCTCTCTGAAACTCAGGAGCAGATCTCAGTTTCTCTCCTCAGGAGTCGATCTGTCGTCACAGATGTTCCTGAAGCTCCTCAGCAACACATCAACTGTCAGACTCGGAGCTGATCTCAGCTGCAACAAGAAATAAAATGTAAACGAGCCGATCTCCGCAGGTTATTATCAGCCGTTCAGTCGAGTTCAGGCGACGCTTCATTAAAAACACGTTCTCCTCAGAACAGAAAACAGAAACTCTGTCAGAGTTTCCAGAGGCAGCAGAGAGTGACGAACAGCAGCTCTCTGAGGCGTCGCGGCCAAAATAAATCCTCCTTCAAACATGGAGCCACTACCTCACTGCGTTCAACACGACTTTCCCCTGGAAGCCTCAAAAAGAACGTCTGAAGCTTCAGTTTAACTGTTTACATCAGTAATCAATGAGACGGAGGGTTTATGTCACAAAGAATGATAAAACAGAACGTATCTCTTGGTTTTAGAGACATAAAACACAAAGTTTACAACATTAACTTTTAATTTTCAGCATGTAATGGAGAAATTTGTTTGTTTTTTTAACAATAAAACACATAAAAAGATTAATTCCTACCAAGAAATTGATTTAATTTAAAAAAATCTGGAGCAGTTTATTATAAAATGTAGAGAAAAATAATATTTTAGAAAGAAAATCTAACATGAGCATGGCTTAGACAGGTGGACCTGGTTCCCCAGTTCTCCTGTGGAACCCAACAGTGACCTGTTGGTTCTGGTCCTAGTCCAACCTGTTCCTTTAGACACCCTGAACGATGCAGCGCTGCAGAACCAGAGGTCCTCCAGCCGCGCCGCCATCTTCAGGTGGCGTTTCTGAGGACACGGTTCCTAACGGAACAAAGGTGGAACGAGTCGTTTTCCTCAGGCAGGAAAGTTCTTGTTCTCGTTCTGAAGTTCTGGGAGGACTCAGCGGGATGTGGACCGAGGAGGAAGACCCTGACCCGTAGACTTACAGGATCCTGGATCCAAGGTTCCTCTGTAGGAGCGGAGCCGCTGCTCCTCCTCATCGACAGGAGTCAGCTGAGGTGGTTCTAACCTCTGATCCGCCTCCCTTTGGAGGTTTTCCAAGCACTGGAAGGAGACCCAGAACTCCTCATGGATCCTCTCTGGACTGGGAACATTTTGGGATCCCCGGGAGGAGCTGGAGAGGGAGGTCTGGGTTCGGGGAAAATGGACGGATGGATCCTCATGGAATGATGTTTTTAAATCACCTTCAGCTCCCGCAGCCGTCTGGCTGCTCAGGACTCAGATCTGATCAGAAAAAGTTGAGTCTGTTTCGTCTGATCAGCCTGATGTTTGTTTAATATCATTTTAAAAACCCGTTTAACGTTCCATCCATTTTCTTTCCCTGCTGGTCCTTTCTGGGCCCGGGTGTCTTTCTCCAGCAGAAAGGATAAAGCTGGCCTTGAGACGGAAGATTTGAAAATGATCAACTACTTTTCTGTTTGATGGACTTGGCTGAGTTAGGCTCGGAGTGTGGGAGCTGTGCTCCCTTCCTGGTGGTTTTACTCTGCAGCCAAAAGAACAAGAGGAGGGGAAAGAAAAGGGGGGGATTATTTTTTTACTGCCTCAGCAGCACATGCTTTCAGTCATGACTCACCCTGTTGGCTCTCCAGCTTTCCACAACAACTGTAAAGTCAGGAGTCTGTAATGGTTTTCACATTGAGCTGCAGAAAGAGCCGCAGCTCCTGAGTCACAGTCGAAACCACCAGGAAACTCATTTCTTCCCACTCTCACGGGCTCCTCCGGCCTTCTGTGGCATCCCCGACATGCTTGGAGGCTGTTACCAATTCATGGTGGGATGCAGGAAACGCTGAGCGAGGAGCCGGGAGTGTTGACACGAAGGAAAACAGAAGTAGCTTCAGTTACTCCTGCTTTCAGTGAGTCATGAAACTTAGAACCAAACAGAAGTAAGGAGGCGACTTTAGATGGATCTGACAGAGGATTAATCTGTTTTCTATGCTTGTCTGATTCTGTACGGGGGGCAGGGCTGCACCTTTGACGGGTCACCTGTCCGTCACAGGACCAGGTAAACTCGACCGTTCATACTCGCACCTAAAGACAGCTTCAGATCTCCACCAACCTTCGTGTGTTTGGACTGTAAGGCATCCAGAGAGAACAGAAAACATGGAGACTCCTGACCTTTGACCCTCATGTTAAAGGAGACCGAGCCCTGACCTTTGACCCTCGTGTTAAAGGAGACCGAGCCCTGACCTTTGACCCTCACGCTGAAGTAGACTGAGCCCTGACCTTTGACCCTCACGCTGAAGTAGACTGAGCCCTGACCTTTGACCCTAACGCTGAAGTGGAACGAGCCCTGACCTTTGACCCTCACGCTGCAGCTGAGAGAGAAGCAGGTAAAATGAGGCGCTCCTTCAGGAAGAACAAAACAAACCTGCAGCAGAATCAGACATGAAGGTCTTTTTCTGTTTGTCAGAGAGTCCAAACCTCCGCCGAGGCCTCGGAGTGATCCGGGTCAGAATCTGGATCAGAACCAGAATTTAATCCCAACATTTCCTGAACGTTTCATCCAGATCTGTTCCTCAGTTTTTACCTGATCAGACAAACAGACAAACGGACACAACTGGAAACTAAAGGCTCACATGTAGGAGCAGAGACAGATGGGTTACCTGTGACCTTTGACCCCTTGAACCTTGAAATCAACAGTGATCACCCTTGAGGACATCCTGCTTTATACATGTCCATGTTCCCGATGATCTATCTTCTGGACTTGAACTTGATAATAATCTTTTCTCTGGGTTGAATTAGGACACTTTAAAGGGGGTGAATATTTATGCAGTCACTTATTTTACATCAAATATTTTTATTTAATATTTTATTTTTATTTCAGTGATCGTGACTGATTCATGACAGTACAAAAAGCATCAAGCATCCAGGGGGTGAATACTTTTGAAGGCTCTGTAAGTGAAGATTGTTGTTTAGTTAACGTTTGTAAAAACGTGAATCTAAATGATCCAATGTTCCCACGAAGAAGAGAGAAAAGCTGCTGAACTATTTGTCTGTTTTTATGTTTTTTTCTGGTGAAGCAGCTTAAAAAAAAAAAAAAAAAGCAGTAAAAGCAAAGTTTATTTCCCTCCCGACAGGAAAACATTCCTTCCATGTGAGTCAGAGGAGCGAAGAGACGATAATCTCATTTACAAAGATAACTCTGTTTTATCTCTTATTTCAGATTACCAAAATAAGACGATGACAGCTTTAGGTTTTTACTTTTAGGCTTTAAAATCTGTGGCCAACATGACGGACTTTACTCATCTAACCTGGATTATTCAGAGATGATTATTCCCAGATGAGATCGGTCGTTTTAATAAACTGAACTCAAATTTACTGAACAAATCAAACGAGCGCAGCAGGATTTACAAACTGTCCAACAGGAAGTGAAATAACTTCACAAACCACCAAAAAGATCCTCCTTCACACACAAATATATAAAACTAAACCGTGTTGGAGGAAACATGGAGGATCAGAGAAACTGTCCAGTCCCCAAATGGTGGCTCGTGGTCCCGATCCGGACCCAAATGAAGTCTCAAGGTTCAGTCCCTCCAGGATTTCGCGGGGCATTTTCCTAAAAGTTGCGATTTTTTTTTACTAAAATCAATAAAAAAACATAACTTTTAATATATAAACCAAAAATCCTTCCTAGTTTTGTAAGATAATTCCAAACAAACATTGATATTCTCAAAAAGTGCTTTATTTGAGAACTTTGATAGCTTC
>NC_051435.1:2161098-2175979 GCF_001649575.2 Kryptolebias marmoratus | reverse complement strand
TTTCATTTAGTCATATTTTAGTATTTATTTGACTTTTAAACACATTCAGTTTACTTTAATTGTTAATTTTGTCAGTTTAATTGGGAAACAGTTTAATTTGATTATTTTTGTTAAATTCTTAGGAGATTTTTTGTTATTGTTGTTTATTTCGAGCCACAACAAACCAGTTAGTCAAATGAGGAATGGATTGAAGTATCAGCTTTAAAACAACAATTTGTTGTTTGTTTTAATGTCTTTATAATAATTATAATTAAACCTAACCAGGGACAACATAAATCTGCTGCAGGATGTCACAGCTTGACCCAAACTCGTTTTGTGTCTCCTCATCAGGCATCGGGTCACACAGGAACAAAGACCTGATTCAGGTTTTAAAATCAAGTCAAGACCCAAAGTCAGGATCTTAATCTCGTCTCTGTAATGCTCGGGGCGTCAGAGGACTTGTCAGAATAAAAGCCAGAGATTTACTCTGCGGTTCGTGCTTTTAAACTGGAGAGGAATGCTTTGATCCGAGGGACTTCAGCTCGAGCTCTTCGTTCACTTCCCTCCCGCCGAGGAACGCCGAGAACCGTTTATAGGCAACCAGAGGACTGAAAGAATGACAACATTTAAGGTTTTTCACCGGAGCAGAGTCTCCAGTCGGCCTACAGAGACGTTAATCTGCTGCAGGTCTTCTGAGACGATCTGAGATGAACGTCCAGGTGGTCCAAGGAGACAAACTGGAGACAGAGAAGCTTCAGCCTTTCATAAAGACGTTAATTTATCATCTGCAAACATCACGCTGACCAAATCCAACACTTCAGACTGGTTTTACTTCTCGTTTCAAAGACTTCTCTTCACTTCTGAGGTCAAAAGTACAAAAATAAACCGTTCAGATCAGAGATTAAATGTCTGAAAATGACTAAGAACTAACATTTTCCTTCTCCCAGTCTCAAATTAGGATCATTTCCAGTAAATTTGCCAAATTTTGTCTTGAAATACAAACAGTTCCTGTAAATTTACAGGATTTTCATGGCTCATTTTCTACAATGAACCATGAAGTCTGTTTTGTAAAATTGTAGAATAAAATAAAGAAAAGTATGGTTTAATGTTGGACAAATGTTCGACTGACAAATTGCAAGTTTTTACACAAGTGATGAATTAAACATCCGTATTTAAACGACAACTATTTAAAGTGGCTTTCTCATGCAGTGTGTCGTTAAATTGCTCTGCTTGTTTGAGAAATTAACTTTTAAAGATAAAGGATTCTTCTGTTACAGGATGGAAAAGTGAAAACTAAAGTTTTTAACCAGATTCTGCTCTTTATTCACATATAAATTCTATATTTTTTATTACTTTTGGCACATCAAAGATGAAACCAAGCTTACACAGAAAAAAAACAATTACAGTAAACGCAATTAGCCATATAAAAAATAAAAATCTAGTGGCCCGTACGGGGATCGAACCCGCGACCTTGGCGTTATTAGCACCACGCTCTAACCAACTGAGCTAACCGGCCAACTGTCTATGAGCGCTCTTTGTTCAGTTTATAAAGACGATGATATGGGTGTTAATGATAAGATTAACTGTATATGCTGGTATCATTTCTTACACATAAACGGCGCATAAAGTGACAAACAGATTCATGTTTGCTGCTTTATTCGTTTACGGATTTTCACAAACTTTTCCGTTAGCACAGTTAGCTATAGCTTTGCTAGCTACGCTAACTGTGCTAGCTACGCTAACTGCGCCGGCGTAGACTCTCAGTCATCCAAGAATTAAACTACTAAAAGAAGACAAAACAACTGGACCCTTGTTGTGTTGATGAAGACGTTTGACTTTGTTTGTCATGTAAGAAAAGCTCGTTTTCTCGAGATGACACAAAGAAAACTAGCTTGGATAAATCAAGTCGTATCGTTCGCCCCTTCCCGGCTTCCGTAGCTGCGGTTGTTTATATTTAGTTTTCTGAAAACAGACTGCAGCAGATTCAAAACAGGCCTCGACATGAGCTGAAGTCTGCACGCGTTTCTGCACAGAGTCTAAATTTAGAGCCTAAAGCACTGAGAGGAGCAAAAACACAAACACTAAATACAAATTAGAGTCAAAGACTGGAGCCATATATTATCAAAACTCACTATTCTCTGCAATAAAAACCTCAAAAATGCAGACATCCCCTGAAGTGTGATTTCACACTAAATCACATCAAACATCTGCAACTTTCCTTTAATTAGAGCAGACAAAAGAACTTCAGATCCTGCTTAAAAACAGGATGAAAGAAACTAAAAATATTTCTTTTATGTAGCAGATGGCAGCCAGATGTATTTATATCGACACTTCATCAAATCGGATGAAGCTGATTCAGAAAGCAGCTCTAATATTAACTTCCCCGCTCGTCTAAATAAAGCACTCATGTATGACCTTGTATGTGATTTGTTTGCAGCTTCACGTAAACAAAAAGCTGCAACGCAACGATTGAGAGGCGAGTTAAATTCTCAAAAATCAACGATTAGAAACAGCAAAATATTTATTCACCAGTTAAAAACAGAAACTTTGAAATATGAGGTCTGGTGTGCAAACGGCTGAGGCTGTACATGCTGGGCTGCGGGTTCAAACTGTCACAAACGAGGAGTTTATTCTGACAAAAACAAAAAAACAGACCTAAAATGTACAAGTCGGGTGGGTTACAAAGAGCAAAACGGGGAAAACAACCATCAGAGTCCGAGTGAAAACCACAGAGGAAGTCCTGCGGCCGATTCTCCGCCGGCAGCGAGCGGCTTCAGTTCTCCAGGAAAGCCACGTAGTCGGTGAGTCGGGTCAGCTGCTGCTCGTTAGGAACCAGCGCCACCGGAGGAGGATCTGCAGAGGAGGACAGAGGTGGAGCTGAGTCAGAGGAGGAGGAGCCTGACAGCGTGTTCCAGTCTCAAGTTAAACACGCCATCTGAGCCTGGAGGTCGTCACGGCGCGGGCAGGAATGACCTCACCCGTTAAATCAGGTCTCAGAGGCAGAGCTGAGTCAGACGTTTAAAAAATAAAAGATAAACGGCGATTAACGCAGATCTGAGGCATCTGTGCGGCAGATGCTTCAGATCTGCTGAGAGCGGCGAGGAGGCGGGGCCTCCACGAGCTGAAAGGACTTCCTGTCGCAGCGATCTAAGCTTCAGCTTCAGCTGTTTAACGCAAGTCTTAAAGATCTGAGAACAACGGTTCGGCTGTGTGAAGTTCAGCCTCCTGAGAGACGATCGAGCTGCTGTTTGTATGAAGCCGAAGGAAAAAAGCTAAAATTAACAAAACTGATGGAATCAGAACAACAACAGCCGAAGAGTGGCTGGAAAAATGAGTGAAATCTGACTGCTGAAAGTTAAAACGAGCAGAACAGCAGCTAAAATGAGCTGAACAGCAGCTAAAATGAGCAGAACAGCAGCTAAACTAAGCAGAACCGCAGCTAAAATGAGCAGAACTGCAGCTAAAATGAGCAGAACAGCAGCTAAAACAAGCAAAACAGCAGCTAAAACGAGCAGAACTGCAGCTACAACAAACAAAACAGCAGCTAAAACGAGCAAAACAGCAGCTAAAACTGGCTGAACTGCAGCTAAAATGATCAGGAACGGGATAGAAGCTAAAATTAGCAAAACTGTAGCCAAAAGTTAAAAGTAACAAAATGACAGCTTATAGCTAAATGTAGCAACACCATGGCTAAAAGGAACAGGGTGGTAGCTGAAAGCTAAAAGCAGCAAAACGGTAGCTAAAAGCAGCAACATTGTAGCTAAAAGCTAAAAGGAGCGGAACAATAGCTAATAGCCTAAAGTACTAGAATGGTAGCTAAATTAAAAGTAGCGATACTGTAGCTAAAAGCTAAAAGGAAGAGGATGACAGCTAAAACTAGCTAAAAGGAGCCAGTTTGATGAAACAGATCTGAACTGTTTGTAAAGAAAGCATCAAAGTTACAGAAACTAAAATGGCCGACTAACACAGCGACAGAGAGTTTGTTGCCAACGTTAAGGATCAGGTTTACAAACAGACACGAGAACTGATCCCAGAACAGCTAAAACATCTTCAACGCGGCGACGCTGCCCCCTACCTGGCTTCTTGGGCATCACCATCCTGGTGGCCGGATCTGCCTGCCAGCCTTGACTCACCACTCCTGCAGAAACACAGAAACACAGAAACGGACTCGTCAGAGGAGGAAACCGGGTCAGAACCGGCTCAGCAGATTCAGCCTCTCACCCTTCACTGCTTCATCCACGGAGTAACCCACGAAGGCGGCGAAGTCCTCGGCGGTGATGGACGTGTACGCCTGAGCCACCAGACTGTACGCTCTCTGCCGGGTGCTCTCTGTGGAACAACAACAACGTGTCAGGAGCGGGTCGGGTCAGAACCGACCCAAACCGACCCAAACCAGCCCCTCCAGGAGAGAAAACTGGACTCTGAGTCCCCCTGTTGGTTTCAGCTGCTCGTTCAGGTTCTGCTTCTTGAAGCTTTTACATTTTTTAAACTTTATTTATAAAAACATTCCTTTTTAAACACACGGTTCTCTTCAGTTCTGCTGATTCTACTGCAGTTGATGTTCCAAGTTCTCTTTTCAGGAATATGCTAACGTTCCGCTAAATTCAGTTAGCTTTTTGCTGCTTTGAAGTTTTAGCTAGCATTGTACAGCTTTTAGTTAGCATCTTGCTCCTTTTATGTTCTGAGTGGCGTAGAGGAACCCGACGCTCCTTCCAGGACCCACATGATTGAAACCTCATTTAAGCTGCTGAACCTGCTGCTGTCGGCCATCTTGTTTTGCTCCTAGAACTCCTCGGTGTTCTTCTGAACTAAACTGAAACATGAGACCGAAGCCCCGCAGCACGCAGCTCCAGCTGTGGAGTCCGTCGCTGCTGAGGTCGAAGGTCACGCTCCACTGGCAACTGCAGGGTTCCACAGGCAGTGCGAAAGCAAACACTTAGAAATGCTCTCTAGTGGGATGATGGACCTTAATGTCCTTATCACCACTTAGATCAGTGGTCCATCCTGCAGGTTTTAGATGTTTCTCAGCTCCTCAGCAGCAGAGAAACACCTGAAACCTGCAGGAAGGAGGTCCTCCAGGACCAGGACCAGGACCAGGACCAGGACCAGGACTGGACCCCACCGCCCCAGAACCATTTGGTCCGACTGCACCAAAGGGTCAACATGAACCAAGATTAGACGACCTTTTCTGTCAGTTCAGTGGGTTTTAGTGTGATCCTTCATCTTCTCCTTGGAATAATTTTGTCTCATTAGCGTAGCTGAATTAGCCGAAACTTTAGCTGAATTAGCTTTAGCAAAGGTTAGGTTTAGCTTGTTAGTTTATTATATCTTAGTTTGGTTTTCCTCAGTTTATTTCAGTAGAACTTAGTGAATTTTATCCTGCCTTTGCTCGTTTAAACTTATTTTATATTTTAGTTTAGCTTGTTTTAGATAAATTTAGTTGTTTCTTTAATCTAAAACCTTCTGACGGCTTTTATTGAAATGTTTTAACTCTTAGTTAGCCTTATGGTGCCATTAGTTTTAGTTTAGTCTATTCTGGTTTTTATCATGTCTGATCTGTTCAGCTGAAGTTTTTAACTCTTAGTTTAGTTCATGTTAGCATCAATCTTATCTCTTATATCTAGTTTATCTTTAGTCTGACTTGTTTTAGATCAGGTTAGTTTAGCTTTTAACATCCTAGTTTCCCAGCTTAGTTTTCCATGTTTGTTACTTTTAATCATTAATGCCATTTAGATCATCTCAGCTCATGTTTTAGGTTTAAGGCGTCTGTAGACTCGGCTGAACTCAGTGTTTCTCTCTCTGCCGGAGGAAGTTTCCGTTCTGCAGGACGCTGAGCAGAAGCAGATGCTTCAGATAAGCCGGGCTCGTTGAAGGCTTCGGCCCTCTTTATCTGGAAAATGTTGAGATTACTCCGAGCGTCGGGGGGCCTCACACCACCGCACGCTGACATGCTCCGGCAGCCATCACACGAACGCCTCGGGGTCGCGTCCTTTCGGCCTTTGTCGCCTAGCAACCGGCGGCTGTGTACCAACAGGAGCAGAAGACAGCTGAGCTGTTCTTAGAGCTCCTCCGAGGAGAAGCAGGAACTTAAAAAGCAGCGACAGTTCGGTTGATGTTCCTCTGTTAATTAAGCGTATCTGGGTATAAATAACGGGCAGCGGGCGCTCTGACCCTGAGAAGCAGGTCACTTTCAGGGGATTTTTGCGGCTCACTCCCCAGGAAGTATTTTTACCGCGGCCTTTGGACCAGATGGAGCAACTGGAGCGTCTTTTCTTAGCGCCCCGGTCGGGTCGGAGGTGCTGAGTGGCTCAGAAACAGGACCCGGCCCGTCCTCCCTGAACCGGCTATTCCTGGGTCGCGCTCACCTCTTTAAAAATAGACGCGACTTTTCACCAGCAAAGGCAACGCAGACGTGCCGGGGGGGCCGGGGGGCTTTTATTAAATACAGTGAACGAAAACCAAACCCAGGGAAAGGTTTTCATGTCCCGGTTTTACAGAAACCACCTTCGAATCGAGCCCGGAAGCAACCAAACGATTAACTTCATGCAACTTTATTTCAAGTATCAGTAAAGACAGGTTTGGTGACAACATGTTTGTTAAATAAAAAGAAAATAAATATTTCCATGAACTACAAATGTGCAGAACATTAAAACTCTAAACTTTTTTTTTCTTTTTTCCCATTGAAGAGGCTTTAAAGTACAAAAGTATAAAAAGAGTTAAAGAAACAAAGACTGACATCAAATATTGCACTGATAGGATCGACCCTGACCGTCTGAGTCCTCCTCACAAACACTCCTAATTTAAAAGCACATTTCTAACTTCAGCTCCAGTTATTCTTCCTCCTCCTCTGCATCCTCAAACTCCTCGTCGTCGCCGCCGGATCCGAAGCCCATTTTAGCGAGGACCGCCTCCACGTGTTCCGTGGACAGCGTGAAGTGGTCCATCTTCTCGAAGCCTGGCTCGGGCCTCTCTTCACCCAGCGAGGCCTTGGCTGCATCTTTGGTCTTTGTGATCAGGCCCTTGGAAGCCAGCAGGAACTCGGCAGCGCCGCTCTGCTCCAGAGCCCTCACGGCGCTGTCCGTCAGCTCCGTGCTGGCCTGCAGCCGCTCGCCGTACCGCTGAGCCAGAGCCCGCAGCGCCGCCACCTTCTCGTCCTGCTCCTTGCCGATCTGGTCGAGCAGGACGGCCTTGCGCTCCTCCAGGATGGCGTACAGCAGGTCGAAGCGCTCAGCGAGCCCTTGCTTCGCGCGCTGAGCGTTCTCCTGCACGGCGCGGCAGGCGTCCTCCAGCTGGGTCAGCAGAACCTGCAAACGGCTGTTGCTGGCGACCAGAGCGTCGATGGCGTTGCTCAGTTCCCCTTTTTGGGTCTGGTAGATGGTCGGCAGCGGCGCCACCTCGCAGTCTTTGTGCTGGCCGAACACTTTGCACATGGAGCAGGTGGGAACCTGGCAGCTCACGCAGTAGATGTTGATTCGCTCGTCCTCGTGCTCCTGGCACATGGGCTCCTTCGACTCTTTGGGCTTCAGGGTCTCCGTGCTGTCGCTCTTCCCTTCCTGCTGCTGCTTGTAGATGTCGATGATGTTCTCCACCAGCAGGTTGCGCTGGAGGCCGTGGACGCCGTGCCGGTCGAGGACGACCTCGAAGCGGCAGGTGGGGCAGCGGAAGACGCCGCCGGAGAAGCGGTACGGGTTGCGGGAGTCGTAGAGGTCGCTGGCGCAGCTGCGGCACAGGTTGTGCTGGCAGGGCAGGATCACCACGGGCTTGGTGAACATGTCCAGGCAGATGGGACAGCTCAGCTGCTTCTCCAGGCTGTCCATGGGGCTGGGGGGTCGAACCAAGGATCCTGTCCTCTGCACGTCCATGGTGACCCAAACCTAAAAGCTTTGTCTGAGAGGAGCGCAAACTTATCTGTGAAGTGCTCGGATCTATTCTGGTCCTGAGCTCGGAGCGCCGGCTTTTATACGAGTCCTCCCAGCTGGTGACACCCGATCCTCGGCAAACATTCCTGACCGCTCCTCCGGCCCGGGATCTTTTCACAGAAACATCCCCCCCCCGCCCGGTCACGTGTCCCGGCGGGCAGCGCAGACAGAACCGGGCCGAGACAAACAGGGCGCATGTGACGGGCTCTGAGAACCCGCGGCGGAGGGAGGCGCTCGGACTCGCCGGTAAACAGGCGAGCGTCAACATTGGGGTTTTCCACAACAGGTTTCATTTGTTTTCCACGCAGGAAGTGGTTTAGATCACTGTCCGTTTTCAGCCCTGACATGTTTATCACTAAGATCTTCTCAAGATGGCCACTGCAGCTTAGCGACCTCAGGCTGAGCGGATATTTGGAGTGGTAGTAGCTGAGAGTCGTCTCTATAACATCCTCTGAGGGAAGAGCTCAAAGCTGATTTCTGATTCTGTCTTTTTAAACTAAAAAACGAAGCCGAGGCTCAAACTTTAATTATTAACCCTCCTGTTCTGTTTGGTTCTGAGGAAAGATCCCGTTTAACTGAATCTTTCCTACAGACCAACTGAACCGAAGAGGCTGTTTTTATTTAAAGTGAATAAAACAGGAAACAAACCTGATTATTAATTAGTAATATTTGTCTTTTTTAACCTAGAAAACAAAACGCTCTTTAAATAAACCGATTTATTTAACCCAAACAGAAACGTTTATCTGCTTTCCTCCATAAAGCCTGAATAAATCAGCTTTATGAGAACTAAAAACACATTTCATAAAGATGAAATCCTGGTTGCGTCAGCCAGCATGTGTCAGCAGGAGTTACCAAACGCTGTTATGATGATGTTTATCAGCGTCGACACTGTAAACATCAAGGAAAACTATTCTTAAACTCTTGCTCAACCGTCACATGTGAGGAGGAGCGACATCAAACCGTCAGGCAGATCACATGCTGCCTGTTTATTTGGCAGATAAATGATTCATTTACTCCGACGTTCTCTGGGAGGTCGGACGTTTCTCCTGTTTTTACCTCGAAGGGCCTCCATGACGGGCAGAATGCTCTCCGACCACTGCTGGGCTGCGATGGCCGTGTAGATCCCTGGGAAGTCTCTCTGCCAGATGTGCTGGCCGACAGCCCAAATCGCCGCCAACTCGGGGTTCGCCTGCGAGCGACAAGAGACGAGGATAAACCGAGAGCCAAGGTGATTTCAAGCCTTCGCTGCGGCGGCGTTCGTGTGTTTCGATCCTCGGATCGTCTCAGAAACACGCCGGCCGCAGTCTGGCTTCAGAAAACTGAGCTTCCAGGAAGAGAAACGTGTGAAAGATCAGCGACAGCTGCTGAGGGGTTTGAAAGAAGAAAACACATTTTATCGGGGGGGGTTAAAGTTTTCCAGACTTTTATTTGACTAAACTGTGTTTCCAACACAGACAAAACAATTAATATCTTACCTGTTGCAGATACGTTACAGTTTTTATTTACACCAACGTCACAACAGTTGTCCCAACAGGAAGTGCTACAGCTACTGAACCTTAATTTCCTCATTAGCTCATCAGTCCAGTCAGTCTGTCCTGCAGGTTTGACCTGCTCCTCTGCTCCAACACACCTGTTTCATGGTTAAATCGCCTCTTCATGTTCTGTTATGTTGGAGCAGAGGAACAAGGAAAAGCTGCAGGACCAGGACTGACCTCCCCTGCCATTAAAGGAGGCATCTACAGCAGGTAAGATACTCGTGTTCCATGAGCTTCAAGCAGAACCCCACTTCATCTGTCCCCATCCCCGTGATGTTTGAACAGACTTACTGATTTTATTGCCGGGGGGATCCTCTTCCATAGATACCGGGCATTATTCCTGAAAGCACACACAGAGTTTAACCTCACAGGAAATAAATAATAAGAAGAAGAATTTACAGCCGAGCAGACAAACATCGGTGTTATCTTTGAGAAAACTTCCATAACCGATCCTCATCTCGTGTTTTTGTGTTTGTCACACTTTGTATTTATTAGAGAGAACCCAAAACAATCCTTAAAAGCCCACTTTTTAAATAAAAACCCTGCAGATTACCAAACACAGACACGGATTAAATTATTGGACTCCAGCCGCTCCAGAAGGTCCGACTCCTCCGAGTAAACAAACCTGAGGAACCGTTTTCTGTCGTTTCTGGTTCCTGTGGTTCCCGGGTCGTGTTTCTGTCCTTTAAAAGCTCGTTAAACCGATGATGAAATGATGAGTTTTCTAAAATGCACGGCTCGACATCAGGATTCACGGGAAGCAAAACTTACAGCTAAAGTCTCTGAACGTATGAATGAATCTGAGTTTGCTGGCAGGAAATCAACCAGAATCAGAGTTTCTTCCAGTGATTCCTGCTGTCAGATGTCCGTGTGTGTGTGTGTGTGTGTGTGTGTTATCTGAGCACGTCTCTGCCCACAGCTTGGAGATGAACTTACATGTCATTGTTGAGCAGATAAAGAGCCAACAGCTGAGAGTAGACCTGAGGTGTCGCGATGCCCCCTGGAGCCTGTCAAACATCAGTGCAGGCATTTCAGGTTAAAACTCAAATTAATTAACACTTCTGTCATTAACACCACAGATAACCCGAGCAGAGAAGCTCAAATGCTCAGAAATATTATAACTTTACAATAAAATACAATTTAAAAAGCTGTTTTTCTGACAGCAGAGCAGAAACAGTTTGAGTCCTGTTAGCTTCTGCTAACATTAGCTCCTTTTTTCTGACATTATTTATTTTCACATAAACACACAGATAGTAAAGGTTAACCTGCAGACACACTACTGAACCAGTAGAGTCTTTAAAGCCACCACAGTTCAACCAAAACAACCAATAATCTGAACTTTAGCTCGTTTCTGGGAGGTTTTAGCTAACAGAGCAGCTAAAACTGTGAGCCGGCAGGAAGTAAAGCATCCAGAGAAGCTGAGAGATCTCTCCGTCCTTCATCCAGACATTTTTACAGGGTTATAAACACTCAGCTGGTTTATTTGAGCTTATTTCAGCTGCTTTAAGAGCCTCACGGATTCCGGGTTTGGGAGTTAAAGAATCCTGATCAGTTTCTCTGAAACATCAGCAGCGATTAGAGCCGCTGATGGCTGAAAACACGACCGGAAGTCAAAGCTTCACGCAGAAATCTAACATTTCTCGGCTCACCTCCAGCTCCTGGGCTTCACATTGCTCCAGTAATTTATCGAAATGTTCCTCCATGGTGACAGCAGCAGGCATGATGATGATGACGGTCTTCCTCTGGAGCTGAAGGGCCGCTTTCAGGCAGCGCCGCGGCGGGCGGTCGCCCCCTGCCGGCGGGCGGCGGAACTACAACAACACCGGTGATGCTGACTTTATTTGATAACTTTATAGTTTTTAAATTATTTACCTTTGTTTACAAATATTTCCCCCACAGAAATACACTGAGGTCTCTTTAATTCATGCAGGAAATATTGTTCTTTCTAAAATCTGACTCTGATTTATGTCTTTCTAAGCTAATGTTAGTTATCATTCTGCTACTTTTAACCAGCCTCTTGGAACATTTAGCTTTTAGCTACTGTTTGGCTACTTTTATGTTTTATCAAGGCTTTTGCTACATATGACTTATACCTATTGTTCTGCTACCTTTAGCTAAGCTAGCTTTTTATTACGTTTAGCTTCTATTTAGCCTTTTGATACTTTTTGCTAGCCTTTTTGCCACTATTATCTTATTGCTAGTCTTTTGCTGCTTTAAGCTAGCGTTGTGCAACATTTGCAACCTTTAGTTACTGCTCAGCTACTTTTAGCTTCTAGCAAAGTTTTGCAACATCTGACCTATATCTATTGTTCTGCTACTTTTAGCTTAAAGGTAGCTTTTTGATACTTTTTGGTTTTAGCTAGCCTTTTGCAACATTTGGCTTTTAGCTACTGTTCTGCTACCTTTAGCTTTAAGCAAACCTTTTCATAAAAATTAGCTTTTAGCTTCCAGCTGGCTTTTTGACACTTTTAGGCAACCATTTGCTACTTTTAGCTTTTAACCAGCCTTTTGACACTTTTTGCTGGTTTTCTGATGCTTTATCTTTTAGCTAGCCATTCGCTACATTTAGCTTTAAGCTTGTGTTTTGCCTCTTTTAGCTTTACCAGCTTCAGCTTCTTCAGCCGATCTGAAGTCATTCAGTGCTCAACATCACACTGTTGTCTGTAGTTCTGTGGTTTTTATTGTTTGGACATAATTTATAACATTTAAATATTTTTATTTAATATTTATTATTAAGACCCTGAAGGGTCAAAGGTCAGACAGCTCCACCTACAGGACAAAAGAAACTGGGACACCGTTAGCCGTTAGCATGAATGGCTAAGTGCTGAGTGTATTCTTTCATGAAACCCATCATGTTTATCCCTCCGAGGCGCTTCAGTGTCAGTGCATCATCCTCCTCCTCCTCCTCTTCGCAGCATCTCTGATCACGTCAGGATCCTGGGATGGTTAGGGCCTCTGATGTGGACGTCCTGAGAGACTTCCCTCCGTCCTCCTGCAGTTAATATTTTAGCAGCTCATCGTCTTAATGTCTCTTATTTTCAGATCCTGTTGATCTCCAGACCTGAACCCCACTGAAGACCTCTGGACCACGATGAAGAGGAGGATGGAAGATCTCGAACCATCGAACAGCTGAGCTGATTGGACAAAATGTCTCCAACATCAATGTGGAAGCTGGGATTAAAACACAGATCGATTTCAGAGTTATTGCGGTGTCTAAACATGAAGATAATTTAGTTTTGTTTGCGTTCTTCAAGATCAGTTTCTCAGTTCTGACCGTTTCTGATAATAAAACCTCGAAATTATAAGATTTTTATCTGAAATGTCGTCGCAGAATAAAAGAAAAATGTTGTCAGTGGTGTTTCAGAGCACCAACTGTCCATAGTTTGAGACATCTGTCCTCTGTGTAATGTGCAGCACTCAGAGTCTGTGCTGGGATCAGTCTCAGCTACTACCACACCAAACTTTACCGTCTGACTGCTCAGCTGACTTTACTGTTTGTGACACAAAGAGAAGACGTTCTGCTTCCTGTCCAGAGTCCGTCCACATCGTCCCCCTGTCCCCTCGCCTCCCTGTCCCCTCGCCTCCCTGTCCCCTCGCCCCCCTGTCCCCTCGTCTCCCTGTCCCCTCGCCCCCCTGTCCCCTCGTCTCCCTGTCCCTGACATGAACGCAGGGGAAAATATTGTCCAGAGAGCGAGACCAAAACCAGACACAGAGACAACAGCTGAAGGTAAGTGTAATTTATTTACAGGTGTCTATTATAGATATATACAGTGCGATGTTCATGGAATGATCTGCAAAGTAAGAGGGACAGGGTGAGTCTCGGGTACCAATCCTAATATCAGCCGAGCGCAGCGAGATGGCTTGTTAATGTTCTTTTGTCCTTACAGGTCCAGGAGGTGTCCAGCAGTGTGGAGGAGATGACGAAGGTGTTAAGTGATCCAGAGGTCGACAAGCCAGTAATCCTGTCCAGGTGAGTGTCCAGAGTCCCAGGTAAGTATCCGTGATAATCGTAGTCCCGTGGCGTGGCGAAGAACCTGAAGTCAAGGTACACAAAGAACGTAGTCAATAAATAATCACTTTAGGTTAGAAACTGTGGCTGCGAATCTAACCCAGGAGGTTCGATGCTCCAGCGAAGGTCTGGTCTCAGTTGGAGGCTTAAGTACTGGCAGTCTTCAAAAACTGGCATCTGGATCACCTGTGAACAGAAGGTCTGTAGGAGCCGCCCCAAGGCGGGGCTAAAAACTCCAGATCCCTACAGTCCCCTCACCTCCCTGTCCCCTCATTCTCCTGTCCCCTCGCCTCCCTGTCTCCTCGTCCCCCTGTCCCCACGTCTCCCTGTCCCCTTGTCCCCATGAGACTTTCTGCTCTCGTGTGTTTCCTGCTGAAATGAGACGATTGACCTGAAAACTGTTCAGACAGCTGCGGCAGCTGCACACATGTCTTTATTCTGTCTTTATTGTGGACGGCAGAGTGGTTTCTAAAAATAAAAAAGGATCAAAGACTCTTAAAAACTGCCCTTTGGGTTCGAACAGAGAAAGCTTTCTAAAAATAAGCGTCGCTCTCCGGTTTGGAGAAAAAATCTCAAACTTTCAGTCGTTTTTCGAGCCTCTCTGACAGAAACGGAGCAAAAACAACTTTATTTGTTGAAAACTGAGACAAGCAGTTTGATGTTTGACGGGATTTCATTTAGTTTCCCTCGGGAACGCAGTGCTCGCCGCCTCGCTCGCCATCTGTCAGCACTCTGAAGATCACTCTCAGTCACCACCACGCCCAGCTATGACGGGTTCGTCTGTTGTAGTCCGTTACAGATCCTACAAAATTAAAGGCCGAGTTAGGAGTTAAAGTTAGTTTGTCTGTGATGTTTTGTTAACAGGCAGATTCGGCGGCGGGTGACAAGCATTCACCTCACATGAAGATAAAACAGGAAGTGAAAGAAGACAAAACAACAGAACTTCCTCCAGAAGAATCTGAATTTCTTCCCATGAACCCTGACAGCCTGGAGACTCGTTCTCGGCTTCATTGGGTTTGTTTTTATTTTATATTTTTATTTTTCTGACCTCCGTTTCCTGAAGTGTTCCTGCTTCTTCGGCCAGCAGCCAACTGGACCCGCCGGGCTTTCAGAACAGAACAACCGCAACAAACCACCGGATTATCCTCAGATTAGGACAGATTTGCAACTGGCCTAAATTTTGTCTAATTCTGCAGCTGTGATCAGAAGCTGGAGTTTAATGTGTAAAAAACCAACTTTCTTCTTTTTCTCTTATGATCTTTTCTGTAAATAAAGAGCTGCTTTATTAAAAGTTTTCTGTTTCATTTAAATTTACTGATAAAAATTTTATTTCTTTGTGTTTGAAAAACAAACAAATGATTGGATGGATGGATGGATGGATGGATGGATGGATGGTTGGATGGATGGATGGATGGTTGGATGGATGGATGGATGGATGG
>NC_051435.1:2155401-2158886 GCF_001649575.2 Kryptolebias marmoratus | reverse complement strand
CCTGTCTGCTGAGACCTCCGCCTGTCTGCTGAGACCTCCGCCTGTCTGCTGAGACCTCCACCTGTCTGCTGAGACCTCCGCCTGTCTCCTAAGACCTCCACCTGTCTGCTGAGACCTCTGCCTGTCTGCTGAGACCTCTGCAAATGTCCAAAACATCATCCAGAGTTTGTCCAACTAACTCTGCATTCATGCAACGGAGGACAGTCAAACTCCACAGCTGGACACCTCAGGGGTCAAGGGTGATCACTGCTGATTTCAAGGTTCATGGGGTCAAAGGTCACAGGTAACCCCTCTGTTAAAACCTTGTCTCTGTTCTTACAGGTGACCCTTTAGTTTCCGGATGTGTCCGTTGTTCTGGAGTTTTTCTGCCGAACTCCACAGACCAGAAGACTCGTGGAACCCGTTAATCCTAAACCCACTTCCTGTAACTGTAACCTTGACTCGGCGGCGGCAGTTTGCAGAGATTTGGTGTCAGCTGAGAGCAAACTGCCGACAGCGAGGAGACGTGTTTACTTTAAGCCTTCAGCTCTGATCCGGAGTCTGCCAGCTGCCTTCTTCTCTCACGTTCCTCACGTTCCTCCAGGTTCCCTGCCAGGAGAAATCTGCCGAAACGTTTGGAGCTTCGGCCGTGTTTTTCCCGTCAGAACCAAAGCCGGTTAGAAGTTGACGTTTTCTGCAGTTCTTTGCAACAAACAACCTTGTTTAACGAAGAAACGAAGGTGCAACGATCGACTCCCAGCTGCAGGTTTTATCAGGAAGCTCCAGGATGGCGTTCCGACTGCTCGCAGGATGATTTGGATGCGTGCCGCGCTCCTGTTTACGGGACACTTCAGTCGCCGCTAATGAAAAACACAAATAAGGCCGTTTGTCATCGCTGAAGGCGAGGACTCAGATTTATTTATCGACTCGAGCTGATTGGCTCAAACAGCATTTTCTCTTCTTGGCTACGGGACAGTTGCAGAAAACACAAACAAACATCCAGCCCCACTCTGCTGTTTTATTGATGCTTTTCCTTCGTGCTGTCTGACTGAGGACAGGCTGATGGACAGGTCGGTGGACAGGCTGGGACAGGAGGACGCACCCTGACCTCACCGAGCATCTGGAAGCATCTGGAAGCTGTTTGCTCCATCAGCAGGGAGTAATTCTGCCGTGAACATCAAAGCTGAATCCATCATTTCACCTTAAAGTGCAGCGAGGAGGAGATGGACCAGATTAGAGGGAATTTCTGAGTGGACAAAGTCAGCAATATATCATTAACTGAACATCGTTTGCCTTTTTGGAGCCATAATTAGTCAGCCTGCATTAATGCGCCGCCTCCTGAATGCTAATTTAGATCTTATTTGGTGTTTAAAAAAAGTTGAAAGAGTTTAAAAATACCAGAAATCAAAGTAAACAAAGACAGAAAGCAGGTTCAGAAGAAAACAATCATTGTTACGTAACATTCTCTGCTCTTCAGATTATAAAAGACTTGAGGGATTAATACACTTCAGCAGGATAGAACCTCTGCAGCAGATTAATGTGAGCAGAGTTCATCCATTCATCCAGACAGATGGCCTCTTTTTCCTGCTCAGGTTTGTGTTCATCCAAATAAGAAACGTCACGAGAGGATCTACAGCCTCACATCTGACAAATAAAACCAGAACCATTTTAAAAATCATAAAAATTCTATGTTTAAATGAAGAAATTGTTCAGTTTTAGGATGAACTCAGGTCATTCTGGACCTGAAGGCAGAGGCACTAATGCACCCCCATACCATCAGAGAGGCAGGCTGACCTCAGAACAGTTCTCCTCTTTGGTCCAGAGGAGACACATCTGTTCACATCTGGCTTCTTCTTTGCCTGATAGAGCTTTAAGCAGCACAGTGAACTGTGTTTACAGAACAGAACAGAACCAGAACCAGTCTTGACCTTTGACCTCAGAGGTTTCTCCAGATTCCTCAGATCTGTTGATGATGTGAACCAGAGATGATGGATATTCAGAATCTTTCATTCAGGAACTTTATTCTGAAAGTGTTCCTCTGTTTTCAGACAGTTCCTGTCAGCCTGCTGAACCTCGGCCCGTCTTCAGCCTCTAAATGTTCGTTTTTATCTCCACCCCTCGTTAACCTCGTTAGTCACTAAAAGCTCCTCCAGATGTTTCTGATGTTTCCAGCCTTTTGCCGACACTTTCCTCAGTTTTGTTTTAGACGTGTTCCTTCCATCAAACTCAAAATTAACTTCTTTTTTTTACATAAATGGAACAATTTCTCAGTTTAAACATTTCATGTTTCCAGACTCTGACGTTTTCTGCGATTCTTTGCTCCAGAGGCAGAATCTGGGCTGAAAATCTTCAGAAACATTCAGAAACGCCTCCTGAGGCGTCCGGATGTAAACCTCTCCTCCTCAGTGACTTACGGCCCGGTTCTTCCTGACATTTGGCTGCCCGGCTGCCGGACGGCGAGACGTTTCCTTCTCACGCCTTGACCTTTCACGCATCAGAAGGTCTCGCTCTGCGTAAAAAGCAGCAGCTGACTTTGAAGCTCTCAGAGTGCTTCTTACTTATTGATGCTCCCCGGACCGAGCCGAGCAAACCGGACTCCTCGTTCTAACATCCTTTTACACGATTCAGAAATCCTCCAGGCGGGTTTCATCACCCGCAGCCGGGACGTTTGCTGCTTCCTGCCTTCCTGGTCAAAATACTCGCAGCAAACCAGCGAAAATGTTTGTTTTCCTACAAACTGATATCCCAACTTTAAAAACCTGAGAGCTGCGTTAAAACTAAAACTATAAATGTCAGATTGCTCTTTGGAAGCAGGCGGAAAGATGAAAGAGAAGCAGAAGATCCTAAAGAAAAGCAGGTGACTTTATTAAAGATGAGTCTGAGAATTAAACCACAGGAGCCCTGAATCCAGAGGTGATCAAACACCTGAAACCTGCAAGATGGAGGTCCTCCAGGACCAGGTCCAGGACCAGGACAACGCTGCTTCAAACATCCATCAGGAAGCAAACGCAGCTCAGACTTACAAAAATAAGAGCTTGACAAAATAAAACACGAAGTGTCGATAAACCATCGGTGAATCAGGATCAAGATAATCATGTAACCTGCAGCCCGATTTATGAATAATCGGAGTCAAAATGAACACAAAGAGTTCGTTTATCAGATTAATTCAAGTTCAGAGAAAAGTCAAAAGTCCTTCTGCAATAATCTGACAAAATGGCCGACATTATGACGTTTGACGGTGAGGATTATAGAAATAAAAGACTGTTTGTTGGTTCAGACAGATCAGATTATTAAAGGACCTCCAAATTACCCTGCGAGCCAAAAAAAACAAAAAAGATCTAAAAATATCAGGTTAGAGCTCCAACAGGACCAGGTTTAGAGCTCCAACAGGACCGGGTTTAGAGCTCCAACAGGACTTGGTTTAGAGCTCCAACAGGACCGGGTTTAGAGCTCCAACAGGACCGGGTTTAGAGCTCCAACAGGACCGGGTTTAGAGCTCCAACAGG
>NC_051435.1:2089487-2153227 GCF_001649575.2 Kryptolebias marmoratus | reverse complement strand
CAACAGGACCTGGTTTAGAGCTCCTAACAGGACCGGGTTTAGAGCTCCAACAGGACCGGGTTTAGAGCTCCAACAGGACCGGTTTTTGTTTGTTTGCTCTTCAAACCTCTGGATTGGTTTCCTGCAGTGGTTCGGGTCCAGAGGAGGTTCTGAAGAGACCAGAACTTTATTTTCTGCTGGATCATAATCAGCTGTGGAGGCGCGCGCTCTACAGCTGGAGCGCGCGCAGTCTGTGCGCGTCACCGACAGGAGGCTAAGCAGCTTTAACTGTCCGCCACCAGGACCGGGACTGGGACTAGGACCTGGACCCGAGGCTGAGGATCCGGGACTGATCCGGGACTCAGAGCCGGTCCGGACCGGAGCGCAGCGGCGGGACGATGAACCAGAGCGCGGGAGCCGCGCAGCACACCCGGAGGATCTCCGTGGAGGAGAAGGTGAGCTTCGTCCTCCTCTTCATCAGGAGGCTGCAGACCGGGACCAGAACCAGAACCAGAACCAGAACCAGGACCAGGACCCTCAGACCCGGGTCCGGGTGTAAAGAGGCTGAAAGTGTCAGGAAAGTTTCCTCCGGGGATCAAAGTTCTGATCCAGAACCGAAGTGACCCAGATGGTTCTGGAGGTTCGGTTCTGTTAATAAATGACTGACCCGTTTCCGGTTCGAGCCTCAGAGATGTGGTTCTGCTCAGCAGCTTCTAATGCAGACTTCAGCTGTTTTTGAATCAGAACCTTCAGCTGCTAATCCAGCTTTTAGCCTTTATTAGCATTTTGCTGCTTTCAGCTGCAGTTTCTCATAAATTCAGACAGAAAATAAAACTGAGCTTTTGTTAAAAATGTTATTTTTTCTGATTTTAATCTGAGTTCGTCTCAGAATCGTCAGATTTCTGATCTTCTGTTTTTAGTTTTTAACGTTTTAAACTAAAAAATAAAATTGATTCATAAACGAGAGAAACTCCTGAAGCTGCTTCAGCTTAAAGTGACACTTCACATATTTACAGGTGTGGCTCAAACAGTTAATATCTTACCTGCAGCAGATGGCTCATCGACAGGATCAAAGAGCTAAAGGCTAGGCTAGCAGCTAGCTGTAGCACTTCCTGCAGAGTTTCTGTAAAATTAATCCAGATTACAGTTTTTATATTTAAATGTGGTAAAAACTTTGTTCCACCTTCTAACTCTGCGTTTATAGGAGCTGCCATGTTGTATTTTTGGAACCAGAGTCTGTGCACTGGAGGTGTGGGTCTTTAAGCCCCGCCCACAAACATGATGTCACATGACCTCCCTTTTAAATCATGAAATAAGTAATTAGAGCTAAACCTCTTTGGAAAAGATGGACATCAGATTTACGTGAATCAACAAAAGTTAAATGATCTGAGGTGTCCCGTTCGTTAGCTCGGAGGGGCGGGGCTTAAATCTGTCACTGGAACCAGCTGATGGGGGATTGGTTCTGGCTTCAACTTTCAGGTTCTGGTCCAACATGGACGGATTTCAAACAGCATTTAAAGTAAAACTGTTTCGGGACGTTTGTTGGGACAAAAAAAGACATTAAACTGAGACGAAATGGAGACATAAAGACGGTGTTATTTAGCTCCACATGTGTATCGTAGGTAACAAAATGTCCCGTTTTGTCTCCAGCTCAGAGACAAATGTTTGAACGTTCCTGAACTCGACATCCAGAAACGACAACAAATCTATTTTTAGAACTCCGAGTTAAAGGAAAATCCCCTTGGATCGTTGGGACACACCTGAGGGGGGGCAAGCGAGCGGGTTCAACCCCCCCAGGACAGATGGGAGACGCAGTCCGCTCCCTGAAGACAACCGTCCAACGATGTGCAGGAAGACGTCTCTGACACGAATACCTCCAGAGACGGAGGCGAGGGGGTTTCAGCTGCTCGCTCAGCTGTGGAATCGCCCAGATGTGCCTCACATCAGGAAGAAACGGCAGAAATCAGCTCATGAGACGATCGTAGAGTGACTTGTCCTGCCGTCCAGAGGACTGTCTCAGCTTCAGACAGCTCGTTTCTGTCCACAGGGAGGTTTGAGGACAAATCGTCTCTTGTTCGGCTCTGAAAACAAACCGAATGTTTCGGCTGCGAGCTGCTGGACGTTTGAGCTTCTTTCTGGATTTATTGTCTTTAAAAAGAGTCTGAAACGCTCCAAGCTGCAGTTTGAACGCTGAGTCAGCTTGTTTCTGCAGACTTTAGCTGTTTTAGCTGCTCGGGACTTTCGGCTCGTTCAGCAGACGGCTGCTGTGGCTTTTATACCTTCATTTGTAAATATTCTGCCCGTAGAAATCCATGGAGATCTTCCCTCTGCTTCAGAAAACTGGCTCTATCATCGTCTCCTGCTACGTTTAGCATTTAGCTAGGCTTCGGCTGATATTTAGCTACTGTTCTGCCGCCATGAAAAGTGGGCAATCATGTTCTGTAACGCCGTTTGTTCGTCTGTTAGCAAAATATTTGGAGACATAAACATCAGAACTGATTTAGCTTCCAGAGGATTCAAAATGGCCGCCACAGCTAATCTACCTAAGAAAGGGGTGGTAGTAGCTGAGAGTCACACTTAGATCACGAGGAGATTGTGATGTTCTCGTCTTTAAGGATTTTATTTTTATTTATTCAGATTTTTTTTTTTCATAAAATGTTTGTTTAACATCTGAGGAGCCTTAAACCAGCAGGGGTCAGAGGTCAGAGGTCAGCTCATGACCTCATTTAAATAACCTTTCGCTGCCTTTAGCTAACATCTTGCTACATTTGGCCTATAGCTAGCTTTTCTTAGCTTTAGCTTTTAGCTAACATTTAGCTTTTTTTGCCTATTAACTAACATTTTGGCTTTTAGCTAGTCTGTAGCTGCTTTTACCAACCATTTTTGCTTTTAGCTACTTTTAGCTTTTAGCTAGCCTGTTGCTACTTTCAACTAGCTCTTTGCTATCATTAGCTTTCAGATAGCATCATGCTTCTTTTGGCTTTGAGCTAAGTTTCTTCATCTTTCAGCTAGCATCTAACTCCTCTTAGCTTATAGCTGGCGTTTTGCTTCTCTTAGCTTTTTGCTACTTCTAGATTTCAGCTAGCTATATTTAGCTTTCAGCTAGTATTCTGCTTCTTTTGCCTTTTGGGGATCTTTGTGGCTTCGGCTGCGTTTGAGACGCCATCATGGAGGCTGAACGGGGTTGAGTCGTCTCCAACCCGTCTCGGTTTAGTTTCGGTTGTTCTGGAGCCGCAGTTTTAGCTTTCGGCTCATGTTGGTGGGAGTTTGAGTCTCCAGTAGAAGAAAAGGAGCTAAAGTTTTCAACCTGAACAGCTAACAGAGCTAACAGAACCAGAACCGGATCCAGACTTGGGGGTCGGACCTGTTCGGTCGGGTCTGTTGGAGCTGCTCCTGTTTTCAGAGCTGCTCCTTCTTCTTCTTTTGTTTTTCAGCAGAAGCCTCAGAGCATTCGTATTCTCTCTCTGCTGAGGAAACCCCCGAGGCAGCAGGTGAAGCACCTCAGGTCGTTTCATCAGACTTTCCATCCAAAATGCAGATCGTTCCTGATTTATTCTACCGAACCGGATCATCTGGGCTGCTTTAGTTCTGCAGGAAGCTGTGGTTTTACGCCGTCAGAGCCAGATGTTTATAAATCAGTGATGAAGAGGATCTTCTGAAGGGTCTCTGAAGTTATTTGTGAAGCATCACAGAAGCTGGGCTGCAGGGCATCAACCTCCGAGGAGGATTTCCTGGATTCATGCTTTGTTTCACGACTCAAAGGCTGGGAGTCCAAGGAGCCGCTCGGTCCTGCTTTTTAGTTTATAAGCTCTTAAATCACACATTTAATCTGAGGTCAAACAATTAAACCTCCTTTATTTGATTTTATTTATACTTATATTTTATCTCCACGTTGGTCTGAACATTGTTATCAACACAAACAGAACCGTCTCTTTATATTTAGGTTAAAAACGCTTCAGAGATGATAAAAAACAAGAGAACTTATATTTTTTGTGAAAATTCAGTGTGGAAGCTGCAAAGAAGCTGAAACTGAGCTGAAAGCTAAAAGTAGCCGAAAGTGTTAAAAACTGTAAGCTAGTGTTGTTATTTTTTTTACTAGCGTTTTTCTAAAGTAGTAAAATGCTACCTAAAAGTAACAAAAGATTAGTTAAATTTAACAGACCGTTAGCTTGTATTAGTTGACGTCACATCCGGCTGTCATAAAATTCGCCCGATTGAAAAGTCAAGCGGGTGTGCTGCCTTTTATTCAAACACAGTAATAAGTTCATTACGTGACTAAGTTACATACAAAAGGTAATAAATAAGTTCATAGTTAATAATTAGTTTAAGAAAATTTATGCTAAAAAACTGTTAAAATGTTTGGGTTTGAATTCTAATCAGAGTGAGACATCCGATCTTCGTTCTATTGTATGTTCAGAATACGTGACGTAGTGAGTGCTCTCACCATAAAACAAGCTTTGATGTATTTTCTCCGGTAAAGTTTAGAAAAATAAGGGAGAAAACTGGTCTTATAAACGCTAAATGTCTTGGGAGACCTACGTCTTTGTAAGTACTGGTGTGTACATTATGTACATTATAATGTTGCTTCTGTTATTTTGATTCATGTGGTACCTTAGTATGTGTTTATTTTGGATTTATCGCCCCCCTGGAGAAAACTCCACCAGCCGCCACTGCTAGCATTAGTAGCATTAGCATTAGAAGAATTAGCAGTGAAACAATTAGCATTAGCAGTCATAGTTTTAGCATTAGCATTAGTAGCATTACTGGTCATAGTTTTAGCATAAGTAGAATTAGCAGCAATAAAATTAGCTTTAGCAGTAACAGTGGTAGCTTTAGGATTAGTAGCATTAGCAATAGAAGAATTAGCAGTGAAACAATTAGCATTAGCAGTCATAGTTTTAGCATTTGTATAATTAGCAATAATAAAATTAGCATTAGAAGTAGTTTTAGCATTGCTAAAATAAGCAGTAGAATAATTAACATTAGCAGTAACAGTAGTAGCATTAGCAGAAGTATGTTAAGGTTTTAAAGGAATGTTTTTGAAGGATTTGAAGCGAGCTGAATGTATTTTATTGGGTAAATTTATGTAAATAAAGTTTAAATATTTTGAGAGAAACGTTTTAACTCCTGAAAACTAAAATTAGCCCAAAGTCTGCAGCAGTAGTTTCAGACAGCGATCAGGGAGGACTCTTAGCTACTACCACACCAGGTTCAACACCTGGAAAACGGACCGAGTCGCGGCCATTTTTGTGTTTTCTGAGGTCAGCTGGTTGTGGCAGCCATCTGGAATCGGATTGTTTCCATAAGGGAATCGGTTAAAGATGCTCACTGATTGCTTTCTGAGTGGTTCAGATATTTTGCTAACACTGAAATGCAGGGACAGCTGCAGCAGTCTGTTTTTGGCTCTTTGTTGGGGGGTGATAATGTAAAAACAGAATTATTCTGTAGCTGTTGGTTCTACAACTCCTCGATTTTATTATTTCCATTCAGGTAACCTGTTTATGTTGAACCATTGTTCCTTCTCTGTGACTCAGGTGTGATGCGTTCACATGCAGGTGATGCGTTCAGGTGCTCTCTGCTAAAGCGGGTAAAGTTCAGCTCTGTGTCTCGTGGGTCAGACGGCTGCTGCTCTCTGTGGTGATGACGGGTTTCACCAGCAGGGGGCGGCGTCGCACTGCAGCAGCAGCCAGGGCCACACTTTACAAAGGACTTACTGGGGCCCTGAGGTTCAGGGGGCCCCTAGGTTCAGGGGGCCCCGAGGTTCAGGGGGCCCCGAGGTTCAGGGGGCCCCGAGGTTCAGGGGGCCCCGAGGTTCAGGGGGCCCCAAGGTTCAGGGGGCCCCGAGGTTCAGGGGGCCCCGAGGTTCAGGGGGCCCCAAGGTTCAGGGGGCCCCGAGGTTCAGGGGGCCCCGAGGTTCAGGGGGTCCCAGAGTATCTTCCTGTTTTGTTAAGACATCCAAACGTTCATCTTGGATTTTTGTAACGTTTTTATTTTTAAAATTTTTAACTTTATTAACATTTTTGAAATGTGTCAGGATCGCCTCGTTCTCTGATTATTGTTTCAGCTTCAGTTTAGCAGAAAATGTTCTTTCTTTTAGTTTTTAAAACTTTTTGTTTTTAAAGAACAAGATTTAAATTTCTTAAATCTGACAGATGATCAGATTAATCATTTTTATTCTTCTAGTTTTACTAAATGACTTTATTGTTTAATTTGGAGCCGTTTTGGTTCGTAAATGTTTAGATGTTGTTCTTTAATGAGGTCCGTGCAGAGAACTGATCCAGAACCAGGTCCAGTCCTGGTTCTGTAATGACGTGTTTCCACCAGCAGGGGGCAGCGTCACTCTGAGAATCAGTGGAATAAATGAGGAGAGGTTCGGATTTATTTTGGTCTGTTTGCAGAATAAAAGCTGATCCGTGTGTTTCAGGCAGGGTCTGTGTCTTTGTGAGGACCGCTGCTGGACTTCCTGTTTCGTCCAGCAGGACGTCCCTGTCCCCGTCCCTGCGATGACGACGCTGTAATTGAATAAACAAAGGAGCTGATTAGATCTCCAGTAAAGCTGCTTCTTTAACTCGAGGCTTATCTTTGCTGCAGAGTTCGGCCTGATGAGCATTTTCGTGTTTTCTGAAGCTGTTTGTCCCCCAGACAGCTGGAGGACACGTCCAGCCGTCTCAAACAGGGACAGCAGGACGGAAACTGGAGAATAAATTTGTGCTCTCGTGCCTGAATTGGCCCCTCGACTTCCCGGCCTCACTTATCTCTTGCAGGAGAGCTTAAACCCATCGGTGGAGATATCAGGAGCTGCATTCAGGAGATAGGCTATCTATAAATACATCCACCTCCTCCTCCGTCCACAGGGGCCTCCATCACACCGGCCTCATGCATATCATATCACCGCAGCATCTGATAGGAATACAGATCTGCAGGGACAGCAGCCGGCGGAGCCTTTTGTTTGCCTTTTTGTTGCTGCAGGATTGAAGCTGTGTTCTCAGACTCGAGTCCAACAATTAGAGTCCCCGTTGAAAGGACGCCGGGGACACGTGCGCTCGTCCCTCCATTCTTCATCCTTCCCTCCCTTTTCTTGTAAATCAAACCCTTAACAGGGCAAGGAGCGAACCAGAGCGCCAACGGCCCGATTAATAAACGGAGCGGCGCCGAGCTGTTAGTCGGATGTAAACAGAACTCGTTACGTTCGGTGAATTCTGCTTTTATTCTGTAAAAAAAAGACATTTTCTGCTAAAGTTCAGGCTGAAACTGAGGCTGACTTAAAGCTAAATGTAGCAAAATGCTAACTAAAAGAAACAAAAGGTTAAGTAGAAGCTAAAATTATAAAAAGGCAAGCTGAAAGTATTCAAAACAATTAAAGAACAAAGCAATTGGACTTTGATTCTGTAGAATAAAAAAAACTAAAAGGCTAGCTAAAATGCTAAAACGCTAAAAAGCTAAAACCGGAGCCAGTTTCTGAAGGAACCGAGGGGATCTGCGTGTTTTTATGGGGGAACATTTCTAAATAAAGTTTCAATATTTCGAAAAACAAAAACTAAAGTCAGAGCAGCTGAACGAGCCGAAGTCTGCAGAAAAACTGCATCGAGCCGTTTTCAGGTGGATGAACTGTGGCGGCCATCTTGAATCAGTCGGCGGGAGGTGGGATATTTTGCTAACAGGCGAACGCCCCTGCGTGCAGCTGATGATGAGAACCGATGCAGGATCTCTGGTCCCGGAAGCAGAGCGGCAGAGAGAAGCCGGCGTGTTTGTTTCGGCTGCTGTTTACGGGAGTCTAACCTTATCAGGAGTCAGACGGCTGAAGGAATCTCAGCGGCTCCGGCGGGGCTTCGCCTCATATCTATGGAAATGTGTTTTCCTCTGGTCACTAACAGCTCAGCCCGAACCCGGTTCTGCTGCGTTTACATTTAATGTCTGAAACCTTTAATCACACGAACCTTCTGCTGCAGATATTCTTCTTCTTCTTCTCTTTTTTTTTCTCCATTAACAGAAAAGTGTAAAAAAAAGCAGCTTCTTATAGATCTGCTTGTTCTGACAGCGGGGGGGCCGCTCGGCTCTGAAAGGCTGCAGATTGAATTTAAATTCATTTCTGCCGACGGAGCGGTTTCACTGCAGACGAGCTAGAGGAGCTTCTGTTTTTTTACAGACGGAGGAGAGAAGCTGAGGGAAAAACCGCTAACAAACCAACAAAAAGTCAATTTTTACTCCAGCGTCTCCTCGCCTCAACCAGAACAAGACTGGATTTAATTCATTCCGTTTCACAGACAAAATGTGGCGTGGTAGTAGCTGAGAGTCATCCCAACCCTGCGAGGCGGGCAATGCTGGTGTTGACTTCACGCCTGTTTATCCTCAAATATTCTAATCGAGTAAAAGTATAAATACTGCGATTACTTATTAAAGCATATATGGAAAAATAAGAGGAATAAATTGATTTTAGACCGTTAGATTAGCCGTTAGCTCCTTAAAGCTATCAGTTTAATCTCAAACATGCAGGAAGTGAATCAGGCTGCACAGGAAGTGCTACATACAGTTGATAGCGCTAGCAAATAGCGTTCTGCTACTTTCAGCATTTTGTTACTTTTAGGTTTTGTCGTTGTTTAGCTAGAGTTCTAATTTTATCTAGCATTTTTACTTTATGTTTCTATCGTTTTGATAATTTCAGCTTTCAGCTCAGGTTGTTTTCCAGCAGTCATTCAAACTCGTTTCTCTCCTGCAGTTCTCCAATCTAAACTGTGTTTTTATATTAAATTACCTAATTTTATTACAATAATCGTCGTCTTTTCGCCTTTTAGCGACAGCAGAAAATAACGTTAACAGGTTAATTTTAAAACTGAGATTAAAGTGGAGATTTGTTAAGTGGATGTTGGTATAAAAACATGTTTTTTGTGCTAAAATGTTTGTTTTTCTAATACAGTTCACACCTTAAAACGACTAAAACTCAGTTAATGTTACAGATGTTGAGCTAAAATTTGGTTTGGTAGAAGCTGAGGGTCGTTTCAGCTGATATATGTTTGTTTCAGTGATTTTTTCAGCTGTTAGTCAGAGGTTTGTCTCTGACTGGTCAAGCCTTCGGCGCCTGTCCTGTCCTGTAGTTTGGACAGTTCTGAGGACAGTGGACTCTTTATGAAGGGTTCTGTCCCGGTGGACGGCAGCTCGGAGCGTTTCTGTTTGATGTGGGGATCTATTATTCATCTCGCTGTGATGGCGGAGAGCTGCAGGCGGTGGACCGTCCCGCCTCTCTTCTTCATCTGTCTAATGAGCGCTCGCTCCTCAAGGTCCGTGTCCTCCTCTGCCTCCGCCGCAGAACACCACCTGGATGCTAATTTGGACCGAGGCTTTGAGTCACAAAGTTCACTGAAGAGGGAAGAAAAAAACAGAAAACAGGAATATTCAGCCGAGAACTGAGAGCGTGAGGAGGAGGAGGAGGAGGAGGAGGAGGAGGAGGAGGAGGAGGAGGAGGAGGAGGAGGAGGAGGAGGAGGAGGAGGAGGAGGAGGAGGAGGAGGAGGAGGAGGAGGAGGAGGAGGAGGAGGAGGAGGAGGAGGAGGAGGAGGAGGAGGAGGAGGAGGAGGAGGAGGAGGAGGAGGAGGAGGAGGAGGAGGAGGAGGAGGAGATTTTAAACTTCTAAATCCACTGGAAATTAAAAAGATTTCATTTACGTAAATCCTCCTCTGTGTGGATGACCTTTGACCCCTCCGAGGTCTCTTCAGGTTGGGTGCTGCTTGTGTCCAACAGTCAGGTGGACCCTGGTCTGGGCTTTGACCGGACCGCTCCAGAACCTTTACCTGGTTCTCCCCGATCCAGACGAGTTCTTCAGTGACTGGAAGGTGGTCCTCTGTCCCCGTCTCAGATCTCTGGAAGACTCCAACAAGTTCTCCGTCTGTCCTTTAACTCTAAGCAGTGTCCCAGTCCCCACAGCATGATGCTGCCACCACCGTGCTCCACTGAAGGGGTGGTGTTCTCAGCATGCAGACATGTTGTCCTTCATCCGTCCACAGGTTTGTCTTTCTCCTGCTTCTCGTCCATAAGACCCTCCTCTGAGCAGCTTCCGTGGACAGATCCATCAGGGTTGTCTTTGTCCCCCTGGATGTCCCTCTGATTAATGTCCTCCAGTTTCGGGGACGGACCCTCTCGTCAGGGTGTCCTAATAATGGACTGGATGGAGCTCTGTGGGACGTTTCGTGGTTCTGGGACGCTTTTTAAAACCCAACCCTGGTCCTGGTCCCTGACCTGTTCGGAGTGGTTCTTGGTCTTCATGATGCTTGGGGGTGGATCTTCTGTGCAGAGACGTGTTGGACTGGTGTTGACTCGTACGTCCCGAGCTAAGGCCAGCTGGAAGCTGTTTGTTTGTTTGTTTTCACACGGCTGCAGGAGTAAAGTCATTTTCAGGGATTTGAAGCCAAACGAGTGAATATATTTACAAGCAGCTCTTTTAAATTTTAACGTGATTTTAACCACATTTGTCTTCATTAAACTGGATCCGTTTCCTAAACAAACTAAACAACCGACTTCGTTATTTATCTGAGTTTTGTTTAGTTTTTACAGTAAAACACTTTAATACGGACAGAGACTGTATTTATTGTCCTAAACCAGGGTTTTAATCTTAATTTAGTCGGCCTGTTGGTGAAACGAGGCGACAGCTGGAGGAGCGAGAGGCGGCGATGTTGGAAGCGTCTGGTTTTGTCTGTTTAACGTCGCGACGGCTCGGTGAGATGAACCCAGGCCCGATCCTGTAAAACCAGAATGGCTCGCTGGAAACGAACACCTTTTCCCGGGACTTGGGTCGGATCCGTGTTCTGAGGCTCCTCCTATTCGAGCCCATTAGCATAATCTGTCCGGCTGATTATGTTTGGGCAGCGGCGACACAAAACTCCGGCCCGGTGATTAGGCTCCGCGGGGCTGTCAGCCAACGGCGGCGAAAAGCAATCAGCGCCGCAGATTAAAATGCGCCGCAGCAAACACAGAAAACCCGGAGAGAGCGGCTCTTCTGTTTGCAGAGGTGGGTCAGAGGATGATGAATGACAGCTGGGTTAATGGAGGAGTCCGCCAGTTTTATGTTGGTTGTTCTCGACGGTTCGGCGCTCAGAGCGTGTGTTGGAGGCGACTCTCAGCTACTACCACACCAAACTTTACCTCATTATAAGTGGAAATAATAGACTTTGTGTTTTCGGCTGCAGCTGTCGTCTTGAATCCTGTTGGTTCTGGAAGTGAATCACATTTAAATCATGAGATATTTTGCTAACAGACACATGAACATTCACCCCGTCCTGCAGGATGCATGAAGCTTTCCTTCATCTCTCTCCTCCCACATATGCTGAGCTTCGGCCTCGGCGCTCACCAGACTGAATATTCATGACGTGAGCCGAGTTGGAGAGCGACGCCGCAGACGCCCAAGTGGATTGTGGGTACTAATGATGTAGTGGTGTCCATCTGTTCCTGCATCACTGTCATACATCACTGATGGTGCCGGTGCTGAAAACCCAATATGGGTTTCAGCTGCTGGCTGACAGCTTGGACCTTCATTCCCACCAAGAACAGCTTCTGTGGAAACGGCCTCCTTCAGATTCGGGTCAGCTGCTGCAGCCGAGCGCTGGGACTCCCCGCTCCTTTTAGTTTAATACGTTTATTAGATTTAACTTTAAAGTTCAAATGTTTGGTTCAAGAAGGAACAAGACGGACATTCATCAGAAACATGTGGAGATCCGAATCTGCCACATTCCAAAGAGTTATACAAATACAAATAATTATACGCTGGCTGTAGTCTGTAAACAAATATGGCCGAACGGACAGGAGCAGAATCAGGGATCCAGCAGGGAACCGGAGCTCCGCAGACTTTACTCGAAATGAAATCTGAGTGTAAATACTCCGACGGCTCTGCTGTTGTTGACTTGTCTTCTGTCACTTCCTGTTTCTGTAGGTGAACAGACACGTGTGGGTCGCTGGCAGCTGGTCGAAGATTTTAGCTAAAAAATCAAAAAATACCAGCAGACAACATTCGTATTTATTTATAACACCCGGTCCTGTTTGGAGTTCTTTGTGTTCTTTATTTCCATTAAATCTCCACTCCTACGGTTCATACATCCACATGTAGGCGTTTTTATCTTCCTCTCTGCTGAGGAGGTCAGAGATCGCACCTCCAAACTCTCATTGACTTCCATCGTGTTTGAGCTCAGAAAGTTTTCCTCAAAGCAGGAAGTGAGGCTCTTTAACAGAAACAGCTTGAGGCTTACTTTCTGCTCTAAAGTTTCTGCCTGTCTTATTAGAAGTGCACAGGTGTGAGGTCACTGGCAGCTTCCTGGTTCTTTTTGCTCTTCAAAAACAGTTTTGAAATTTAAAATGTCGGCCATTTTGTCCGGTTATCGTCGGCCTTTGGAGAAGGAAGAAGTCGGAATTTCAGGCAGGAATTTACGATTCTTCCACAAAAACCCTGACCCCACTTTGTTGTAAACGGCCTGATTTAAATCAGACGTCTGAAGCGAGCCGACATTAAACCACTCTTTATTTCCCTCTGTCCCAATTTAGAAAGGATTATTCCTCCCGCGTTGGTCCGATGACTTTAATATTGCATGCTCATTGATTTTTGCTTATCTCTTCACAATTTAAACCGTGTTCACATGGGAGCTTTGCATTTGAAAGGACACATCTGAATTTGTTTCTTCAGCTCCACTCGGAGCCGTTGAATAAAATGGAAATGATTTTACTGACCTGATGGATGCCAAGTCAGATTTAAACCTGGAGAAAGAGATCTTAAAATGAGCTAAAGCAGTGTAATGTATGTGTCACAGAGGCTTTATGCTCCAGCCCATAAAATCCCTCTGGGAACAATATTTCAGCAGGAAGGTTAGGGTCGGTCCAAAGAAAAAGACATTAAAGTTGTTCTGCGTTAAAATGTTGGCAGTATTGTGCTTATACACAGCAGCAGTTCTGTTCCTCTCAGAGAAAAGATTTCAGGGCCGTTTGGTTTGATTTATCCGGCTCGTGGAAATTAAACAGCTGCTCCCGAAGCTTCCGTGGAAGGAAAACGTGGATTATCAGGAACGTTTTAAGGCACAAAACGGGTTTCTGGTCGTATTTTAGAGAGAAGACGTTATGTAAATATTCCCAAGATTTGTTCAATTGCTAATTCTTCTAATGCTAATTCTGGTAATGTTAATTAGCATCAATGCTAACTCTGTTACTACTAATTATACAAAAGCAAAGACTACTACTGTTAATGCTATAACTTCTAATGCTAATTCTGGTAATGCTAACTATACTAAAGCTAATATTACTACTGCTAATGCTAATTTTGCTGCTGTTAGTTTTACTTTTGCTAATTCTGGTAAAGTTAATTCTGCTACTGCTAATTATTCTAAAGCTAAGACTGCTACTGCTAATGCTACTTTTTCTACTCCTTGTTCTACTAACGTTAATGCTAATTTTATATAAGCTAAAATTCTGCCTAATTTACGTAGCTTTTTGCTACTTATCGTTTTAACTAACCATTGTCTACTTTTAGCTTTTAACTAGCGTTTTGCTCCTTTTAGTTGGCAATTTGTTTCTTTCAAATTTTGTTAACATCACGGTAATTAAAGATAGCATTTTGCTAACTTAAAGTTTAAGCTACAGTTTTATTCCGTGTTTTGCTTCTTTCAGCTGAAAATCTGTTTAAAACTCGCCTCCAACGAGTGAGACACAGGCTTTAACTTATTTTATTTTATTTTATTTTATTTTATTTTATTTTATTTTAATTCTACCTGTCCCTACGTCCTGAGACGGGACATTATGCTGTGGACGGCTTCTGAACCGATGATCCTTTAACAGGAACGTCAAACTGAACAGCCGGACACCTCGTAGGTCCAGGATGATCCCTGTTGATTTCAAGGTCATGGGGTCAAAGGTCACAGGTGACCCTTTTGTTAGAACCTTGTCAGTTCTCCAGCTTCACATCCGGCCACCATAGAAATGTCCAACCCTTCGTGTCCTTTGTTTCTCTCATATGAACTGTTGAATTACGCACCTGTTCAGAGTTTACACGTCAAACTCAAATGTTCCCAGCGACACTGAGAGAAACCAGCCTGGTCAGGGGGAACCGTAGTTATGATTAATTACAGGAACCCTACCTGAGCTGCTGATCGTTCTCCATGTTGAGTTTTTTACCACGTGAAGGAGCTTGGCGAGGAGCAGGAATGTAAACTCGTGCATAATGAAGAACTTCCTGCAGTTAGACTCCGGTGAGAATCATTAAGATTTGAGCAGAAAAATCCTGAGTAAAGATGGCAGTTAACCCCCCCTCGGAGTCGGAGCGCCGCCGCCGGCTCAGCAGGAAGCTGCAACGCCCTGCAGGACTGAGATGAGAAGCAAAATAAAAGCCTCTGAGAGGCGTGTTATATAAATTATAATCGTCTTTAGAGTCTGAGGCTCAAAGACTTTAAAAAAAGAAGTGACGTGGAAATTATGGATGGTTTCGTTCTGACAGCCAGGGAGAGATCTGATCAGCAGAAAAGCTTAAACCAGATCTGCCTCTGAAACTTTATAACGTTCATGGTTCCCTTTAAGAGGCAAACTCTCCTTTTACACAGATTTATCAGGAGTTCCCAGGGATTTACTCATTTGTTTCATTTGTAGTCGAGTCACGAGTCTCTGTGTCTCACTTTCTGATGGAAAAAATCTAAACTGAGCTTCAGAGAGCTGAGCAGAAACCAATGAGCTGAAGCAACGCTGGAAAGAAGAGTGGGCCACAACTCCTCCACAACCACAGGGCATTCTGGGGAAAAGAAAGCTGAAAGTCAGAAGGGAAACCCGGACCTTCGTCTGCAACTCCTCCTGGAGGAACCCGAGGTGCTCCAGACCTGAGAGGAGGTATAATCCCTCCTGAGGGTTCTGGTTCTGGCCCTGAAACCCACGCTCTTCACCGCTCCATCGATCCACCGCTCCTGGACAGAACCGTCACCTCCTCCGCCTGAAGATCCCACAAACAGGAGGGAACGTTCCGCCTTTTTCTGGAGAACCGAGACCTCAGTCCAGGTGTGGCGCTCTGTGAGGGCGGGGCTTAAGTCCAGTGAACGCATGTTTTTGGATAAAACGACAAATCGTAACACACCGTGTAAACTCGTTTCAAAGCAAAAAACAAACAAACAGGAAGTCCAGAAAACCAAACGGAACCAGAACCCTGAGATGTCTCCAAGTCCGAGTCGCAGCTCCACCGTGAACAATTCACACGATGAGGGACGGAAAACTGTGCGGCAGATTTAATGAATTAATCTGACGGGTTATAACAGTGAGTTTTCGTGCTCAGGCGGCTCATCCAGACTCATTTGCAGAGGTGAGCTGAGCCAAATTGAGGTCAGGAAAAAGGTAGTGATGTTATCGGCCGATCCATCTCTTTTCATTGAGCTTTTTAATTAAAAGAAACTCTGAAACTCTGCTTCTCTCTTCTGAGAGCCGCTGAAACTGAAAGTCATCGTCATATTCCAGAGGAGTATCGTTTCATCTATCTGCAGGATTAATTGGGAAGATTTACGTTTGTAAAATAAGGTCACGGCTCAGTTTGAGTTTAAAATGTTTGTTTCTCCAGCTGCTCCACCTATGATCTGTTCAGACGGCTGAATAAAAACTGTTCAACTCGGAGAGAAACAGTAAGAACAGAGCTTTCCTTTACGGCTCAGTTCCTTAAAGTTAGTTCATCCTACTTTTATGGTTCCTGAGTCTGATTTTATTCTAAAATATTCATAAATTTGCGCAGCTTCAGCCTCATCATCGTCTCTGTTTGTTTTAGTTTAATACGAGGATCAGAATCACTTCAGACGAGCAGGAAGTGTTTAAATGGGAGCAAAACGGGGAATTAAATACAAACAAAGTGATGTGTGTGAAACGGAGTCTGCAGGAGGCCCGCCTGAACCGGGGGTTCGAGTCCCACCTGAGCTCAGGACCCGGGGGTTCGAGTCCCACCTGAGCTCAGGACCCGGGGGTTTGAGTCCCACCTGAGCTCAGGACCCGGGGGTTTGAGTCCCACCTGAGTCCAGGACCCGGGGGTTTGAGTCCCACCTGAGTCCAGGACCCGGTGGTTTGAGTCCCACCTGAGCTCAGGACCCGGGGATTTGAGTCCCATGGGAACCCGGTGGTTTGAGTCCCACCTGAGCTCAGGACCTGGGGTTTCGAGTCCCACCTGAGCCCAGGAACCCGAGGCTTTGGGTTCCTGGTTCTGGATGGTTCAGGTTCAGGCTGGATGGTTCACGGTCTGCAATAATGAGGGCGCTGCTCCGGTCTGTCGAGGTGACGGAGCCCAGCTGAGGGAAAGTTCTGGATGTACTGGTCCGTCCATGGTCCAACCCTCACCTGTGGTCCTGAGGTCTGGATCAAGACTCAAAGATCCAGATCCTGGATCCTGGTCTTCCTCTGTAGCTTGGCTAGACTCGGCTCCTCCTCATCAGAAGGAGTCAGCTGAGGTGGTTCTCAGATGGGTGATGGATGCATATCACCCGCCACTGAAGCCATCCGATCTGGTAGAGCTCAGAGTTTGAGTTAGGAGGACTCTCAGCTGCTCCTACAGAACCTGAAGCTGCCTGAGGAGCAGATCTTTGCTGACCTCCTCGTTCTCTTAAAAACACGGACGAGACTCCAGCTGTCGGACCAACTACTCCGGTCGTTTAAACATTGGGTTCTGGATCTCTAAGACCATCTGGACTCTGAGGACTCAGGACCTGCTGAAGTCCAGTCTGCCGTCTGTCTGGGGGGACGAACCCTGGAACCTCCCCCTGCTGATCACCGTTTGGACCTGAAAAACCAGATTCTGATCCCTCTGGTCCTCCGTTCAGCAGGTCTCCAGCGTCTCTGAAGGCCGGAGAGATAAACGATCAGCCCCACCAGGCTGGTGTTAGGATCAGGAAGCACAATGGGACAATCAGCGGGACAATGGGACAATCAGCGGGACAATCAGCGGGACAATCAGCGGGACAATGGGACAATCAGCCGAACAGAAAGCCAAACAAAAGGCTGCTGCATGCTGGGAGTCCGCGCGCCGAGGCGTTTAATATGTGACTGGAGAAATAAGACATGAGCTGAAGGAGCCGAAACGGATTCACTGCAGCTTCAAAACAGAACACCAGCTAAAAGCTAAAAATAGCTACACGCTACATAAAGAAGAAAAATACTAACTAAAAGCTAAATGCAGTAAATAGATAGAAACTAAGTAGCTAAAGGTTTACAAAAGGGTCCAAGTAGAAGTAATAAGACTTAACAAAGAGGTGAAAGCAGCAAAAAGGTAGTTAAAAGCTAAAAGTAGCATAAAGATAGCTAAAAGCTACATTTAGCAAAAGACTAAGTTATAAAAGGCTGAAAGCTAGAAGTAGCTAAAGGGTAGCTTAAGTAGAAAAACACTAAAAGTGAAATGTAGCAAAAGGCCTAAAAACAATAGCTGAAGGGTAGCTAAAATTAGAATTATTAAGACTAACAAAAAGTAAAAGAAAAAGCTAAAAGCTAAAATTAGCTTGAGGGTAGCTAAAAGCAGCACAAGGTTAGTTAAAAGCTAAAAATAACAGAATGCTAATTAAAAGCTAAAAGTAGCAAAGGGTAGCTAAAATATCAAAAGATACAAGCTAAAAGTAGCTAACAGTTATGAAAGGCTTGAAGCTAGAAGTAGCTAAAGAGTAGCTAAGAACAGCAAAAGACTAGCTAAAAGTGGCAGAAAGGTAGCTCAGATCTAAAAGCTAAAATGAGAATAAGTTGAAGCAGGAACCGAGGAGAACTTTGTGTTTCTGAAAACATCTGCAAATAAAGTTAAATATTCTGAAAAGTGTCAAAGTTCCTGAAAGAGCTGAAGGTTCTGAAGCAAACAGCTAAATGAGCAGAAAGAAGAAGGCCCAGTCATCAAACACCGTGCTGCCCAGGTGCATGCTGGGAGGCCGCGTGCCAGCCCTCAGAGGACGTGTTAATATGTAACGAGGATAGCCATCTCCATACGGCCGCGTCGTTACCTGTCTGCACGCCACGACCCCGTTTCTGAGATGAGTAATGAAGCCGTCGCTCCGCCGTCTCCTGAGCTTTGTTTGCAGAGATTACAGCTTTTTATGCAGCCAGACGGCGTCTCGCTCTCCGGCTCCTCTCTTAATATTCAGCGTCCTGAATAACTGCTGGAGCGGAGCGCTCCTCCCGCGTTTTATGTGACACAAATGTCAAGTGGTCCCGGCTTCCACACTCAGAGCTACGTGATACATTATCTCTCCCATTTCTATTCCAACACTTCACTCTGCCAATTCATCATGTAAATGTTGTTACCCTCCACCTCCAAACTGCTCGGCTAAATATTAAGCTCGGGCACGACGTGCACGCCGTTCTTAGCGCCCGCCGCCGAAGGGCGACCGGCAGGTGACGATGTTTCTGCCTGTTCTCGATCCCACGGACCACTGGGTGGATTTTAACGACGCTCGCTGCATCTGATTAACCTCTGGGGTCAGCACGGTTCAAGATGGCCGCCACAGCTAATCATTAGCAAGCAGAAAAATGGCTATAATAGAGCAATATCGTTATTTTCAGGATTTGCCGATCTAAACGGATGAATATTTGTCTTTTCTGCACAGTTATACCAACATTAGACAACGTTAACTTATTAAACAGGTTTATTTTTATTTGTTTGTTTACCTGCAGAAACAGCCGAAGTGACTGAAAAAAGGTCAAGAATGGCGCCGTTCGTGGAACGCCGTTTGAACTGAAGCGTATTTACGCTCAGATCTGTCGAGTGAAGCATGCAGAGGTTATTTTTCTGGTAAATATAAGCAGGCTAATGCAGTCTTCCACGTAGCTTTCAGCAGATTCAGCTGAGTGTTTTGTTTACACTGAATGCGTACCTGTATTTTAGAATCTCATGTCGATATATCTGGAAAACTACTGGACCAAACTGAACCATCTGATGTAGTTCAGGATAACCTTTCATGTTTGATTTTAATTTGCTTTTAATTTAGATCCATTAAAGTCTTAACTGAGATGGTGGCAGATGTACTTCCTGTTTAAAGTGCTAATGCTAACAGCTTGGAGCAGCCACACTGGGATGTTTTAAATAAAGCTGAAAGAAAATAAGACTTAAAGTGAAAGGCCATCATTTATTTTGGTAAAGTATTATTTATATTACAGCCTAAAAGTCACCTGTTCCTCCATATTAGCATAATATGCTACTAACTGGAGCTGTTAGCGCAGCAGAGCAACAATATTGAGTATTTTGACTTCTATTCTTCATGACTCATAGATTATAATCTCTCATCATTTTAATTTTTGTCATTTGTTTGAAAACTATAATCTGGTTCTCTGACGGCAGCAGGATAAATTCAGTGTTAGCCACCATGCTAATGCTAGCTTCTTGCTACATGCTACCGTGCTAACTAGCATATCTGTTAATGCTAGCTTCTTGCTACATGTTGATTATTCTGTTTATTTACGTTCCCTCCTTGTTAGTTATTCACAGCATGTTTAGTCTTATTGTGTGAGTTTTGTTTTTTTATTGACCGTTTTTTGGTCGTTTTGCTGAGTCACTGTAAGCTAGCCGCCATGTTGCGCGGTGACCAGCAGGGGTCACTGTTGGCTCTTCAGATAAAATTTACCAAACAGGAGTTTTTAGGTAGTTTCAGCTTATTTTTTAGCATCTGTTAGTGGTTTAATGCAGCTGATCCCTGTTTTATTTTACTTTATGTACAAACACTGTAACACAGAATTATTTTGGCCTTTTTTAATGATCACATTTCAACAAATAAGACGAGCTGCTTTTAGATTCGTAAGGTTTTTGGTCCAGTTTAGCACTTGGTGACAAATGTTTTCCAGCTTTAAACTCATATTTGTGGTCGTACACCACCAGAGGAGACTAAACTTCATGGTAAAAGTGTCATTTTGTCATTTTTCCTCGTTTTGAGCTCAGGGTTGTCGCTCGGACCCCGGAGCGTTAATAAATCAGCCGGGAAACGGGTTCTTGTCTCTTCATGAAACTTCTTCTTGCCTCCAGGAGCGCCGGCTTCCTGCTGGGCTTTGAACAGGTTTAAAGTTTCTCACATTGCAGCCTCTGAAGCTTCATCAATCTTTTATGTACTCTAAGAAATAAAAAAAAAACCCCAACTGGAGCTTTTCACCTGCCTCTTTAAAGGTAACTTATAGTTTTTATTGTGTAGAAAATTGATCTGAAAGTCATTTGAAAAGTTTGCGAACAAAAGGAACTCCCTGTGAATTTAAAAACAAGTCGTTTAGGGACACTTACAGTGAAAGAGGCTGAAAAATTCAACTGGAATAAAAGGTTCCTGCGGTTCTGTAAAGATGGAGAATAACAGCCGTGATGCTGAACGTCACCTCAACCCGTTACAGTTTGACAAACTTCTCAGGGTTTCAGGAAATAATAAAACCATTCGTCCTGGAGAAGACCTTCCACTTTGTACCCAAAGGAGTTCGCTAAATAACTTATACAACCTAAATCTGTAAACGTCTGGACCTGAGGGGAGCAGCTGGAGATCCTTTCCAGAGGCACTAATGCACCCCCATACCATCAGAGAGGCAGGCTGGATGGTTTGGACCCGTCTGACCTCTTTGCCTCGGTCCATTTGGTTCTGTCTTCTTGGCAGATGGACCGTGGACTCTCCGGACTCTCCGGTCATCCCGTGGTTCTGTTGGAGCAGATGGGTTGTGGTTGGTTCGGTTTGGAGCAGACGAGGACAGCAGAGGACACACTGTGAGAACATTCAGACTTTACCGCAGAAGAAGCTGCTGAGCGCCACAGATGCCCAAAATGCCAACGCAGCGTGTGTCACGCTGGCGCCGGAGGAACTCTTTATGTCTTCATCTTTTCATGATCGGACCCAAAATGAATTAGAAATCCTTTAAAAGCCGATGAGACGAAGGACGAGTCCTCACTTCCTGTTTAGTTTGTTGACTTCTGTCTTCAGTTAAAGTTTATGAGTTTGTTTTTGGTGAAATCTGAGCTTCAATAAGACGAAGAATAAAAGCAGATTTTAGTTTTGTGTCTTCAGTTAATCAACTGAATGACGCCGCCGCAGAGAAGAGTTTATTTTAGCGTCTTTCTGAAGCCGGACAGGAAGTGTTTCGCCTCCTGCAGCCGCCTGTTGTTGGCGCCGCGCCGCGCCGCGCCGCAGACGCTCCGGAGCGTGGAACGTTCTCACGTTCTCTGTGTCTTCAGGACATCGGGCCGATCGGAGCGGACAGGAACTGGAAGGGCATCGGCATCTCGCTGCTGGTCATCGTGGTGGTTCTGTCCTTTATCGGGCTGTCCATCGTCCTGCTGTCCAGAGGTGAGCCGAAGGGAGGACACACGAGGCCAAAACCTGCAGCCAAATCTGTCCTCACAGCTAAACACAAGCAGCTGAGAGCTGACTGACAGCTAAAACCATCAGAACACGAGCTAAAATGAGCGGAACAGTGGAAAACCTAGAACCAACAGAACTGTAGCTAAAATGAGCAAAACTGTGACTAGAAGCTAAAATTAGCAGAACTAGCTAAAAGTTAAAATTAGAAAACATGGAACATTTAGCTGCTGTTTTACAGATTTTTTACCTTTTAAGCTAGTGTCTGATTCTTTGTAGCTTTTCGTGATGTTTTGCTAATTTTAGCTGTTCTCTGCGTTCTGCTTGGTTTTAGCTTTTAGCTCTGATCTTGGTAATTTTAGCTTTTAGTGACATTTAGCTCATTTTAGCTTTTATCTATGATTTTGCTACAGTTCAGCTTGTTTCAGATTTTACTGTTTGGTTAATTTTAGCTTTCAGCTCCTCCTCTGCTTGTTGTAGCTTCTGCAGATTTCAGCTTGTGTTTAGCTCCTGTTCTGCTAATTTTAGCTCCTTCAGCTGTTCTCTGATGTGAGCTAACGTTTAGCTTCTCTCTGGCAGAGAACCCGGGGAACCCGTTCTGCTCTCAGCTGACGCTGGACGACCTCTTTGAGAGAACCTTCCAGATCCACGATCCCGAGGCGACGTGGATCAGCGGTACGTCCAGAACCCGGCCGACCCGGTTTGGATGAACCCATCACCGCGAGCAGAACGGACCGGTGCTGGTTCTGTCGGCCTGTTTCTACAGGAAGAACGATAATAACTGATTAAATGTGTGAAATGAGGCCATTAACGAGATTTCTCCTGTGTTTTTTGTTTTTCTGTTCCAGCGTCAGAGGTCGTCTTTCGGAGCTGGGACGGAGACGTCTTCAAGGTGGACACGTCCAGCAATGAGACGGACCTCCTGCTGAGGAACACGACGTTTGTGAGGAACTGTTCGGTTTCAGCTGCAGGAATCGTCTCGAGTTAAAACCTCGAACATCACGACATTTCTTTTCTTCACAGACAACCTTCAAGGCCACAAAGTTTGCAGTTTCTCCTGATAAGAACTTTGTTCTCCTGGCATACGACGTCAAACGGGTCAGAACTTCTTGGTTTGGATCCACACCTCGACCAGCCGGAGTCATCAGCCAGCTAAAAACAGCTAAAAGCTAAAAACAGCTAAATGCTAACTAAGAGCTAAGAGTAGCAAAAGGCTTGCCAAAAGAATAACTACAATAAAAAGCTAAATATAAGCTAAAAGTGGCAAACATTAGCTAAAAGCATAAATTAGCAAATAGCTAGCTGAAAGCTAAACACGCTAAAATGCTAGTTTGGAACTAAAAGTAGCAAAGCTTTTGTTAGAAACAGACAAATACTAGCTCAGGTTTGGCCCCGCCCCCTTCTAACACCTGCGCAGGTAGCTTCTTCAGGTTTGGCCATGCCCCCCCCCCGGGCGCTCAGGGACGCAGTCCTCCCCGGACCAGAACCACCAGAACTCAGCCAGCGACAGATACTGAGCTGAAACCTGCGATGGTAGTAGCTGAGAGTCGCCCCAAACAGAATGATGGTCGCTGTTAGTTTGACTTCCTGTTTGTTTGTTTGTTTATTTGTTTGACTTCCTGTTTGTTTGTTTGTTTATTTGTTTAACTTCCTGTTTGTTTCGAACCAACAGGAAGTTTTCTTTTAATCCAGGAGCTCGTTTTTAATAATAATTACAGCAGAATCACCAAAGATGAGGATTAGTAGCAGTAATAGTAGCTGCAGTAGTAGTAGTACTAGTAGTACTATTAGTACTGGGAGGTTTTACTGGTTCTCGAGGAGCCACTAATGAGAGTAAATGTTGTTTTTGCAGCTTTTATTCTGTTGAGTTTGTTTTTCAGTAAACATAAATCTGTTGGGTTTGATTCTTTAATTCGTTTCTGGATTCTTGTATCTTTTCTGCTCATCATGTTAAAAATATATAAGATGTTAATGTTTCCACTGAAGCAGAGAAACAGTTTTACTGCTGTTTATTAAATTAACCTCCGATGATGGAGCTCAGGAGGGAAATAGAGAAAATGTTTCCATCAGCAGGAAAATGAGAACAGACCTAACGAGGTCCAAACGCTCCCCGCTGCTTCATTTACTCTGATGGTGGCTTAGAAAAGAAATTAAAAAATAAAAACAAACGCAGCGCTCAGCAGGGGTAAGACGTAGAAAGAACAACCGGATAAATGCAGACAGAACCAGACAGAACCCAACAGAACCCAACAGAACCAGACAGATAAAGGTCAGAAAACAAACCTGACTTTATAAAAAGTCAGAGATGATCTGAGGAGGATAAAATAAATAAATCTTTCAGTTTTCTCAGCCCGCAGGAAGTAAAATGTCTTTGTGATAAGTGTTAAAGCTCACTTCCTGTTTTATTTTGAAATGTCCTCTCTTGTTTTTGGACTGTCAGGTTTACCGGCACTCTTTCCTGGCTTCATATCTGATCTACAACCTTCACACGAGGTGAGCGAGGAACACGAAGAACATTTACGTTTGTGTGGAAGGAAAAGCTGCTGCGGTTCCACGGGTTTTAACATCCAGATGTTTGCTCACAGGGAGGTGCGGGAGCTGAACCCTCCGGAGGTGTCGGACTCCGTGCTCCAGTTCGCCTCGTGGGGCGTTCAGGGTCAGCAGCTGGTACGTAGATTTCAGCTTCCAATGCTGAGGAAGAGCAGAAAGACAAAAAGACGCTTGGGGAGACCAAATATGAGAAAAAGGACACATAGGAAGACTAGAAAGACACTAAATGGACACATAAGGAGACAAAAAAGACTCATGGAGAAATACGAGGACTCATAAAAAGACAGAAGACGCATTAAATGGACAAAAAGTATCCCTTCAAAAACCCAAGCAACAAAATGGACACATAAGAGGACATAAAGGATGCAAAAAAGGACACAAGGAAGCATAAGGACAGACAGAAAGAGCAGAAAGACATATAAAAAGACACATAGAAAGACCAAATATGACAAAAAGGACACATAAGAAGACAAGAAAGGATTTATAAAAAACAAAAAAATACAAAAAGGACTGATATGGAGACAAAAAAGACAAAGGATGCACAATAAGACTCGTAAGGAGACTAAGTGGACAAAAAAGTCACAGGAAGACTAAAAAGACACTAAATGGACAAATAGGAGACAAAAAAAGGACACAAGGAAGAATAGTAATGGACAGAAAAAACTGAAAGATGCAGAAAAAGATGCCTAGGAAGACCAAATAGGACAAAAAGGAGACATAGGAAGACTAAAAAGACACTAAATGGACACATAAGGGGACAAAAAGGATCCCTTCAAAAATAATAAAACCCCAAAATGGCTGCAAAAGAGGACACAAAGGAGACAAAAAGAGGACATAAGGAGACAGAAGTGGAGCAGGTCTGCTGAAGAACCGTCTTTATGTCCTCCGTCCTGATCAGAGGTCCAGTCCGGTTCTGTCCTAAAATGTTGGACAGGAAGAAGGTCCCGTCTCACCTGTGACCCCTGAGTTTCCAGGATAACCCGGCAGCTTTTAGAGCGGTTTATTAAAATGTAAATCGTTTCCCTCTGAGGTCTGTGTTTGCAGAAGAATCGTCTCGTTAACCTAAAATATTCACAATCAGATCCATCCGAAGGAAAACAGCTCATGAATAAAACGGACCAAACCTCAAAGTGTCAAACACAGCTCGTCTTTTTAAAAGCCTCCGTGAATAAAAACATAAATATTTAAAAACGCTTAAAAACCATCGGATATATTCCGACATGAGGGGATAAAAAGCAAATAAAGAGAAATGATTTTGTGCTCTTTGATTTCTTGGATGTTTGTAATCAGGACCTTTTTATTATTTACCAAAATAAACAACAATCAGTGGGAAATAATCAGAGAAGACGGAGCGCCGCTGGCAGGAAGGTGAGAAATCGATGTTTGATGCTGCAGGGTTAGAACTCATTCTGACACCAGAGAAAACTCGACGCTTATTTACTGAGCGAGTCGTTGGAACGTGTCCTCCGGTTCATTTCAAGTCGGTTTTTATTCCGATTTGATCAGAACATCCTGGGTTTAACCTCTAAAGGTTAAAAAGTGTCACCTTTACATCCGTCTGCCTCTTACCTGAGGTTAAAGGTCAGGTTCCTGTCGGGTCGAGGACACGATGGGTCCGGTGCGGAGACTCAGACCTCCTCCAGGATCCTGAGGTGTTCCCAGACCAGAGGGTTCTGGGTCTGAGTCCAACCTCGGCGGCCTCCCTTCGATGAGGAGGAGCAGCGGCTCTCCTCCGAGCTCCTCCGGTCTGATCCTGGACCGTAGACGGATCAGATCCACAGCTGCTCCTCCTTCACCACGGCAGACCGGAGCCACGTCCTCCTTCCTGCAGGAGGTCCGAGGAGATGAGACCTGGAGCATTTCTGACCGTGGAGGAGGTTCGGCCATTTTAACTCAGATTTCCGCTCTCGCTTCATCTCCTTCCCTTGAGATCCTTTCAGTCGTTTTAGACGAGGCTCCTAACCCTCACAGCACAACAAACATGGCGTCCGTGCTGCTGGCGTGGCGTGGCGGACGTCTTCTCCTGATGGTTCCAGATAAAACATGAAATCAGAAAACCGTTTATTTACAAACCTTCAGTTCATCCAGGAGGCTTATTTGGAGCCTTGTTGTCCAAACCTGACGCCCGAGCTTCCTAATCGTCTTCAGGACTTCCTGTTCTCAGGAGACCTGATTCCTGGTCGGGGTCAGGGTTCCCGTCCTCGTTAATGATCTGTAGTTTCAGCTGCGGCAGCCATGTTGAATGTTCTGAAACAGGAAGCTGCGTTTTCTGCTCCACAGATCTACATCTTTGAAAACAACATCTACTACCAAGCCCACGTCCAGAACAGCTCCTGGAGGCTGACGTCCTCCGGGCAGGACGGCCTCGTCTTCAACGGCCTCTCAGACTGGCTGTACGAGGGTGAGACGGAGCCTCCTGCACGTCGGTTCTGTCCGGTTCTGTCCGGTTCTGAGGGTCCGGGTCTGTTTGCTTCTTGCAGAGGAGGTGCTGCACACTCAGGTAGCCCACTGGTGGTCTCCGGACGGGTCCAGGCTGGCCTACCTGACCATCAACGACTCCCTGGTTCCCACCATGTTCCTGCCTCGCTTCACGGGTTCTCTGTACCCCAGGGGGAAGGAGTACCCCTACCCGAAGGTGGGACTCGTAAAGCGTTTAAATGTGACGGATCTGTGAGTTAAAACGTCATAAATCCCTGCAGGATGTAGATCTGAATAATCGGGTTCTCCTCCCAAGGTAGAACCTTCAGTGCGGCTGTTTTTAGGTAGAACGTACTTTGCATACTGTGATTTTTCTCTAACCTGCAGGCAGAATATTTAAATCCTCCCAGGCTCTCTGACTGTTGTTTAATTTATGCTAACGCCGACTCTTTGAAGAGGAACACGGCTCCGGGAAGGAAAATCAGTCGAGTGAGCGCGGCTCTCATCGCTCGGTGAGGATCTTCAGAGGTTTAAAGCCCGAGACTCTGCACAGAGCGTCAGCGGTTAATGGAGCAGAAATCTGTCACTGCGGTTCGGTTCTGGTTCTGTTGGAGTAAAACTGGAAGAAACGCACCGACGATGTTCACCCATTCATCTGTCTGTGGGTTCTGGAGGTGAGGAGAACCGCTGAGCTCAGGTTCTTCCCCGGGGTCTCCCAATCAGAGGCTCGATCCACCTCAGCTGACGTCTTTCCATGAGGAGGAGCAGCGGTTCTCCTCTTAGCTCTGACGCTGTCTAAGCCTCGTGGATCCAGGTTCTGGTTCTGGTTCTTTCAGTCGTGATCCGAACCTCCGGACCTCAGCAGACCGGAGCAACGCCCCGATTACTGCAGACGAGGCGCCAATCCGGAGGGAGGCTGAGGAGCTGACTCCATCCTGGTTTCAGGTGAGACCCTGAGGTCCCCAAACCCAGACCCCCTCCTGTCCACGACTGCACCGTGAGAACCACGAACAGGATCAGAGACAAGTCCAACCTGAGGTCCAGGACTCTGGGTTTGGTTCTACAGGGAGCGGAAAGCCCCTAAAAGCAACCCTGGTACCTCATATCCCCTAATCCTGGGGAGTCAGACCCCCTCAGGTAGAGATCCGGTCCTCTGTTCCAGGAACCTGATGAGGACCGCACTGATCCTCCTGAACCTGAGGGACGGGGATCCTTTCAGTCCGAAGCAGAAACCGAACAGTTCTCAGAAGAACCTGATGAAGATGAAGGAGAACAGAACGGGTCTGTCAGCTTCGAGGAAGATGTTCTGTTTGTCTTCTTCAACCATCAGGACTTCACTGAACACAAACATCTGGTTTGATATCAGATTAGATTCTCTGCTGAGCTGCCGGGTTAAACCAGGGACTGCATCAGAACCCAAGAGGCCCGGTGAACCTGTTCCTGTGTTCCTGTTCTCCACAGATGGGTCAGAACAATCCGAGCGTCGGCCTGCAGGTCGTCTCATTGGACGGAAGCGCCGCCACGACGGAACTAAAGCCGCCGGAGAGCTTCAAGAACAGGTGAGGAGCTCTAAACCCGGTCCTGTTGGAGCTCTAAACCTGGTCCTGTTGGAGCTCTAAACCCGGTCCTGTTGGAGCTCTAAACCCGGTCCTGTTGAGCTCTAACCCGGTCCTGTTGGAGCTCTAACCTGGTCCTCCTCTCAGGTGTCTCATTGGTCTGAACCCCTCCCTGTTGTTTGTTTTTGTTTACTTGTTTGTCTCAGTCAGTTTTACGTCACGGTGGTGAAGTGGGCGAGCCGGGAGCAGCTGAGCGTCCGCTGGGTGAACCGAGCTCAGAACGTCTCGATTCTTTCTGTGTGCGACGCCTCGACAGGAAGCTGCATGAAGGCGAGGATCAGAGGAACACAAACAGGTTGTTTATTTAAAAACAACAAACATGTAAACGTCTGTTTCTGCCTCAGAGACACGTGACGACGTCTGAGCGGTGGCTGAGCCGCCAGGTGAGTTCAGCAGGAAACTTGGATCAGTTTCAGCCGACCTGCGGGCTCAGCCATGTTGTTTGTTTGTTTGTTTTCCTCCCAGGACGAGCAGCCGGTGTTTTCCGCAGACGGCAGGACGTTCTTCGTCACCGTGCCTTTGAAGGACGGCCGACACGGAGCGTTCAGCCACGTCACCATGATTTCCAACCAGGTGAACCGCCGCCCTCCATCTTTGTTCTGGGATCTGCTCGCTCTCACGGCTCCCGTTTCCAGCGTGTAGTCAGGCCCGGCGCTGACACGTTCCTCTGCTCTTCTCAGGCCGAAGGTCAGGAGGTCAGCCTGCGACACCTGACCTCGGGCAGCTGGGACGTGGCTCAGATTCTGGCCTTCGACGAGCAGATCCAGTCGCTGTAAGTCCCCTCAGCACAGAATCCAGATCATCTGTTGGACTCCGTCCTGACGGTCTGACGTCTTTCAGGTACTTCCTGAGCGCGGAGGAAGGGCCAGCTCAGCGGCATCTGTACCGGTACGCCTGACGTCTGGATCTGTTCCTCCCAGCTTTAAGGATTAAAAACGTTCTGATCGGGTTCTACGTTGTTCCCTTCTTTGTCTCAGCGTCTCCACCGTGGATCCGGTCCAAAGAACCTGTCTGAGCTGCTCTCTCTTCCAACCGAACTGCTCCTTCTACAGCGCCGCCATCAGCCCCGACGGTCAGCACGTTCTGCTCACCTGCACAGGTATGCCGGTCCTGTCGGGTTCTGTCAACTGACTGATCGAACCAAAACACAGAACCGAAAACAGCACAGAGCTGAAACGAGCAAAAAGCTAGCTGTAATTAACATAGCACTAGCTAAAAGCTAACAGGAGCAAATTGACACAAGAAGAAAACAAAAAAGATCCTAAAACTTCAGTTCAGTCATTAAACAGGACCGGGTTTAGAGCTCCAACAGGACCGGGTTTAGAGCTCCAACAGGACCGGGTTTAGAGCTCCAACAGGACCGGGTTTAGAACTCCGTAAAGCGACTGAGATCAAAGTTTAAATATTTTTATTTTCTGAGTCGATTAATAATAGAAGAATATTTTCAGCTGTTTTTGTTTTTATTAAATGTGTTAAAAGAACGTCTCCTGATGTCCTTCATGTCCTCCTCAGGTCCTGGTGTCCCTCAGACGTCTCTCCACCAGCTGAGGAAGATGAGCAGTAAGTGTCTTCGTCCCACTCGTGTCTCGGGTGTCTCTGTCTTACATCAGCTGGTTGTAGGCGGCGTGGAGCTGCGGCTCAGATCGATTTCTGTCACATCGAGTCGACGTCTGAGGGTGACAGAACCAGACGGAGGATTAAACCAGCACCGGGACACATTCAGAACCGGGTTAACAGGATCTCTGAAGGTGTCAGACTGACGGGACGGACTTCCTGTCCTCCGGGCCGCAGGCTGCTGTAACCGTCTGAGTCAGAACCTGCAGAACCCCCTCAGGTTTCTGTCTGACGTTCTGGTTCTGAATTCCAGCAGATTACAAGATTCTGGACCGGAACGCAGAACTGAGGCGGGCCCTGATGAACAGAACTGTACCGAAGACGGAACGAAGAACTTTACAGATCCACAACTTTGGTAAAAAACACAGAACTTATCTTTAGAACCAACGTTCTGACCCGTTCCTTATTTACTTTAATTTAATTTGACTCATTTTGCAGCGTTCCGTCTGCAGCTGACGGTTCCGGTGGATTTGGACGAAGCGAAGGAGCACCCCCTATTACTGGTTCTGTATGTTCCTTAAAGAACCTTAAAGGGACAGTTCAGATCTTTTGAATCGGACCTGATTGTTGAAACAACGGGCAGGTGTTTGGTTCCCTCGCTGAGCGGAACCGCCTGATTGGCTCTTTTGCTCTCGGCTCTGACAGGTCGGGTTCGGACTTCGGGTTCTTCAGGAGAACCTGAACAGGACAGGAACGTTTCCCCCTTCAGAAGATCTGAACTACCTCTTTAATTTGTGCTGCTGTGTTTTACAGCAGATTTATGTTTTAAACTCTGCAGCGACAGCGCCCCCGGCGGGCAGAGTGTCAGCGACCGGTTCTCCCTCGGCTGGGACTCGGTTCTGGTCAGTTCGGACCGGGTCATCGTGGCCCGCCTGGACGGGCGGGGCAGCGCCTTCCAGGGTCAGAGGGTCCAACACGGTCTTCATCAGAAGCTGGGAGCCGCCGACGTCCAGGACCAGATGTCTGCGGTCGAGTACGTCCGAAACGCTGAGCCCAAAGATGGCGGCGCAGCGGGAGGCGGGACTTCCTGTCAGCATTTCGCTGTTAGACGCCGTCTCTTTAAGAGTGATGTCATCAAACCAAACATTTAATAAGCAAAAACACTTTTTTCTGCTGCTTTTAGCTTCTAGCTTCTGTTTTACTTAGTTAACCTTTAGCTACCTTTTAGTATTTAGCTAGTTAGCCTTTTGCTACTTCAACTTATAGCCAGAGGTTTGCTTTTAGCTAGCAGAACTGTAATTTGAAGCTAATTTAAATTAGTAAAAGGTGAGCTAAAACTAGCAGAATGGTAGCTAAAAATAGCAAAAACTAGCTAAAAGTAGCCAGAGGCTATCTAAAAGCCCAACGTTAGCTTAAAGCTAGCAGTAACAAAATGTTATAAAAAGCTAAAAGCTTCAGAATGGTGGCTAAACACAGCCAAACTGTAGTTTAAAGCTAAAAGTAGCTAAAGGCTAGATTTAAGTTTTAAAAACAGAACACTAGTTAAAATCTAGAAGTAGTAAAATGCTAGGTAAAACCAGCAAAAACTAGCTAAAAGCTAAAAATAGCAAAAGTCTGCCTAAAAGCAGCATGGTAGCTGAAAGCTAAAAGTAGCCAAGACTTTTATAGAAGCTTAAAAAAAGCATAACATTAGCTTAAAGCTAGATGTATCAAAATACATCTAAAGTAAAAAAGGTTAGCTGAAAGCTAAAAGCTTCAAAATGGTGGCTAAATATAGCCCAACTGTAGTTCAAAGCTAGAAGTAGCTAAAGGTTAGGTCGGAGCTAAAAGGTAACGATGTAACTTCAGACGTTTCTGAGCCTGAAGGAAAAATAAATTTATTTTATTTCTCTGGAACAAACCAACATGTCTGACCTGTTTGTCTAAATAAAGTTTTTTTTTCCTTTCAGACACCTGATGAAGCTGCCGTACGTCGACAGACACAGAGTTGGAGTTTATGGAAAGGTAACAGCTGATATTTACCTTCTTTATTTTTATTTTAACGTTTCACACATCAGTGAAAAATAACCCTGATAACTGCTGCCAGTTATTGGTGCTCAAATCTTTTATTTTGAAAGGTGCCCGGCAGGAAGCGGGCATGAACACGTGAATCATGTGAGCCAGTGAGACATGTCCCGAGGACACATGGGAGACACATGGGAGACGTGTCCCTCGTCAGTAAATATAAAACCAGATTTATTGATTCAGTTTGTTTGATTTTTATTGATCAATTCTTGAAAATGATTCCCTCTGTGGGAGAAAACCGGAGTACCCGGAGAAAAACCTGTTAACCCTGAAACTACGGGACGGTTTGGAAACTCCAATTAACCCAGCGTGCACTTTAACGTGCGCGCGCGTGACGGCGAGGCAGAGCTGTGGGGTGGTGGGCGGGTTCTCAGGCGGCGACGCTGACGTCTCTGTCCTCGTCGGACCGTTTCCTCTTACTGAAACGGCGGAAGAAGCGAAGGAGGCTGAACTTCTTCTTGGTGCCGAGATCCTGCGGTTCTCTGTCCCTGGACTCCAGGGTTCTCCTGTCGTCCTGCAGCTGTCTTTTCTGTCTCTCCAAGTCCTCTCTGTCTTCCTCCAGCTGCTTCCTGCTGCTGATCAGTTCTCTCAGCTGTTCCTTCTTCCTCATCTCCAGTTCTGCGACCTCCGTCTGCAGTCTCCTCTGTTCGATGCACTGTTTCAGGTTCTCCAGGAACGTCACCTGCGGCTCAGAGTTGATCTTCTCTGGTCCCAGGTTCTCCCTGGGTTCCTTTGTGATGTTCCTGGTTTCTCTCTCCCTCGTCTCTTCCAGAGAGCGTCTCTCTGTCTCCAGGTCCATCTTTAGTGTCTCCACCGTCAGCAGCTTGTCTCTGAGGTCTCTCTGGGACTCGGTCAGTGCCGTTCTGTCCTCTTTCAGACGTTCTCTGTCTTCCCGGAGCTGTCTCTTCTCCACCTCCAGCTCCTCTCTCTCTTTCTCCAGCTGGTTCCTGCTGCTGATCAGTTCTTCCAGCTGTTTGTTCCTCAGCTTTTCAAAGTTCCTCTTCTCCTCCATCACATCCTTCTTCACCCTCTCAAGCTCTGCCATCTCCGTCTTCAGTTTGTCCCTTCTGTCCCCGTTTGTCTCCATGTACAGGAGACCACCTCTCCCCATCTCCTGTCTCAGTCTCCTCTTTTCGATGCACTGTTTCAGTTCCTCCAGGAACGTCATCTTCCGCTCAGGGTTTACCTTTGAGACCAGGACGTCCTTGGATCTCTGAGCTTGTCCTTTCTCAGAAAGTCTCTCCCTCATCTCTTCCAGAGAGCGTCTTTCTTTCTCCAGGTCCATCTTTAATGTCTCCACCATCAGCAGCTTGTCTCTGAGGTCTCTCTGGGACTCACTCAGTTCTTTCAGCTGCTCGTTCTTGAACTTCTCAAAGTTCTGCTTCTCCGCCTCAAACTCTGCCACGTGTTTCTGAAGTGTCTCAGAAGCCATGTCAGCGTCCTGCCGTTCTCTGGAGACCTCCAAGTGGATCTCCTCCGTTCCACGAGCCTCAGAGGCTGTTCGGACCTCGGAAACTTGCTGGCAAGGCGGACGAACGGAGGGCTGTTGGAAAGACATTGGACCAAATATCTAACTAAATAAATACCTGTCGTGTATCGAACCCTGTTCTCGTCTGTAAATAATCGTCGCTGAGGCGATTTAAAAACTGTTTTCAGTCGTCAGTCGTGTGAAAATATCTCTCTAAACTCCTAAATGATGCTTACCGTCTGGAAACCAGTGATAAACTGAGAGACAGGTCTGTTTGATGCAAGCATTAAGCATCAAGCATCAAAGGATCAAAGGATCAAAGGGTCAGACCTTCTGGAGTGTGACATCATCAGTGACATCATGCTGCTGCTCCTGCAGCTAAGCCCCGCCCCCTTAGAACCAACCTTCACAATGAAAGTTTAAACAATCACAGCTTTGATAACAGGATTCTTTGAAGGTTTTTCATAAAATCTGCAACAGTTTAATGTTTGAAACTGCACAGCTGGACACCTCAGGGGTCAAAGGTGATCACCGTTGAGTTTAAGGTTCAAGGGGTCAAAGGTCACAGTAACCCCTGTGTCTCTACAGTTCTGTCTGTCTGTCTGTCAGCAAAGATCAGATAAAACTGATGAAATGTTGGGTTTAATTCTGGTTCTGACCCGGATTCTGACCCGGATTCTGACCCGGATTCTGACCCGGATTCTGACCCGGATTCTGACCCGGGTCACTCTGAGGCCTCGATGGAGGTTTGATCTCTGAGTTTTATTAAACTTTTTGTGTTTTCCTGAACTTCTGGAGCTGTTTGAAACAGATGAACATCTCTGAGGTTAGACGTGTTTTCCTGCCTGGACTTCATTAAACGGACAATCTGTCTCTGAGTCTGTCTCTGTCCCTGTCCCTGTCTCTCTCTCTCTGTCTCTGTCTGTCTCTGTCCCTGACTCTGTCTCTGTCTGTCTTTCTTTCTGTCCCTGTCCCTGTCCCTGTCTCTCTGTCTCTGTCTCTGTCTCAGGCGTACGGAGGGTTTCTGTCCACCCTGCTGCTGCTGTCTCACACGTCCACCATTAAATGTGGCGTCTCCGTCGCTCCCATCACCGACTGGAGACTTTATGGTGAGAATCAAACAACAAATCCTTCCTGGGATAAAATCTCCACATCCTGAAGTTAAACCTTCAGGTTTAAACTTCTCTGCGATTAATAAAGTTTTCACTCCTGAAGGATCGGCGTGCTCCGAGAAGTACTTTGGTTTCCCCTCGAAGGAAGGATCCCGGTACGAGGTGAGGTTTGTTCGGAGGGACATGAAGATTAAAGACGTTTCAGTTTGTGGAGAATCGACCTCTGTTTGTTGGACAGGTCTTCAGTCTGCTGGGAGACGTCTCACAGAGTCCCAAACACTTCCTGATCCTCCACGGCACGGCGGACGGTGAGTTCATGAACCCCCATACCATCAGAGAGGCTGGCTGTGAACCGTGATAACAGTGAAGAAACGTTTCTTTATTCTGTAAACCAAAGGTCCATATCTTTGTTCCACCAGTTTTAATGTTTACTACGATAAAAATGAACAAAAAGTTGGGTTTTTAATTTGGTTTTATTTATATTTTTCACACAGTTCTGCTTAAAATAAACACAGAAACTGTCTGGATTTATAAAATATAAACGATATAAATCAGCTGTAGTTTCTGTAAACGTTTAGCAGCAGAAAAACCAAACAAACAAACTCGACTCCGACGGTTTGATTCCCTGTTTTTATAAACATGAACGTTTCTGCAGGTCTTACAGCCCGTTTCACTGTTTGTTAATAAACTTTTATTTAATTTTGACAGATAAACGCTTCGTTTAAAAACAAACTTTGTCTATAAGTCAGTAAAAGAGGAGCCTGTTTGCTGGAATATGCTGCGTTTGTCTCGTCTGATGAACGTGTTAGGAGATGAACAGATTATTTCTGTTTCTTTCAGCCTCGGTTCATTTCCAGCATTCTGCAGAGCTGCTCAGACTGCTGTCAGCGTCTGGCGTGAATTACACGCTGCAGGTAAGCTCCTCCTCCCTGAGACGTGTCAGGAGTTTATTTAGCTTCTGTCAGCTGGGAGGACGCGCTTCTCTAAAGACAAACTGTCTGTCCAGATTTTCCCGGACGAGGGACACGTCGTCTCCGCCGGCAGCCGGCGCTACGAGCTGAACTCGGTGCTGACCTTCTTCAGGCGCTGCTTCGAGGGCGAGCAGCCGGTCCTGCCGGACACGCCGAAGGAAGACGAGTGAAGCCTGAACGTTTCTGATCAGTGTTTACGCTCACAGACGGGTTTATAAAACGATTCCATCAGATGCTGAGAAAATATGAGCTAAAAATGAGGTTTGAGATCTTTAAACTCTGTTTCTCTACTCTTTTAGGATCCCTGTGGTCTAAACTCAGATGAAGGTGAAGACGAGGGTTTCGTTTTTAAATCATTGAAGCTTCTTTTACTTTTTATCACGTCGTTTAAAAGAAGCAGACGAGGAAAAATGTGGATTTATCTACAAATATCACCACAGCATTAAACAATAAAGTGGCACATTGCAGCTTTAATCTTAACGAGATTTGAACACATTTTTGAACATGAACCAAAGTTTCATCTCTAAGCTCTGATCACTGATGTCTGTGTGGAGATAAACTTATTAAAAAATAAATAAAAGTACAAATCTGTCCATTTCAGAGGCTGCTGTTGAGTAAAAAGTCATGTAAATATTTACTAAATCAAAGCAAACAGGACAACTAAACATTTCCTGCTTGTTCTTTTTATCTTATTAAAGTTTATATTTGACAGAAGCAACACGGGATGAAACAGACTGAATGTCTTCAAGAAAAAACATAAATAATCCAACATCCTGACAGATCTGAAGGTTTAAACTGCTGGGTTTCTTTCCCTTCTTAAACTTTTAGATGTTTGATGAAGTGTTTTCGTTTTATCCTGTAGTTATTCTCATTTTAAATGTTTATAAGCAGCTGTAATCTTTGTTTGGCACATTTTAAATCCCACAATGTGACAAAGGTTTGAAACGAAACCTAAAGCTTGTAAAAAGATGGATCTCTGCTGTCGCTGTGTCACTTCCTTATGTGGAAACTGTCCATAGTTTTAATTAGGATTCTATACTTATATATACTCCTGTATTTGTCTGTAAAGCTGCATCTCATCCTGTTATTTATCACATTTAATGGAAAATGTCCTCAGTAAGAGTCGCTTGTATACCTGGGAACATTTGTACGTAAAAATAAATGATTAAACCTGATATTTTTTCATGTTTTGTTTGATCTTTACCATCATTTGGACCATTTTCTGACTCCTGTGAGTCTGGCAGGTTTCCCCATAAGTTGTGAAATGGAACAAATCATTAAAAACCACCAAGAGCCAAAACTTTAACATAAAGATGTAAAAATGTCAAGAGAAAAAAAAACAGTCTCATTGTTTATTTTGTAGAATTGATGTTTAAATTTGGACCAAATTGGTGAAATGTTCCTTTATCTCACTTCCACTTGTGGCTTCGGAATGGGTTTCCTCCTTTTTGTTTCGCCGGCGAACGAGCCGGCTAGAAGTAATCAGGAGCCCCTCCGGTGCTGGGATTTCACTTTAAAAATATAAACAATTTGTTGGTTTGTCTTGTTGGTAATTGTTGACAGGATAAATGAGCAGCAAGGAGAAAACTACCAGCGATCAGTTTACTGACTGATCACAGACAAGATCAGATTTACACGCCGCTGAGTGCGCCGGAGGAAAGATGGTGCGGATCCAGCGATGGACAATTAGGGAAACGTGGGCGACTCTGAAAGAAGCAACCCTGAAGATAAGCTAACAGCAGAACTTTGTTTTTTTGTTTTTGTTTTACGGAGCAAAAAAACCAACCGTTTTCTTACTGAAGTGGATTCTGAATGCTATGAAGACATGGATGACCAGAATTAAGACGGTTTGGGTGAGTTTACAGTCTGTGTTTTGTGCTTTTGGGAATATGGGTCGAGCTAATTAGCCGCTGACAGTTAAACGCGGAAAACGTTTTGACCCAATGTATTGTTTTTACATTTCCTTATTTGATGTTTTATATTTGGGTTTATCCTAAAACTACTGTTTCTTCGCTCTTATCGAAACTAAAACCCACATAAATGCTGTAAGTTTAGAAACAAAACCGAGCAGTGTTGCGGTGAAAAATGTACCATGAAGAGCTAACCTGCGGTGGGAACTTTGTTAGCTTAGCATTTGCATAGCCGTTAGTATAGCGTTAGCATTAACCGCTAGTGTAGCATTAACCGTTGGTTAGCTTAGCGTTAGCATAACCGTTAGCTTAGCGTTAGTATTAACCGTTAGTGTAGCATAACGGTTATGTTACACTAACATTAGCGTTAGCATTAATCGTTAGCATCACAGACATTACTATGACAGACTTTCACGGAATAACTGTTATCTTAAGATAGTTTCATGGATAATTTTTTTGACTGAAAGACTACACTATAATGTATTACCTTTTATAAACTTGTGCATAATAAATAAAATCTAAATATATCATTAGATTGCAGCATGACAATTTCCAATGTTAGTTATATTTTATAAGATCCATTGGTACATCAAGTGGGTGTAAAAATGTTGAAAACAGGGTCTTTCATTTTTTAAATTTCATTAATAAAATAGCACTTAAGTGTTTTCACTGCATCAGTATATTTACCTTAAGCCTCATAATTGTGATAATGCTTTGATATAAAAAATTAAATCACACCATTAAACTAATAATGTTTTTGTTGTTCTTTACATTTCTTTAACCAGACCAGACGCATGTACTGCAGGATTAACCTGAGGGTCCCAGTCCTGGACCGGTTTTTTAACTGAGAAGATCCTTGACCGGATGTCCGATGAAGCAGGGAGTCTCTGGTGGTGAACCTGGATCGACAACGTGGTTGGGGCGCCACAGTTGAGACCCTGGTGTTGCTTTTCTACAGGGTGGTCTGGAGTGTTTTGGATGCCTCGTTCTACCGTCCACCGAGCTGCCCTGACGGTCAGTGCTATGGAAACAGGAAGCTGTTCCGTTCCATCATCCTCCAGGCAGCGTGTGACCATCGGGGCCGCTTCAGGGACACTTATGTGGGCCGGCCTGAGTCGGTGCACGATTCCAGGCTCAATAACAGAGCCTGCCCTGGAATGATGAAGACAAGGATCAGGGTCATCTTCCTGCAAGCGCTGGAGGTGCACCACAGCTTTGTACCTCACGTAAGTGAACATGGCAGCTACATTTCTTACACACACACACACATATATATATTATATTTTTCTTTATTCTGCAGGTCATCTGCTGCGTTCTCCACATCTGCCTCAGTGCTGGTGATGTTGTGGCCCCGGAGGAGGAGGAGGAGCTCTCTGACGGGACCACCTGTCTGCCCTGAAGGAGGTACCAGCGGACCACGACTACTTTTAATAGGCAAGTAATCCATCTTTGAATCTGTAGTAAAGATCTGACCTTTGAAGGATGCAGCCGCTGAACTGGACACAGCTAATGTCTGTGGTTAGCATAGCTGTTAGCATTAGCATAACGCCATAGTTTCACATCCCAGGTATAAATTATGTTTTAATTTTAAACTATAAAACAATATTTAGTTTGTATTCTAAAATAAATACAATTCCTATAAAATTCTGAAATGCAGCCCTGATTAGGTATATTTTAGTATAAATATTCTGGAATAAAAGTGAACTGATCTTTAATGAAGCGCTGCTGTTTTGTTAAAATGTTTGTTTTTTATTTTATAAAGTGATTATTTTGAATCAGAAGTTACTAACTGCACAGATATTAGCTTTTCAAGAACAAAGAAATATTAAATTAGTTTAGTTTGTTAGAAATTAGCATGTTCATGTTTATAACTGAGTTTAGCTTGTTTGTTTTATAATTTACTTTATTTGTGTACTTGTGTTCAAAATCACTTGCTGGTATTTTTCAATATGGATTTATTTTAAAATTCTCCATCTTAACAGCCTTAAAGCGATCTGTAGTTTGGTTTGAACAAGTCTTTGGGATCTCCAGCCTGATGTTTCAATACGAGAAGCTCCACAATAATAGGTAACATTATATGAAGGGATTTCCCGACACTACGGCTCATTTCTGAAGACACAGCTGTTAGAAACCTTAAATTGGATCGGGACGATTAGTTGCTGCTCTGTGGACTCATTTTACCAACAAATGTTTCAGCAGCTCAACATGTCTGCAGAAATAATTCACCAAACAGAACCAATAAATCTGATTTTTATTGGTTCTTTTTCAGGCTCCTGCTGACGGCCCGGTTCGACCCAGTCAGGCCCGGTCTTCAGCTGCCATCCAGACGGACTCACTTCACACCACAGGTGAGGATTTATTTTATTCCAAGTTATCAGCCTGATGGTGTGAACGCTGACTCAGCAGCTGTTTGTGGGTCAGAACCTTCGGCTGCTCTGACTTGAACTTAAATATTTAACTTTATTTACGGAGAAACAAGCTGCTTCAGCTGCTGTTCGGCTGCTTTTAGCTGCTCAGCTTCAGCGTTCACACAGAAAACGCAGGTTGGTGTAGTTCAGGGTTTGTATTTTTGTTTTTATTTATTTATAATAATCACTAGAGGACAATCACAACAACCCCCTGATTCTGCCCCTCCCCCTCCCTTTAAAACAGCTAAAAGAACGAGAACAAGCATTACAAAATCAGCCGAAAGGAAAACAGAGGAGAAATATACAAGAAATCCAGGTGAACTCAATCCTCATAGACTAAACCTCCTATGAGATCTGAAAAATATATTTCTGTACACGCTCTGCTGGGAGACTGTCTGTCTCAGATTCTGCTCCTCAAACATGTCTGACCTCGGCGTTTATTTTAAATGAGCGGGCGTGGATTAAAGGGATGATTCCTCTATTTTAATCTGGGATTGGGAGTCACTCGTTTGCAGTGAAGATCAGACTGTCTGGAGGAGGATCTGTGAATAACTGAGATTATTAAGATGGAGCAGATCGAACACGGAGGCCTTAAAGTGACAGTTCAGATCTTTAGAAGAGGGGGTCTGAGAGCCGCTGAGGAGGAAGATGAAACCCTGTCAGACTAAAACTATAAACAGGAGTGGCTCACTGTAGTCCAGGCTGCCCACGACGCTGTTTTTAAGCTCGATCTGCTCTCCAGACAGAAGGAAGTCCGACTGCTTTAAAACCCAACTCCAGTTAAAATAAACGGGTTCTCCCTTTAAGAGGACAGGAAGCAGAACCCTGAAGTCGGGTTCTGCCGTCAGCAGGATGGTCTCTGATGGCGGGGTGAAGGTGAGGAGCATGCACGTGGTGTGGGAGGTCCTCCGTGTGCTCTGCTGAGAAACCGAGCGTCCCAGAACCAGAGGTCCGTTCCCGGCGGCGCCTCCGAGGTGTCCTCCATCTTTAACACATTTATACATTCACACGAAGAAGTGCTCAGAACAAACACAGCTCTGCGTCCACGCCTGGATTAACTCTGGGTCCAAAAGGCTTTGATGGGCTTCAGTTCAAGCCTTACTCTTCCTCCTCCTCCTCTTCCTCAGGCAGCGGTAGCGACTCCTCCTTTAGACACTCCCTGTAGAAGCTGGTCAGCGTGGCGTAAAGATGGTGGCGACTCTGCTGCGACAGGAAGTGACCTTCGTCTGGATAAATCTGCAGAAACAACCAGATCATAAAATATATTCAAATACCTGGTGTACTTGTACTTCAGGGTTAGTATTAATACTTTAATGTTTTTGTTCTTTCAGGAGGAAGTTCTCCCCAAATCTTCAAACTGAGATCGCTGCAGGTAAGTACTGCACACAGACTCCTTTAAAGTGAGGCCAGATGAGCGCAGCTTGAATAACTGATGTAAGTCTTCAAACTAAAAATAAGTGCCGATTTTTTTGTTAAAACTATTCAAAGCATCTCATATTTACACATTCCTTCCCTGTGTGCTGACTCCAGCAGGTTGCCTTGGCGACCAGTGAATACAACGGTGCGTTCAGGGTCACATGCATAAGTGGGAGAGGTCTATTCTTAAAGCGTTGTTGCTCCCATGTTAACGGCGCCACGTTTTTACGGTGAACTCAGTCACTGACAGATGGTGGATAGAAAGGATTGAGCCACAATTCTCTCAGCTCCTACGTTTCCTGAAGGCAACATGAGTGACAAGAGCCTCCTTCCTTCTCTGTTAGGCTGTCACTCATGAGGCCACGCCCCCTACACAAAATCAGGGCCAAAAGTCCTCAAATATCAAAATATGGAAAACCCCACTTTTTTAAAGGGATATTCTGTCTGATGTAGTCCATATTAAACCTTCAGTCAGCCTGGATCAGAACATCAATCTTTGTGTTTCAGCTACAACTCAGGCATGAAAACACCGGACAGAAGTTTGGACGGCTGAGGTCCAGCAGCATTAGAACGTCTCTAAAACAGCAGAAATATAATTTTAAAGCTTCACCTCTGGATCAAAAACGAAACATGAACCCGACTGTTTTTACATCTGAGGCGTCTTGTTTCAATCCTTCACAATAAGAGTCTCAGGTTGTTTGGAGGCTCTTATTGTGAAGGATTGAAACAGGAATAATAAAAGAAACCACCTTAAACTGCACATTATCCTGTAGTTATCGTATTTTCCGGACTATAAGGCGCATTAAGTGAAACAAAACAGCCCGTCCTTTCAGAGAATACTTCACCGACGTAAGCGTCAAAATAAAAGCCTCCGCCATGGGCAACTATAATTGAGCCCTAATGCAGTAAGCACCAAAGTCGTACTAAAACATCACGACTGCTAACATATATAAGGCGCCCTGTCGCTTTTTAAGAGCGCCTTATAGTCCAGAGAATACTGTAACTCAGAAACAAAACATTTTATATTGCTGTTATTTCTGCTGGTCCCGGTGGGCTCCGCACTAAATAACTGAAGCCAGGAAGCAGCCGCTCACCTGCATGGAGTAGTTGGCCCCGACCTTCACCAGGTTCCTGACGAGCTCGGCCGTGTGCTGGAAGTGAACGTTGGCTGGAAGAAAAACAATCGGACACAAAGCCGACATGCATGATTCCTCAGCATCAATTCAGATTAGCAGCTTTTCTTTTGTCTTTTGATTAAAAACGATCTGCCTCATTACCTCCCCGGATTGGAAACTTATTGTTTGTGTGATTTATTCGCTCTCACCGTCTGCCGTGCCGTGCACCAGCATCAGTCTCTGCTCCCGGAGAGCCTGGACGTTCTGCAGCAAACTGGAGAACTGAGGAGGACAGGAAGGAGCTGGCTTTAGATTCAACCTGATCCGTACCACGTTCTACAATCGTCTTCTTCTACATCTGTTTGTTTTTACTCCCTCATATCAAGGATGAGATGAGCCCATCACCTCGCTGATGTTTTCTAGGCCTGAATTCTTTCTACAAATCATGAGAGAAACGTTGTTCTGTGTTTAAAGCTGAACATGACATCTGAGGCCTGAGAGGCAGGGAAGCCTTTACCTGAGCGACAAAACAACAACAACACAAACAAAGGCAGAGCTTCACTGAGCCTGACAGCTGCAGGAGCTCAACTGTGTCAGAGATGATGTGCTTTCAAAGCTCAGCAGCAGGAGGAGGAGGCTAAGAACACGAACCTGATATCTGCTGTCATCTCGTAACGGCATGCCGAGGTACCGCTCCGAGAACGCTGACGCTGTGAATGAGAAGTGATGGATCGTTAACGGAGCTGCTGCTGTCACCCCAGGCCCAGATAACAGGAAGGAACAAATAAAAGGCTTTAAACTCCGCGGCTTCACGACGCCTGGTGCAGGTGTGGCGTGAGCTCGTCTTCCTCACCGTAGAGCTTCCAGTCGGTCACCGGCGACACGGCGCACGCACATCTGAACAGGCTGTCTGTGGACCTGAGCATCATGAGCGTCAGGTACGCCCCGTAACCCTGCAGGACCAACAAAGCCAAGCTGTGAGCTCGCACCGGGCCGAGAAGACAAGTTTACGACTCACTGCCCCACCTTTCCAAACACCGCTATCCGTGTCCGATCGATGAACGGAAACTTGATCATGTATCTGGGAAAACAAAAACACGTTAAAAGACCTCGACTTACTGATCTGCTTCCTTATCGTCCGACCCGCAGGTGGAACTCTTCCTAAACGACTCATTAATGTTTAGTTTCGCAGACGAGATAAAAACGTTCGGAGTCGTACTCGACCGCAGCGATCTGGTCCTGAACGTCCACCGTCCCCAGCCTCTGGTGGACTTCGTGCAGGATCCTCTGGCCCTGCAGGCCGCTGCCCCGCCCGTCCAGGCGGGCCACCACCACGCTGTCAGAACTGACCAGAACCGAGTCCCAGCTGAGGGAGAACCGGTCACTCACAGTCTGACCACCGGGGGCGCCCTCGCTGCAAACAGAACAGAAAGATGGAGGCTTTTAACCAGCGAGGGAACGAGGACCCGGTTCTCCAAACTGAGGAGGTTCTGTACGTACATCATCAGCAGGAGGCCGTAATGACGAGACTCGGAGAAGTCCGGAGGGTAGGAGATCTTCAGAGGTAAATCTGTGGAGAAGTTACACAAAACGGAGTAAAAAAAAGACCTGAAGCTTCTCCGATCCACTCAGTGGAAACTGAAAACCTTTATCCTCACCGAAATGTTCTACAGGAACGGTCCTGAAGCCCGTCTGCTGGATCCGTTTGTACTTCAGAGCCGCCTTCAGGACCGAGTTGTTCTCCAGAACGTAGTGACCTGTGGAGACGAAGGAGCTCCGCTGAGAGGGTGGAAACTGACCCGAGTCTGGTGGGTCCATTTAAACCAGCGATCCTGGTCCTGGAGGACCTCCATCCGGTCTCTGCTCCTCAGCAGGTCTTCAGTCAGAGCAGAGAAACACCTGAAACCTGCAGGACGGAGGTCCTCCAGGACCAGGACCCTGGTTTAGACTGTTTGGAGCTGAAAACATCGGTGTGAATCTAAACCTTATTAAAAACCTAAAAGCTTTGATGCAGTTTGTTATTTGACAGATTAATTTAATCTGAGAACTGAAAACACCGCCGCCGCCTCAGAACAAACTAATCTGAATGGAAATAAAACCAGAATTGATGGACGTCTCATTACAGAGCCCCAGCTGTGGAGGGCGGTTCTGTCCAAATAACCCGTGGCAGATTGCTTCAGCACAGCTGTAACCTCTGGAGGACGGGGGGACGGCGAGAGACGGCCGGAGACGAGGCAGGTGTCCTCAGGATTAAAAATAAATCCAGCTCTGGTTCCTCAAGTCAGGGAAATAAAATCTACCTGAAATGAATCTTATCAACCTGCTGGTTTGTTCTGACCTTTGACCTCTGAAGTATTAAATAAATTATTTTAATGAATTTCAGGATTTAGTCACGGATTCGTCCCTTTTTAGCTGATAAAATCTAATTATTTCAAATTAAACCAGCTGGTTAAAGCTCAGTTATCTTAACTAACCTGGAGAAGAGTTGAGCTGCTGAAGTTTGGAGGAAGAAGGACCGAATCTACAGATGTTTTATATTTACTGAAACATCTGTCTGAGGTTTGGTTTCCATAAAAGCAACAATGATTAAAACCAGGAGAGAGTTTAAATGATACTGATGAGTCATGAAGTATCAAACGTTTCTCCGTCACTTACTGGAGCTGTTGAGGTCGTATAAAATCACAGTTGGAGCTCCGGGACCTGACAGGGACAAAAACACAAACTATGAAAAATAAAACTGGATGTCTGAACTCGTTACTCCGTCCTGCTTCTGTGTGGGTCACACAGAAAGAAACGTTCCTGAGGTTCCTCAGGTTCTCCTCACCGACCCGTTCAGAACCAGAACCCACCGGGCTGAGAGTAGAACCTCTCCAGTTTCAGGTCCTCTGATGAACTCATCAAGCTTCACATGAGTTCATCAGGTTTATTCAGGCTGTAAATAACAGATTAAATATATACATTTACTGAATCCATCATATATCCATCTGTAGTTTGGTGTCCTTGGTCCTGTCTTATCACCATGGTAACCAGGTCAGAAACAGCCTCTAAACCACGCCCAATTAAACCTCCCTCCCGTAACCGCGGTAACGCTGGCGGCGGCCTACCTTTACAGCGCAGGAGGACGTGCTGCTTGTTGGCGCTGATGTCGGCGTCGAAGTAGGAGCAGTGAGTTTTATTCAGCCTGCAGGTCAGACAGGTCCGAGTGAAGAGACCCACCGTCTTCACACTGAGGAGGGACAGGGAGGAGGAGGAGCAGGGAGGAGGAACACGGAGGAGGAGCAGGGAGGAGGAAGAGGAGAAACAGGATGAAGGAGCTGACTCCTCTTACAGTTCATTAATGCAGTAAGAAGAGCAGCTTCCTCTCTCTGCGCTCAGAATGTGTTTAGAACGGATCTTTGAAGCCAGGAGAACGTCGAGAACGTTGAGTTTAGGACCAACTGAAGGACGGTAATAAAAAGCCGAACCTGTAAAGCTGCTGACTTCGTGACGATCCCTCGGTGCTGAGGAAGTACCTGAGGAGGAAGAAACACCCGGGATGAGCACGCTCCCTACCCTCACTACAGTGGTCTGAGGCGTCGGCGTGAACTCACAGGTTATCGGTGTTCTCGTCGTAGGAGACGACCTTCGTCACCTCCCAGTTCCCCGAGGTGAGATGTCGGACTTCGTTCTGATCCGCTCTGAACTGGGAGATCACAACGAAAAGGGCAAACATGAGACAGGAACGTTCTCGAATTAACAAAATAAAATGAAGCTGCTTTTTGTTTCCGACCAGAGGAAGCCTTTCAAAATAAAAGCCTGAAACTCACCTGAGTTGTGAACATGGCGATGTGGTGAAACTCTCCACGTCCTCCTTGTTTCACCGGAACCGTCAGGAAGAACCGGCTCCCGTCTTTGGAGAACATGGGTTCTTGGTTCTGCAGGGAGAACGTTTGACGGTGAAAACATGAACTGGAGAACAGAGAACAGTAAGATAATAATGTTCCCCCACCACAGATCTGAGCTCAGAGACGGAACAACAGGACCGGATCAGGGGTTAGTTTTAGGTCAAATATCTTCATCATAAATTAATGATTCCTTCTCCACTGAGACGGGTCTGAAGAGAACCTCCTTAGAACCTTCACAGAAATAAAAAAAACGAATAAATTCAAACTTTACCTGCTTTGAAAGCCAGAGCTCCGAGCTTTCCTCGTGTCTCTGAAAGACAAAACAAACAATTCACTGCGATTGTTAAAGACAAACTTTATCAATATTTCTGTCAGAAGGTTCCGGCGGCTCGCCGGCTTCAGCGCGGTTCTGGGCGCCGCTGAGCGTCCACGCCGAGCCCGAGACGTTTAACACCGTCTGATTCTTCTGAAGCCCGTCCTGATTAAAGATCCACACCGGGAGAGTCTCTACAGGTACCGGGTCGGTCCAGAACTTCCTGCACCAAACGGACAACATGTGATGACCTTCAGCCTCAGAGCGGAGTCTGATCTTCGTCACACGGGGCGAATCGGAGCGATGATGAAGTCATCCGATAATTCTGCAGAAGACGGAGTCGATTTGTGGAGCAAACATCAAAAATGGTTTTTCAGAGAAGTTTTCAGCACCTTCATCTCCTCCGAAGTCTGAGGAGGTTAATGAGGGTCTGGGCTGGACCTCCTGCTCAACAGGAACAAACAACGACCAGAGGAGAACTTCTGACAGACCGACGGTCCAACAGAACCACAAACATCTGGGTTCATCTTGATGAAGGTGCCAACATGAAGAGTGGAGCTAAAGAGCTGAAGCTCCGCAACAGAGCAGGAAGTCCTGGTGGTCCTGATGACCCTGGTGGTCCCGGTGGTCCCAGTGATCCTGGTGGTCCTGATGACCCTGGTGGTCTTGATGATCCTGATGGTCCTGATGACCCTGGTGGTCCTGATGATCCTGGTGGTCTTGAAGATCCTGGTGGTCCCAGTGGTCCTGATGATCCTGGTGGTCCCGGTGATCCTGGTGGTCCTGATGACCCTGGTGGTCCCAGTGGTCCTGGTGGTCCTGATGACCCTGGTGGTCCCAGTGGTCCCAGTGCTCCTGGTGGTCCTGATGACCCTGGTGGTCTTGATGATCCTGATGACCCTGGTGGTCCTGATGATCCTGGTGGTCTTGAAGATCCTGGTGGTCCCAGTGGTCCTGATGATCCTGGTGGTCCCGGTGATCCTGGTGGTCCTGATGATCCTGGTGGTCCCGGTGATCCTGGTGGTCCTGATGACCCTGGTGGTCCCAGTGGTCCTGGTGGTCCTGATGACCCTGGTGGTCCCAGTGGTCCCAGTGCTCCTGGTGGTCCTGATGACCCTGGTGGTCCTGATGATCCTGATGACCCTGGTGGTCCTGATGATCCTGGTGGTCTTGAAGATCCTGGTGGTCCCAGTGGTCCTGATGATCCTGGTGGTCCCGGTGATCCTGGTGGTCCTGATGACCCTGGTGGTCCCAGTGGTCCTGGTGGTCCTGATGACCCTGGTGGTCCCAGTGGTCCCAGTGCTCCTGGTGGTCCTGATGACCCTGGTGGTCTTGATGATCCTGATGACCCTGGTGGTCCTGATGATCCTGGTGGTCTTGAAGATCCTGGTGGTCCCAGTGGTCCTGATGATCCTGGTGGTCCCGGTGATCCTGGTGGTCCTGATGATCCTGGTGGTCCCGGTGATCCTGGTGGTCCTGATGACCCTGGTGGTCCCAGTGGTCCTGGTGGTCCTGATGACCCTGGTGGTCCCAGTGGTCCCAGTGCTCCTGGTGGTCCTGATGACCCTGGTGGTCCTGATGATCCTGATGACCCTGGTGGTCCTGATGATCCTGGTGGTCTTGAAGATCCTGGTGGTCCCAGTGGTCCTGATGATCCTGGTGGTCCCGGTGATCCTGGTGGTCCTGATGACCCTGGTGGTCCCAGTGGTCCTGGTGGTCCTGATGACCCTGGTGGTCCCAGTGGTCCCAGTGCTCCTGGTGGTCCTGATGACCCTGGTGGTCTTGATGATCCTGATGACCCTGGTGGTCCTGATGATCCTGGTGGTCTTGAAGATCCTGGTGGTCCCAGTGGGCCTGATGATCCTGATGGTCCTGATGACCCTGGTGGTCCTGGTGGTCTTGGTGGTCAGAGCGAGAGGTGGACGTACGGCAAGCCAAGCAGGTCATAAATCAGACTTGTTGTGGAAACCAAAGGGGTTCCAGGTTGGTGTGCGTTTAATAAATGTTAGAAATGCGTCTTTAATAAGCTCCGCCCAGGTATGAACGCCACACCATGGTGAGCCACCTGAATCTGTCTGTCAGCAAAATATCTCATCAACTGGATCAATTCTAATGAAACTTGATGAAAATGATCATTGAATAAAAACAACTCAAGATGGCCGCCACATCCAACTGAACTGCCTCGACTGGGTCAGACGCTGAGCTGAACTTCTGTAAACAGGTGACGCATTCAAAAACAGGTGCAGGACTCTGTTAGACCCGTTAACGGCGGCGGCGGCGGAGGGAACACCCACCGTGACGCAGGCGCCCGTGGTGGTGTCGCACACCGTCAGGATGGAGATGTTCTGGGCCCGGTTCAGCCACCGCACAGCCGTCCTGGTCTTACTGATCCACTTCACCATGGTCACATAGTGCTCCCTGTGAAGACAAACTGGGACATGAGAGGACGTCTCAGAGGACATCCAGACCACGCCGGTCTGAGTCCTCCAACATTAAGGTTTCCTCTAGAAAACACCGGCTGAGACACGAGGACAGTGTCCAGTCCTGGTTCTGGTCCTGGTCCTGGAGGTCCTGCAGGTTTCAGGTGTTTCTCTGCTCCTCACTCAGATAAGAGAAACACCTGAATCCTGCAGGATGGAGGTCCTCCAGGACCAGGACCAGGACCAGGACCAGGACCGGACACCCCTGCTGTAGCTCCTTCAGGATATAAAGACCCTGAAGGTTTAGAAGAAGAAAACAGGACGTCTTGTTTCTTCAGTGATTTCCCTCCAGGAACATCTGAAGAATGTTTCTGAGCCTGCAGTGGTTCCTCTCTGTTCCTTCATGGAAACATGATTCATGACTGAATTAGCTGCTAATATCTGGGCCGGTTAAGGAATCGTTCCGGTCCTCGGCTGGCAGTCCGGCGTCTTTTAGAGTCGTAATAAAAATGTTATAAAATTCAACAAGAAACGAGTCCGTTTATAAAAGCCAGCAGGGAGCGGTTTCTGGAAGCTGCCAGCTTGTATTTTTGTAACCAGTCTTCTTACTGCAGACGTGGGGCTTTAGGCCCCGCCCACTCCCCACTCACAGTCATGGTGTTTGTTAACCTGGACTTGGAGGGACTTTTATTGTGAAAGAGCAGCTCACCGCAGCTTCAATGTCTCCGGGGGCATCAGCTCCAGCGTGTGCGTCGGCCCGTAGATGTTCACCACGTAGAGCTTCACCGCCGGGTTGGGCTGGCCCGCCTGCAGGAACAGGAAGTTCTGACTCAGAGCTGCAACTTTAAGTGGTTTGGGCTGAATTATAGATGGAGATCAGCCTCCTGACCTCCAGTTACACAACACGACGGGTTAGTGCTCGGCTCGGAGCTGAGGATTACATAAACGCTGCGCAGAAACATTCGTTACGAACCTCGCTGCTTTTATCGTAGTTTAAATTTAAATAAACAACTTTAGACGTTCGACTCTGAGTCACGATGTTTTGAACCAAAATGCAGAATCCTAGCTGCTTCGGCCCACTCTTCTTTCCATCGTTCCAGGTTTCTGCTCTCGTTCGCGGCCGTACCTTCGGGTAGGGGTACTGCTTTCCTCTCGGGTACGTGGCGCCGGTGAAACGAGGCAACGCCATGTTGGGCACCAGGCTGTCGTTGAGAACCAGGAAGGCCAAGCGCTCCCCGTCCGGAGACCACCAGTGGGCCACGTGGGTCTGCAGGATCTCCTCTGTTCACAGGAAGAACATTCAGAACCAGCTGCAGACACTAATTGGTGATAAAACCTCCAGAATAACCTCTAACAGAATGTAAAGCTCATAATTAATTTACTTTATGGTATAAAATGTGGTCTAATTGCCCTTTCATGTAGAATATGCATTTCTATACTGTCCCTAATGGACCCACAGACACGCTGAAGCAGAAGGAAAAAGGAGTTCAATTAAGCTCCAATTCGGGGTCAACCATCACTTATTGTTCTATAATTATAATTCATAAGATAATTAACACCAGAAGGAATAAAAAAAAACAGTTTGAGTTACAGATTTAAATAACTTTCCCCCCAGAGAGGCGGATAAAACTGACAGTTTGTGTTTGAATAAAACAAACAGACCGACTCGTCGCCCAGAGGGAAAATATCTGCAGCAGAACAAACATGATGAATATTTCATAACTTCTTTCTGCTAAAATATTCCTGTTTATAAACACGAGGATTTCCAGCTAAATCAGCTCGGCTGCAGGAGGTTTAAAGGTTTGACACTTGGGAACACCCGGCAACACTCGGGAAAACTCGGAAACACTCGGAAACTCGCCCTCGTAGAGCCAGTCGGCGATGCCGTTGAAGACGACGCCTTCCTTCCCCGAAGACGTCAGCCTGAGGGAGTTGCTCTTCACGTGGGATCGATAGTAGATGTTGTTCTCAAAGATGTAGATCTGTGGAGACAGAAGAGCCGACGATGGAATCTGGGAATCTTTCCTTAAATAAAACGCATCAAACTCGACTGTTGGACAGTTGTTCCTTAAAAAAAAGCAGATTTTAAGAAGGAAATGTTGGTAAAAAGTTGATTTAATTGAACTTCAGAGACACAAAGGGACACTCTGCTCATCGTGACGCGAACAGTTAATATCTTACCTGCTGCTGGTAACTGATGTCAGACTGATGAGCTAACGGCTAGTCTGAATCTTCCCCCGTCAGCTTTAAATTATCTGGTTGTTTATATTTAATTCCAAAGATTATCTGGATTCTGGGGGGGGGGCAGTCTCTGATTCTGCTCAGTGCAGGACTGAGCCGTTAGCTCGTTAATCTGCTCAGATTTACACCTCAGGTGTCGTCTACAGCAGGTAAGATACTGACTGCTCACAGGCGACAAAGAGGAGGAAGGTGACGCAGCGAGGCTCGTCTGAAGCGTACTGTCGCCATGGTTACGTCCTCGCCGGCTCCAGGCTGACCTCCGCCTGAAACGCTCCTGAGGGGGACGGCTCGCGGCCCACTCCACTTTAGATTAAACTAACGGGCCCCCAGCTGGACGAAAACGACCCGACGCCCAGAAGTGTTAATAAATAAAAACTTCATTATTCTGCTTTTATCCTCAAACAACTGGATTTATCAGAAACTGCTCCTTTTAAAAATACCTTCAATGTAATTTTCCACCATCTGCAGCTGGAATGTTACAGTAATTTAATTTAAAATATACAGACTGAAATCTTCAGTGACAAAATATGGACTTAATATCCCTTTTGATGGGTAAAAACTGCATTAATGAGTGTTTATCATTTATTATTTTAGCTATAACCTGTAAAACTTAAAGATTAAATAAACATATTGAAGCAGAAATTACCTGATGTACCTAATTTACCTTTTAGGAGCAAATTTAAGGTCAAACACTTAATTAATTTGACTTAAAAACGAAACTGAAGACGTTAGAAGTAATATAAAATCTTATTTGTGCTAAAAGTTTACAGTTCAGTCATGAAACAACTTAAAAAACGCGATAAATACAAAAACCTGTAACTGAAACGCTGATTGCTGGTGACGTCACCCTTCCGCGCTCAACACGAGCCGCCATCTTGTTTGACAAACTCGCTCGTTTTTTGTTTTTTTTTAATAAAGTTTAAAAAAACAAAACTAAACAGCAGAAAGAAGAACCCGCTGATCGCAGCTACTTTCACTCACCTGCAACACAACTACAGCCGAACTTCCGACGAGAATGCGTTTCCGGTTTTCTGCAGTTTTTCTTTACCCTGGCTGTGCTACGAAGCTAACATGCTAACCGCGCAGGTGAACAGCGCCGCTCCGCAGCTGCTGCCCTCTAGCGGCCGGAGCGAGAATCACCCGAACCTGCGCTTAAAGGGACAGTTCAGAACTTTAGAGGCGGGGCTCCGATGAAAAGGTGTAAATATTTACCTGTTTGAACAATCTTAGCTGGAATAATGAGATTATTCTGACTGGATTAATGAGAACAAGACCAAAGTCTCAAAAATGCTTCATTCAAATGTTTATTTTCTTTTTAAATAAACTTTTTTACTATTGTCACTTTAGGGTTAAATGGTTATTCTGACTGCCATTTTGTTCATCAAGGGCACAATCACGTGTCAATCGGGATAAAAAGCTGAGGAAGTGCATAAACAATTAAAATTTTGTGTTCTATTTTATTTAAGCTTTTTTTGTTTTTATTGATTTTATTTCGGTAAATAAGTTAGGAAGTTAAAGTATTTTAGTTTGGAAGTAAAACTGCTGCCTGATATGTAATATATTTTACATACCACTGGTAAAATTATCATAAATTTAACTTATGTCGTAGAGTTATTGTAATTCTCTTTTATCAGCAAAAAACATTTTTACTTTTTTTTACTGTTTTATTCAGAATTTAACCAAAGTTAAAATAATGAAGACGTTTTACCAGAAGCCCAGTCTGGATTATTTTGGATCTGTAGGAATTTTGTCCAACTTTAGTTTTGATTTTTAGTCATTTCTCTCTTTAAAATAATTCAAACTAAAGAACCAAGTTTAGAAATTAGTCTTATTTTTAGATAAGCTGAGAATAAATCAGGCAGGAAGCAGAAAAGTCTCCTGGAACTGGAGCCGGATCATCAAATATAACAAAAAATAATAAATAGATCCTAGTTTGATGTTCTGAACCAGGATCCATCAGCAGCTGCAGGTTCTGATAGAACCAAACCAGGAACTACAGGAACCAAAGGAACCGCTGGATCCTCAGCAGCTGCTCGCAGACACGAACAGAACTGTCGACAACAAAGCTCCGCTGAGCCAAAACAAAATAAAAAAAGATGGAAGCTAATCTGCATTTAATTATAGTTGTCACCTCTAAAGCTGAGCAGGAAATGCTCCAAACAGAAACACAGTTTTACACATTTATAATCGGTTCTAAACACTCTTAAAGTTTGGTTTTCTGATGTAAATTTGCCCAACCTGTTTTTATAAAGTCAGGTTCTAAAACCTGCCGCCTCGCTGATGTTCTGCACCTTCGTTTGGGTTCTCTTTAAAATGCTTTCATCCGTCAAACATCTGATTTATTTCTGAGTTTACACAGAAATGGATCAGATCCAGATGTGGCCCGTTAAAGATGTTTAATTTCCTGAAAAGACCTTCATCTAAAGCAGGTTCTGTTGGATCAACTAAACCTTTGATTAGCAGCAGAACGTCAAGCGTGGAACCTGCAGAACTAATTATCTGATTTATCACAGATTCACACTTTAGAGAAATTATTAAAACTAGAAACTCTGAAGTTCCTGAGCTCATAAAAATGTAGAAAAGACCCAAAAGAAGCTCCATCAGGGTCCCCTTTAACCCGAGGCCACGCCCTCTTTAACTTAAAGCCACGCCCCCTTTAACCCCTCCGGCTCAGCCCTGTTCTGCCTCAGGTTCCGTTGCTGCAGGTGTCTGTTGGTCCAACCTGAGGTTCTCCTCGGGTTCTTCAGCAGCTGTGGAACAAACAGCAGCTGGACCCTGAAAGGTCTCGGTTCTCACCAGCTGTTGGCCTTGAACTCCCCAGGCGGCGTACTGCAGAACCGAGTTGACCACCTCGGGGGGGTCCAGCTCCCAGACCTCCCTGAAACACAAAGATGGACACGCCTCAAACAGAGAAGAAGAAGAAGCAGCAGCTCTGATGAAGCTCGTCTCCGTATCTCAGACAGGAAGTCACCCCGGCGCCATCCAGGTGAGCGTAACTGTCCCTCCCTCCAACCAACACGTCGGCAGGACGCTTCAGAGACGAAACGACGACTTCAGAGAGACACCAACCACAGCATGAGGCTGAGGATGTCTCCAACTGTCTCCAATCGTCTCCAACTGTCTCCAACCATCTAAAACTGTCTCTAACTGTCTCCAACTGTCTCCAACTGTCTCTAACTGTCTCCAACTGTCTCCAACTGTCTCCAATCGTCTCCAACTGTCTCCAACCATCTAAAACTGTCTCTAACTGTCTCCAATTGTCTCCAACTGTCTCCAGCTGTCTAAATTTAGTTTCCAGGAGGGCAAAAAGACAATCTTGGAAAGGACTCATGAGGGAGTCTCTAAAATGTCTCAGAGACACTTCAGAGACTTGCAGTCCTGTTCGCTTGAGTTTTAAACGTGATTCAAACGATCAGGGCGACAAATTTTCCCTCAAAACTGTCAGAGTTTTAGGAACCACGGAGACAAAGAGACAAAGAGACAAAGAGACAAAGAGACGGTTTTCAAAGCCGGCAGCTGAGAACAGAAGCTCAGAATCAGGAGGATCGGAGTTTTATCCAACTGGAGACAAGAAAGAGAAGAAACTGAGACACTCTGAGACACTTTGAGACACTCTGAGACACTTTGAGACACTCTGAGACTAAACTGGGACTAAACTCACTCATAAGAACGCAGGAATTTATTCTCAGGAACGTTTTTACAGAAGCTGGTCGTTCAGTGAGATTCCAGCAGGAAATCTGAGACTTTTTGTTTTTAACTAGTTTCAGAGACAGAGTTGTCCTGCAGGTTGTCCTGCAGGTCCGCTGCTCTGAGTCAGAACATCTGGAACATCTGGAACAGAAACTCACCGAGTGTGAACGTTGTAGATGCTGTAGGACGCCATGAAGGAGTGACGGTAGACCTGCGGGGACAGAAGGACGTTAGATACGCTGCAGGACAAAAAACACGAGATGAGGACAAAAAACAATCAAAGGAAACAGGCGGCCAGATGTTCCCCGGTCAGCAACATCTGCAGCTGAAGACGGTTACATTCTGTCTGAGAGACAGGACGTCTGAGGACAGACGGAGACGGAGGAGGAGGACGGAGTCACAGGTGGAGGACAGAGACAGAGGGGGTGGACAAAGACAGAGGAGTTGGAGGACAGAGAGGGTGGAGGACGGAGACAATCACACTGGAAATAAAGACCTGCCTGTCCTCAGAGGTCAAAGGTCACCATTCAGCTTTTGTTTAAAACGTTTTTCTTTATTTTCTTCCTCAAACCGTTAAAAACTTTCAGCTGATTTTCCTCATTTAGTTTTAGCTGCTGTTCTGAGAGCTTCAGCTGACGAGCTCTTCATCAGGAAGTCTTCCTCAGGTGGAACCCAGGCAGAACCTCCGGAGCTGTCAGTCACACCCACCCGCTGCTGCACCGTCCCACGTTTTACATCCTTTCTTCTTCATGAGGAACAAAGATGGCCGCCGTCAAACACAAACCACGTCGCCCGCCGCCTTCAGAATAACATCCCACACGACTCTCAGCTACTACCCCACCACTCCAGCTCGATATCAGTAAAAATGGCTGAACAGACGCTGTGTGTGGCGGCCATCTTGAATTGGGTTGGATCCAAAAGGTTTCATGAAATCCGTCCAGATGTTTTCATGTTTCTACCATCGTTGACTTCCATTAACCAAACAGAACCTGAACTGGGCTTTGGTCCCCATCAGGAGAACCGTGGCGAGGTAGGTCAGTGGTCCCAGTCCTGGTCCTGGTCCTGGTCCTGGTGGACCTCCATGCAGCAAATGTTTCTCTGCTCCTCAGCAGCTCTTCGGGTCATCAGATCAGGTGAGTCGGAGCAGAGGAACACCTGAAACCTGCAGGATGGAGGCCCTCCAGGACCGGGACCAGGACCGGGACCGGGACTGGAAACAGGACCAGGACCAGGACCAGCACCAGGACCCCTAAGGTAGGTGCGTCTACCAGAAAAGATCTTAAAAAGTTACCAAAGACCAGGTACACTCGCTGAGGCGAAAACATTATCGTCCTTTCAGCCGGCATCTCTGTGTGGGAGACGGGGGACGGGGACACACGGAGACAACCATTCACCCTCCCACTCCCACAGAGGGACAGTTTTACAGAAAGAGCTGCTAATTACAGACGGAGCCACATGAGGGGGGATTCAAGATGGCCGCCACAGCTAATCCACACCTCCTCCTCAGACCAGCAGGTCCTCCTCAGACCAGCAGGTCCTCCTCAGACCAGCAGCTCCTCCTCAGACCGGAGCTTCCGGCTTTATTTGCTGTTTTATTTTAACATTTTAACCTTTTATCCAAAATATGTAAATCTTCTCTGATTAATCTCCGTGTCACTAATCCTCACAGCTGATCCCTCTGGACTGGAGGGCCTGATTTGCATATCTCATTTAGCATCTCCTCCGGTTCTGATGGGGGAGCTGCTAATCGTGCTCGCAGCTGATTCTGCGGCTCCGTTAGCAGCCGAACGTCAGCCGACGGAAACGTTGGTTCAGTTCGGAGCTCGAGGAGACAGAAATGATCCTAAGGAGCTGAAAGGTGACGTAGTTCCCATCAGGACCTCCTGCTCCCCCAGCTGCTGCTCAGAAACGGCGGGAATCACCACGGCAACCAGCAGGTGCGGCTTCACTGACACCGTGAAACTCGGCTGTCCTGAGGGATGATTTGGTTGTTTAAGCCCAGGTGTGTCTGGGGAACGCACCTGTTTGACGTCGTACGCGAAGAGGACGTACTTCAGGTCAGGAGACAGAGAATATTTGGCCACGTTGAAGTTCACCTGGTGGAAACGACAGAAACAAGAACTGCAGATAAATCAGCTTTCTGTCACGGTTCAGGTTCTGGTTTAAAGCGGACTTACGAAGGTGGCGTTGTTCAGGAGGATCTCCGTTTGATTCGTCAGGATGTTGAACTTGATGACGTGTCCGTTGCTGTTCTTATAGATCACCTCAGAATCTGTCAACAAAAACAAACAAACAATCATCCTGAGTGACGAGCGAAGCGGCGACACAAAGAGGGAGGCGGAGACTCCTCGTCCCGCCGCCGACGCTCAGGCAGGAAAGCATCTTTCTGTTCGCTGCCTGTCGGAGCCGAGCTCTGACAGACGAACGTCACCCGTAAAAAACCACAGCTCGGCGCCGACAACAAAGAGACCAGAAATCAACGCTTTACACCTCGGGCTTGCAGGAAACTCGCCGCCTGCTGCAGGAAGCCGAACGTTTAACTCCGGGATCGGATGCTGTGCAGCTGGAAGGATTTTTACTGAAACCTTTTTTACTTTTGGACATTTTGTTATGAAGCGTAACCATGACAACGAGTGTTAAATGAGAACCCTGAAGTCCGGTCAGGACCGTGGTTCTCAGGGAGGTCCACCACGACCAGAGGTCCACCGAGCTGCTCATCCAGCACCTGGTCCAGGAGATCCTCCAGGACTTCCAGACCGACCTGAGCTTCCAGAGCTCAGCCATCATGGCTCCGCAGGAGGCCAGCAAGGCTCACCTGGTGGAGCTCTGAGGACACCAGGACTGAGGACACATCGGGACAGACGGCTATAAGAGACTCTTCCTGTCCACAGCCATCAACTCTTTAACAAAACCAGGACAATGAGCTACAACAACATTTAATTTCCCTTTAATAAAGTATCTCTGAATTGAAATGAATGATGCAGTTACAACATGTCTCATCATTTACTCCTCTTCTCCATAAATCAGATTTAAAATTTTAAAAACATTTAAACGCTGACAGCTTATATTAGTAGATGCAAAGGTGGTTTAAGTGTTCACAAACTCCTGAATAACAGATTTATAAAAAGAAACGTTGGATGGTTGTTTAATCAATCAGCTGACAGATTTAGGAGGTGGGGTCACCTCAGGTCAGCGGGAGGTCCGACAGCTCGGCTCTGGACGGGTTGTGTTCAGACTAAAATAAAAGCCTTTTCAGGGAGGACTGAGGTCGTTGGGTTCCTGAGAGGAAGAAGGTTCCACCTGTCAGGACACGAGAACACTGACCGGGTTCTACTGGGTTCTAAGATTATTCAAATCTGACCTCGAATGAACGAAAACAAGCTGCTGAACGGATGAGAACCTTCAGCCCGATCCGTTCATGTCGACGATCCAAACAACGCCGTTAAAACACAAACATGCTCCATTTCTGCTCCTGTTAGCAAAATATCTCATCAACAATCAGAATTAAACTACCAGGAAGTCGTCACTGGAGGAACTGATTACTGTTAGAAGGCAACCCAAGACAAGATGGCCGCCACGGCTAACCTTTAGAAACCAACTCAGACATGAAGCTGAGAGTTTCCTGACGTGCAGCTATGAAGAGAACAACAGATACCACCGGCTACGTTTTACAGTTAAACAAACAGTTCAAAGTCATTTTTTCTAAATGATCAGGACAGTTTTCCTTTAATGTCCTACGGAGTTGGAGCTGGACGCGTCCCGGTGGGACAGGAGGGAATATTTAAGAGGAGAAAGTCTCTGCAGTGATCTTTAAAACATTACTGCGGGCCTCTGCTCTTGTCTCTTTAAATAATGGACCATTGGAAGCTAAAACAGAACAAGCTCAGACTCTAATGTATAAGTAATGTCCGACGTCTGTAGCTGCATGAATAATAAAATGACTCGACAGTTTGTGGCCTCTGTTCTCGCCGAGCGCCGCCCGCAGCTCCAGTTTGACTCATTTTTCCCAAAGTAAAGGTCACACAGGCTCAGTTTAGGAAAATTGGATCCAAATTCATCTTCCTAATATTTCACATGAGTCAGAAGAAAAGGAACTCATTCGCTTTTAATTCCTGACAGGTGGAGACCGGACGGCTGAAGTCTCATGTTGGAGGATTTCTAAAGAAAAATCAGTGACTGCGCCAATTATCCACAGCGAGGAAATAATTACGACTTTTATTCTGAAGGAAGGAGTTTCAAACAGAAACACGCCGAGGCGGGCCCATTAACGGCGCCGGGAGTTCTTCTCTGATGAACTGCGTCAGGAGAGGAAAACTGAACCGGACCTGGTTCTGCTTCTGAAGGAACGTCTCAGTTTTGGGGTTTTTCAGTGTCTGGAAGAAGCTCGGAGAGGTTCTGAGTCGGTTCTGTTTCCTGCTGGGCCTCTCCGGTCCAGTTTCTCTGTAACCCGTTTTTGATTTTCCAGGTAAGAACAGAACCCGACGTCTGCAGAATTTAAATTCTCTGCAGACTCGTCGTCCAAGTGTCGCTGAAATATAAAGTTTTTGCAGGATTTAAAAAATTATTTTGGACATTTATTTTATTTCCTACGAGGAAAAGTAGTTTATGTGACTCTGAGATCTACAGCTGCTTTAAAAACAGACAGAAAATATTATAAAATCAACTTTAATACAACACTAAAATATAGACAAATAAAACCAAAATTAAAGACAAATAAATCTGTTAAACTTGGAAAATAAAAGCCAACGGGATAAATAAATCTGCAGATCATCAGAAAAGCAGTGAACCGGCATCTTGTTTTCTGAAAATGGACCCCAGAGGACGGATGTGTCCTGAGACGAGACCAGGACCGAAGACGGAGCCCTGAGGAACGCCACAGTTAACGGGGGACACCGCAGAGGAGGACAACCGTTTCTGTGCCGGGAGAACCTGTAAAACGAAACCTCAGAACTGGACCTGAACCGGGTCCAGTTCTACCAGAACGCCACATTTGTGTTCGTGGCGGCCATCTTGAATCAGTTTAAAGAGTCGTGGGATGATGTCAGAGTTGGAGATTTCTCTGCGGCGGCTAAATATTAAAATCTGTTCACGAGATATTTTGCTAACAGAGTCGACTTTAATGGTTACTGGTGAAGGTAGGGATGACTCTCAGCTACTACCAGCACTAATTTTAGCTCACCGACCACAACCACTAAGGTTCGCTAAGGTTGATTAGCTGTGGCGGCCATCTTGAATCACGTTTAGCCCTCCAATAATCTCACAGTGATGAAGCGGGTGATAAATATAAACATGAAAGATTTACACAATTGTTAAATTTTTTTTAATTTGCGCTCTTTTAAACAGTTTTAAAACTGGAGCCTGTTTGTTCAGGTTCTGGTTCTAACGGTCCTGCTGGACTCGGGTCCAGTTGGGGTTTTTTTAAAGCTCCACTCACCTCCTCCTCCTCCTCACCTGCTCTCATTACCGCCTGCAGCACTCACTCTTCTCTGTAGTTATAGTTCTGTTGCTAGGCAACCCTTAACGAGCTCGTTAATTTCAAATTGGCCACAAGTCTCCCTCAGAGTTCCGCCGGCGTGAAGACAAATATTCAACAACCTGAACCAGAAACCCCCAAATACGTTCCACGGATCTCCGTCAACGAACACAGCTCTGACAGGTTTCCAAACCGGAGAAAATAATCTGTTAAAGCTGAGAATCACAGCTGAAGGTCTGAAACAGAACAAATCCTCTCTGCGTGCATTTCTTCAAGATCTTAGCTAATTTCATCGCAGTCGTACGACGTTCTGCTCCACGGATCCTTCCACGTCAGAAACAGGATTTCACTCCATAAAAGTTCAATAATCTCTCATCTGTTGCTGGTTGAAGTCCTAACAGCCTTAAAGACCGACTGCTGCTCGGACGAACCTGTAACAACCAGAAATCCAAACTTACTGACATCTCTAAAGGTGCCTCAGACACCAGACACGTTCCTTACATTAGAACCTTTAGAACCCGCCACTCATGAGGAAGAAATCAGCTTCATCTCTGATTAGATTAAAAGATTAAGACTTAGATTAACTCGACACCTTCTCAGCAAACGTCAACGTTTTAGACTCTGTCAGTAAAGAGATTTAATTATTTACGCAGCTTTATTTAACGAGCCCGTCCGGATCGTTGGGATTCTGGTTGGGTTTGGGTCTTTCCTAACGCTTCAGTGACGCTCCACAATCCGAGCAAACGGGGCAGCCCTGCTCACCAAAACCAACATGGCCGTTCAATCTGCGTTAACGACGACACGGCAGACACTTTATGAGCAGGAAGCAGATTGAATTGTTCACATTTAAACGGATTTACCAGCTTTAAAAACTTACAGCAACATTCAGAAGAATCAAAAAAAAGGAACGGATTAAGGTGACGTTAGAGGAGAGTTCAGGGTGAGACGTGTCTGAGAGGAGTTTAATGATAGGAAGAAAAGCTTTAGATAAAGTCCTGGGATCTGTAGGTTTTATAGACATGGAGATTTTAATCAATAAGAATAAAACTACGAGTCAGAATAAGATGGAGGACTAAGCACTCAGCCCTGAGGAACACCAGCGGAGCTTATTAGAAGGAAAAGGTTTTAAAAACAACAGAAAAGGCTGAAATGTGTTGCCATTGTTGTTTTGTTTATCTCTTGGTCCCATTATGTGTATGAATATTTCAATACCCCCTAAAACCACCAGAGGGAGCATTTTTACTCCCTGATGGAGCAGAGTTCATGTCAAAACTCCAACAGGACCGGGTTTAGAGCTCCAACAGGACCGGGTTTAGAGCTCCAACAGGACCGGGGTTAGTCCACTCGTTGTCTCCTGTGTTCAGATGTTCTTGACTCGGTTCTCCTCTCAGAACCTCCAGGCGTTCTGCAGCTGCAGGACTCTGAGTCTGATGTTCTCCTTCAGCTAACATGTCAGCAATAAAAGTTCATGAAAGAACCGGCTCTCCTGAGGTTCCTGTTCCGGAACTCGTGGAGGTCTTTCCCTTCCCTGCTGTTCAAAGCGTTCTCTTCCCGACTCGGAGGCGTTTGCTGCAGTCAGCAGTTGTTCCTGTAACCTGCTCGTCCCCCGCGGCTCCAACGGGAACACTTCTATTATCTGAAGGTCTTTCATCAGGAGGTCAAAGCAGCCGAGATCAGAGGAGAAATAAAACCTGTAAGAGCAGCGACTCAGAGAAACACAGAGGAACTGACAGGAAGCTGAGGGTCAGCACAATAAACTGAACGTGTTAAAAACTGAAGAGAAGAAGAGTCGACCTGAGTGCTTTTATTTTTATAAGAACAACTTCCTGTTTGTTTACACTGAGGGGGCGGGGCTTAAAGCTCACACTGCAACACAAACAAACTGGTTCTGTCCCGTCTGAGGTCCATTCAGGAGATATTTTGCTAACAGACAGATGAATCCTCTGATTCGGACCAGAGGAGGTTCGTTCTTGCAGAGCGACCGATGAAGAACATGTTTTCTGCTCTCCTCCTCATCGTCGCTCGCTCTGCTGCCTCCTCCCCCGGTTATTTTCTGCCTCTGCGGTCGAGGAGAAGCGGCGGCTCGGGGCTGACGGTGGTGTCAGGGTTCACGCAGCCACGGAGAACCTCCACGCCGTTCCACGGACGCCGCTGTTTGTGAGTCAGAGACAAACAAACGGGAGCAGTGCGGCTCGGGGAGCCGGCGTTAATTAAAGGGAGGCGTCGGAGCGTGCAGCTCCTAATTAACCCCCTCCGAACGGAGCCGCTGCGCCACCCGGCTGGAAACAGAACCGGCGGTAAAAAGAACGCAGCTTCTCTTTTGTCTGTTTGCTTGTTCCAGCAGCAGCGTCTTCACCTCCTCCTCCTCCTCCTCCTCCTCCTGCTGCTGCCGTCACGCCGAGCGGCGGGGGAACGGAGATTAATTGTCGTAATCGTGTCGCTAATTAAGTAAATGAGAGAAAATCAAGGTGGGCTGACGCTGGAGAGATGAGTCATCTGAACTCTGATCTGTTTCTACGATTATTAAAGAAATCTGCAGCCAGAGAAGAAACCTGAGAAACTCTCAGCTACTACCACCAAACTGCAGCTCCACAGAAGGACGGGCAGTTACATGATCGCCTGCCGAGGACGCTACGACGAGCACAGAAAGGTCAAAGGTCAGTTCCCACAGATTTAAAGTTCCTGAATGAAAGACTCCATCATCTACAGATGTGAAGAATCCTCTGAGGTCAAAGGTCAAGGGTGGTTCTGGTTCTGTTCTGTCTGTAAACACAGTTCACCGCGCTGCTTAAAGCTCTATCAGGCAGAGAAGATGTGTCTCCTCTGGACCAAAGAGGAGAACTGTTCTGAGGTCAGCCTGCCTCTCTGATGGTATGGGGGTGCATTAGTGCCTCTACCTTCAGGTCCAGAATGACCTGAGTTCATCCTAAAACTGAAATCCTGTTTTCTGTTTCACTGTGAATAAAATCTTTACGTTCTGTCTTTATTTAGATTCAATCAGGACTTCCTGTTGGCTGAGGAGCATCCGTCAGCTCGAGTCAGTAATCAGAGGACGAACTCTCGACACGAGTCTCCTCCAGCAGGTCTCCGTTATTATCCTCTCACCTGCGACCACCACACTCCTCACCAACAGCGTCGAACAACAGAGCTCATTTATTGGCTTCCTGAGCCAGGCAGACAGAACCACAGAGCAGGGAGTAAGCCTCAAAGGTTCTGATGGAAATATGAGGTAAAAAGAGCCTTCACTTCCTGTTTCAGATCCAATGAAAGTCAGTGAGAGTCTGGGTGTGTGACCTCTGACCTCTGACCTCTGAGAGGACACCATCATCAATCCAGGTGGAAGGAGACAGAAACCCATCCTCCTGTTCGGATCAGGTAAAGTTCCAGTGTTTACGGCGCCGTGAGCACGCTCCGACTCCCATCCTTCACCGGCTCGTCTGCGAGCGACTGAGCGTGCTCGCCGTGACAGCCCTGATGGAGAGCGGCGCGCTCCCAATCACACCTGGCAGCAGGTGGAATAACCGGCGCCGGCGTGGAAAACAGACGCTGAGCTCCCAGCCGACAGCTGGAGGAGCTCGTTTTACCCACCATCAACGGCGAGAACCAGATGTTCCTCCATCACTGCGGCTCAGGCCGTCATCAGGAGGCGACGTCAGACAGACGGCGAAACGGATTATTAACGTTTTCAATATGATAAATGTTAGAAACATTAACCTGTTAGGAGCTCTAAACCCAGTTCTGATGGAGCTCTAAACCCAGTCTTGTTGGAGCTCTAAACCCGGTCCTGTTGGAGCTCTAAACCCGGTCCTGTTGGAGCTCTAAACCCAGTTCTGTTGGAGCTCTAAACCCGGTCCTGTTGGAGCTCTAAAC
>NC_051435.1:2068078-2084657 GCF_001649575.2 Kryptolebias marmoratus | reverse complement strand
CTCCAATCAGAACCGGGTTGGAGCTCCAATCAGAACCGGGTTAGAACTCCTAACAGAACCTCTCATCACCACACCATGCATGTCTATGGGGGCAGTTCTGCAGACCTCGTCAGAACTGAATGATGTTCTGCTACTGATCTCGCTGCAGGTTCTGATCCGTTCGGAAGCTGCAGACGGGGACAGAACCGGGGCAGAACCGGGACCGCGGCTCGCCACCTGTGTAAAGGTGAACCGGACTGCGGAACCTTCGGCTCGGTTCTGCAGGAGGCAGCGGCTGAATTACAATGACTCAACCCGTCCCCCCCTCCCGAACCGAGTCATGACAGCTGACAATGACTGAGCCTCTAACAAGAACCATCCGAACAGAACCCGCTGCACACGGACCGGACCCACAGAACCGGACCCGGTTCCGGACCGACGCGTTCAAGCAGTAAAGAAGCCCAAACCTCGTCCTGGTTCGGCTGGTTCGGTCTCTGGTTCGGCGGCTCCTTGGTGGCTGTCATCCTGATCAAACTTAACGGATCCGGAACCAAATCCTCCCAGAAAGCGGCAGGTGCGGGCGGGTTCGGACGGGTTCGGGCAGGGACGGAGGCGGAATGTTAAAGAGGAGCTGCGGAGCCCGGTTCGGTTCTGGTTCCGTCAGCTCCGACTGAAGATGTGAGGTGTGGAGGAGAAGCGCCCCCCCTCCGGAGAAAAGGGAGGAGAGTCTCAGCTCGGTACCAGAAGCAGCATCTCCCCCCTCTGCTCCTCTCTGCAGGAGGAGGAGGAGGAGGAGGAGGAGGGGAGGNGCCCGGTCCTGTTGGAGCTCTAAACCCGGTCCTGTTTGGGTTTCTGTCTCCTTCCACTCAGTGTGTCTCTCTGCTGGAGGACTGATGGTGTCCTCTCAGAGGTCAGAGGTCACACATCCAAACTCTCATTGACTTCCATTGTCTCTGAGCTCTTAAACAGGAAGTGAGGCTCTTTTTAACTCTCCATAAACTCTGTAGAACCATCAGAACCTCCAGCTGCTCACGGGTTAAGACGTAACGACTGTTATTTTAATTTTTACTTCATTTTTTAAAAATAATGAACAGTTTTTTTTTACAAACAAGCAAACATCAATTTAAAAATGGCAACAAAATGAGAATAATCTGTCCTGTTCTTCGTCTTTGTCCTTAAAAAACACATTTTATTCCTTAGAGTTTGTTTCCTGTTTTACTGATAATATTTCAGCTTATTTCTAATTTCAATGAGTTCTAAAGGGCTGATTGTTGAACTGGATCACATGACATTTTCATTCATCTGTTCTGGAGACAGAAGAATAAATGATTTTAGATCCTAAATCCCTCCAAGCTTTTGGTTTGAGGGGAAAAAAAATCTCATTTTTGCTCTAAATCCAAGTGATCAATCTTCCCTTTTCTCCCGTCTGTCTCTTATCTTCTCCCATTTGTCTGAGGTCTATTTTGCTCCATCCATCCACAAAAACACCCCATAAAGCCGACTTCTCTGACCGCCTCATCACACGCCGCCGCCGAGCCACCGAGCCCCAAGGTCAGCGCCGGGAATGAGACGGCGCTGCAGAGATAGCGGCAAAATGTCACCCAGGAATGAAATATTGATGGACAGAACGGTCCTCACCTCGTCCTCCTGCCTCCAGGCCGACGCAGACGGGAGGAAAACAAACTCCACCGTCCTGCCCGCCGTCGCCTCGGAGCGCCGCTGATCTGCCCGCCGCTAAACCGGCCATAATCAGATTCACTTCCTGTTTATTTACAGCCGACATCAGAACCGCTTCTGGCAAAAAAGAATCGATACGACTTAAACCCGGAGCCAACGTTTGCATAACGAGACGAGAGGAGAGAGACGGCCGGAGGAGGCGGGACCGCCGGCCCGGTTCTACAGGACCGCCGGCCCGGTTCTACGGAACCGCCGGCCCGGTTCTACAGGACCGCCGGCCCGGTTCTAAGGAACCGCCGGCCCGGTTCTACAGGACTGCCGGCCCGGTTCTACGGAACCAAAGCAGAGCTGCTGTTTGTCAGAATCCAACGAGTCGTCATTAATGACACGTCTGAGTCGGGACGGGCTGGAGGGTGTGTGTGTGTGTGTTGGTGTGTGTGTGTGTGTGTGTGTGTTGGTGTGTGTGTGTGTGTGTGTGTGTGTGTGTGTGTGTGTGTGTGTGTGTGTGTGTGCCTTCAGGTTTCTGGTGTTTAAGTCTTGAAATAAATCCGATAAATGGTCAAACTGTTTGTTTTAAAGCTGATTCTCGTTTAATCAACAGCTGACAAAATACAGCTGAACGACAGCTAAACAACAACAGCTAAACAACAGCTGAACAACAGCTGAACGACTGCTGAACAACAGCTGAATGACTGCTGAACGACAGCTGAACGACTGCTGAATGACTGCTGAACAACAGCTGAATGACTGCTGAACGACAGCTGAACGACTGCTGAATGACTGCTGAATGACTGCTGAACGACAGCTGACAAAACTTTTACAATTAAAGCAAAAGCTAAAATCAGCAAAACAGTGCTATCCACTGTTTTGCTGATTTTAGCTTTTGCTTTAATTGTAAAAGCCAAAATTAGTAAAACAGTAGCTAAAACTAAAACTAATGAAACAATAGCTAAAGCTAAGACAGCAGGTAAAATAATCCTTAGTAAAACAGTAGCTAAAAGCTAAAACTAACAAACTGGTCCCTGAAAGCTAAAACTGAATCAAATACTCTGAAGCAGGTTTGAAAACCAAACTTGATCTGAAGGAACCTCAGAGTTTTTTAACCTCCAGTTAAATAATTTAAAAAGTAGAAAAGCTACAAAGCTCACAGCAGATTTACAATCGGCTGTAGCAGCTGAATGTTAGCCGAAGCAGTTATCGTCCAAAGAACATTCAGAAGAAACAAGAACCCAACAGCGCGAACGCTGACTCAGCATTCAATACAAACAGGAAGCAGCCGGACCTCGGCTGAAGCTCGCAGGAAGTGGCCGAAAGCCAGCAGCTGCAGTTTGTGTGGAAACTCACCGTTGATCCATTTGGCCTCGGGGTCGTGAACTTTGAACTCCGGCTTGAACAGGTCCTCCACGGTCAGTTTGGTGTCACTTCCTGCCTGGGTGTCGGCTGCAGAAAGACAAAAGGCGCTTCGTTAGTCATCTGCAGATTTTCTCTTTTTCACCAGAAACACCTGTTTTTACATGGCTCCGCCCCTTTTTGGGAGAAGCAAAAAGTAGAAAATGGAAATAATCCGACTGTGCTGCCTAAAAGGTTTGTTTTATTCCCTGCAGCTGAAATTGTTTTTGTCTGTTAGCAAAATATCTCATGAAGAGTGTGCAAATTTTAATAAAACTCTCAAATGCTAACTAGCTACCTTTAGATGGCCGCCAAAGCTAACTGACACTGAGCTGAAATCTGGTGTGGTGGTAGCTGAGAGTTACCCAGAAAACAGTCTGAGCACCAAAAGATCCAACTAAAGTCTGGCATGAACGGCGGCGGGCGATATGCATTCCTTCAGGGAGTGATGGGTGTTTTAATAAAAATAAAACTTATAATTCTGTTAGTTTCTGTCTTCGGTTCAGACACAAACAGGCTTTAAACGGTGAAACTTTATTTGATTTGTAGGAACATGCTTCAGGCAAGAAACGAAAGAATAAATCTAAATTACAAAACAAAATATTTGGGTTTTATTGTCTGCACTGAAATGAATATTAAACGTTAGATTCATGACATTTTGTTCTGTTTTTGTTTGCATTTTTCAAACGAGCAGCTGAATACAGATCGATCCTGTAAATCTGTGAGAATTATTTCCACCGTTTTCTGTCAGAATCAGCTCAGACGGATGTTTCCAGATGTGCAGAACAAATAAAAACCCGTTCAGACATCCATGAACTCCGTCATTATTTGTAAACACGACGGCTGAAAATGTTTCGTCGGAGGCCGTGCCAGCAGCGAGCGCTGTCTGAGCGGAACATTAAGGCCGAATCACTCTGAGCTGCAGCCATGTTGGCGTCTCCTCACATCTCCACGCAGCACGTTTGTTTATGGAGGTAATGAAACTCTAACCAAGCGTGGAATCCACCGAGGACCACGGAGCTGCGCTGCTTTTACATCTCAATAAAACTCTGTTAGTCCGCGTTCAATAAATAAAAAATAAAAGCACGAACTGCTCGGAACAAACATCGTTTCCTAAATATGAGCTCCGAGACGAGCGCAGCTTCTTCACCACCACATGTGACGGAATTACAGGAAGTTATTCCCATAATAAGTCGATTTTAACACATTAAACGGCGACGCCTCCGTCATTAACAAGCTGACATCACTCCCAGATTTCAGCTGATCCGTTTAATCAGCGTGACGCCACACATTTGCTCGTGGATTAATGTTTATCTAACGAGTTGGATCAGAAAGCTCCAAACTTGTTTGTACGGCAGCAGTTTACCGATCAGTTTTCATCTTCCTCCGCACGGTGGTTTAACGGGTTAACGGGGAATTAAACCAAATACTCAAGTTTAGGAATGATTCAGTCCAAAGATTTGTTCACTAATCTTTCTCCCTGTCATTGTTACAAGTCCACGACCTCCACGATAGATTGGTCATTAATCCGTTGGAGGTTTGGTAGAATTTGAGCCGATGTGCAGCTGGAAACCAGGATTATCCCAGAACCAACTGAAGGACGATGTGTGAAGCCTTGCCTGGTGTCAGGAGGATGACGGACATGGTGATGAGGGAGCAGACCACCAGGATGACCAGCAGAGCGATGGCAATCCCCTTCCAGTTCCTCTGAGGAGGACTCACCCCGCCCAGGTCCTGAGAGACGGAAGGACAAACAGCGTCAGAGTCTACAACCATCAGCGTTAGCAGCGTTAGCACCATTAGCTCATACGGTCAGTGCTAGCACAATTAGCAGTAGTACATCAAACAACGTGGCAGCCATTTTTAAAACATTAAACTATTTACTATTATTATCTAACTGTGAGTTCATAATAAGTTTGACCTTTAACCTCAGAATGACGCAATAGCTTAATGCTAGCACCACTAACATTTGTACCGTTAGCTCCGGAGCTAATATTGTTAGCATTACTAGCAGTGGTAGCATCGGTTCCATTTTTACTGGAAGTTTCCAAATTCCAAGTCAGAAAAATCAACTGGAACGTCTCCGAAGTCGGAATTCTGACTCAGAAAGTCTGATATTCCTGACCGGATCCGGGCTCCAGATCCAATATGGCCGACTTCAGAGTAAAACGTCAGTAATCCAGTCTCTCAGACGTGTCCAGCCTGAATTATCGAACCTGGTATTAAAAAGCAGATAAACTCGTTGTTATCAGCTTGGATTGCTAACAGCAGGTAGCCTGATCACTGAGAACTAAATTAACTAAATTAACTAAATTAACTAAATTAACTGATTTCAGACCTGAGACAGAAACACGGTTAACTCAGGTCTGACGTCATTCCCAGATCCAGTTCCATCAGTGGAGGTAAAAGGAACGCAGCTGTAGTACTGGAGCCTTGGAACCAGTACCACTAGAACCTGCAGAACCATTACCACTAGAACCTGTAGAACCAGTACCACTAGAACCTGTAGAACCAGTACCACTAGAACCTGTAGAACCAGTACCACTAGAACCTGTAGAACCAGTACCACTACAACCTGCAGAACCAGTACCAGGAGTATCAGTACTGTTAGCACTCCCTGCTGCTAGCATCATTACTGATAGCTGAAGGTCACAATGTGCTCCCTGTTCTAAAATATTACCTAATTTTAAGTTTAGAGCATTAAAATATATAAACATTTATCAGCATCATAATCCCTGTGTGAACGACATCACTGAGGAAACTATTCCAGATTGTTCACACAAACTGCAGCAGAAAAAAACAGCAAAAAACTAACTTTTAAATCAGATATTGTTAGCATGGATCCCCAACAGCCGACACACAGAGAGGGATTTATGACCAGAAACATTTATCACAACTAAAACTACACGAACACCAAAATCACAATCACTTTCTTAATATCATATTAATTAGCATTAATACTGTTAGCTCAGTACAGTTAGCATTAGAACGGCTAGCTCTAGTACCATTAGCATTAAACTGTTAGCTGTAGCAGCTAACTAGACTAACTTTCTGTTAGAACAATAGCGTAAAAACATTCAACAGATAGCTTGTTAGCTAGTACCAATAGCATTAGTGCTGTTAGCTCTAGTACCATAAGTACTGCTAGCTCAGTACCATTAGCATTAAACTGTTAGCTGTAGCAGCTAGCGAGACTAACTTCCTGTCAGAACAATAGCATAAAAACATTCAACAGTTTTAACTTTTCTTTAATCACCTCACCACATCGACCAACAGAAGTCTGAATAAACAAACAGTTCATCGTATTAAACAGGAAGTGCCACCGTTTATACTTCCTGTTAGCAGCTAGCGCTTCACCAGCAGGTGAAAATCTGAATGTTTTACCATGAAACGCAGCTCAAATTTACACAAAAAGTCAAAAAGGAAACATAAGCGTTGGGGGGAAGGTGGATTAATAAATGCATTAATAAACCTAAACAGGAAAGAGATTTAATAAATACTGCAGTGTTTACAGAAACAAGGAGAGAAAAAAATTAAAATAAACAAAAACCCACTGAGTAAAAGAACCTTTTAAATATATTGGAAGTATTTATTGACACATTATTGTTTTCACTGAGCCAATTATTCTTGATTCAGTCATTTCCAGTCCTCCATCCACCTTCAGACCAGATAACTGATAAATATTAAGACTGTTTGGACCCAATTTGTTTCTCAGGAAGCAGAATCACAGAAGCCATTAACACGGGTCACATGGAGATTCCTGCTTTCAGCCCAATCCTCGGCGCCGTGGAGGATTTGTAACGGGGGGGCTTTGCACGATCCGCTCTGTAAGCCTGAAAAATTAACCGGAGGAGTTCCTGATACGGCGTTCTGAGCTGAAAAGCAGGAAAGCATCTGCATGGTTCAATCAGCGAGTGTGAATTACAGCCTCTGACCTGTGGAAGCCATTCCTTCTGCCAGGACTCACTCTTTGTGCATCTCAGCGGGTCATTATGCCCCTCAGACAGAGCCGTTTATCTCTGGCAGCAACACGAACAGCAGCCATTGGCATTCAAGGGCTCAGGCTTGGTTTCAGCAATCTGAGTGACCATTGAGTCCACCCTGTGTGTGATATTATCTACAGTGAAATAGCTATACTGGAGGGTTTCTGAAGCTTTCGCCTGCAACTCTATCTCTGAATCCTGGAATTAGGGAGTTTTCCACCGCGTCTGCTGCTGACGATAAGGTGAATTAGGTTCCCCGCCGCTATAAATTTCTCCTCTCTGCAGTTTTTTCCTGCTCTCAGTTATCCACAAAACCCTGCAGGGGAAATACAGAGAATCCAGCCACACAAACCACCACTTAATACATTGGCTGACAGGAGGGGAGGAAAACGGTCACCAATCAGGCTCCAATCAGGCTCCTCTGGTCCACTCTTATTCTGCAGGTTTAGAATATTCAGATCCTCACCATGTATTTGTACTTTGTGTATTTGTACATACTTACAGAGTGATGGGTGAGTTTATTAACTAGCAGGGTAATAATTCAAAGTCCTGCAGAAAGAACTAGTAGGTTCCCGTTCTCCAAGGAGAACGTCCTGAGGAACGTTTCAGTCCTCTGGTTCTCAAACGTCTGAACAAACCGACGCAGAGCCTCGTGGACCGTCGCTGGTCCGAGTTCACAAACATGAATAAGAAGCCATTTAAGAACCGTTCTATTCGACTTTCTCTCGATGGAACAGCCAGACGATCTCCCAGCGGTCTGTGTGAGAGACGGGGGGACAAATGGACACGTCCATCACAGGACAAACCATCCAGACCTGGAGACAACTTAGAGTCACCAATGAACCAATTAATCTAAAACCGGAGTCTCCGGTAAACTCCACGCGTCCGTGAGGCAACAGCTGAAACCACTGCACCACAGCGTTTGGTGTTTAACAGACCCCAGAGGGGTCCAGAGCCTCAACTTTGAGAACCAATGAGTGAAATAATAAAGGGAGGGTTTTTACTTTATGTTTTTGGATGTGATCTAAATCATCATGGCTGTAAAATCGTTAACCCGTGACGAAGACTCGATGGATCTGACTAAACAACAACAAACTACGAGTTCATTCTCCCTCAGATCTGCTGGGAATTCAAACATTCATCCTTAAAAATAAAAGTCCATAAACTGATAAAGTCTTCATTTAATAATTCTAACAGGTTTTATTGATGCAAAGACTTAAAAAAACCCATCAAAACTCCAAAACTGGATCTAAATTTAACTCCAAACAATCCCTCCGTAAACCAAACTTTTCTGAATAATTTCTCATATTTTAGTGAAGTGGACACTGGGACACTGGGACATTGTCTCAGACGCTCTGAAGAGGAAGTGTGTCACCCTGACCAGAGACACATTCGTCTCAGTCCCCCTCGGACTCATAACACTAATCTATTATCAGGACGCCACCGAAGGATGACGAGTCCTTGAAAACTGACACTTCTTCTCTGTTTTCCACTTCCTGTTGGCGTGACAATAACGACAGGCCTGTAGGTCCAACCTGCGGGACAAATGTTGGGTTTAATCAGGAGGACAGGCCGAAGACATGTCTCTGCTTCAATCAGAAGGAAATTAAAGACGGGTTTTACTTGATAATCTGCAATAAAATTACAACCAAAGCACATCTGGAAACTAAAACTACGTTTTTCTTCACTAAATAGTTCCTGGTTTAACTCAAGGTTTAACTAGTTTAACTTGTTTAACTCGAGGTTCTCCTCCTCAGCCTGTCGTTTTTTTTCTCATCACATAAAAACAGAGTTTGAGCCACGAGGAGAGAAATAAACTCCTGACAGGCTGACGGTGGAAACAAAGACAGCCGAGCCGCCAAAATAAAAGCACAAGGACAGAAAAACACGTCTTCTGTCCAGCCTTTCAAAACAATCCGCAGCGAACTCGTCAACATCTATCTTCACTGGTTTAAAGTTAAAGCTTTGTTCCTCTGCTTGTCGAGCAGAAGTTTCCTCTCAGATAAGAATTATTTCACCCCACAGTCAAAGTTTAATGGGGTTCTAAATTAAAGCAAAATAAAATAATAAAAACAGCTCCGTTGTTGTTTTGGGTTTTTCCACTTTGGAAAGTTTGTTTGTGGACGAGGAGCAACCCGAGCAGAGCGGTCCCGACCAGACAGCTTCTCTGACAGCAGATTTCTTTCTGTCATTAAAAATCCTCACAGGATGAAATTCGCTGCTGTTGGCGCGGTGGTGCAGCGTGTGGCGCCGCGGGCCGAGGTCAGGATACGAACCGTCGAGCCGTGAGCACGAAAACAAACCGCAGCTTTCAGAAAGTAAAACACGGCGTCACCGCTGGTCCGAACACCCAGAACTCAGAACATCGGCCTGTTTGCTCCGAGCCGGTAACTCAGAGAGAAGATGGCCGACACGGCACTAAGAGAACGCCACAGCAGGAGCAGACAGGAAGTGGCTCGGATCACCACATCCTGTCCTCAGACTCTCTGCTCCGGGTTCTGGTTCGATCCGATTATGGAGCATCGGGACGGCGAGGTGCCGAAAGATTCCCGCCGCTACGTGGCGGCGTGGGCCGGACTTTGGAGTACAATGATGCTATCTTATGCATAAACCTTTTGGACCGGACCAGAACCCAGAACCGCTGCTGGTTACAGAGAACCGGTTCCTGTTTTCCTGCAGAGGCAGATTAAAGCAGCAGATATTCTGATCGCAGGGATTAAAGAGCAGACAGAGACAACAGAACCGTCGGGCCGGGCCGGGCTGAGCCGGGCCGAGCCGAGCCGAGCCAAACCAGGCCGGGCTCAAGAAGTCCAGATCTGAGACACTCAGGAGTGTTTCAGTCCGCGGGTCGGGACCAGAAACCTGCAGGTTGGACGAACCTGAACCATCTGAGGTTTTCTGTCCGTCTGTTAGCAAAATATCTCATGAACGTAATGACTGCATGAACAGCTGATCAATCCAAGATGGCCGCCGCAGCTAATCAACCAAGTCAGTCAGTTTTACAGACACTGAGCTGTGGGAGTAGCTGAGAGTCATCCCCAACAGACTGAGCTGCAGCTGAGAGGCGGCGGGCGATATGCATTCACTCACTCACTCACTCACTCACTCACTCACTCACTCACTCACTCACTCACAGAAAGCTGTTCTTCAGTCGGTTCGTCTCAAACAAAAAGATTTATTTTCTTCTCTTTGATGTTTGTGTTGAAAGCAGAACGATTCCGTCGCAATCAGAGGAGGAAATCAGAGTCATTTCCTCCAATCACACGTCCTCAAACTGTCAGCGAGAACGTTATTACAGGAAGCTGCCTCTGAACGCCACACGGCTGCTGCTTTAAAACACCATCCTGTCGTAGAAGAGCCCAAACACGGAGACAGGAAGCGCCTCTGATTACGACCTGCTAACGAGCCGGTATGTGTTCAGTTATTTATAGCGCTGCGAGCTCGGCCCGGCTCGGCCCGGCCCGGCTCGGCTCGGTCCGGCGCGTTCTCTGACCTTGCTGAAGGTCCTGAGGTTTAACATCCAGATCTGATCCAGAACCAGCTGAATGTTTGGAACCATCCTCCGGTCCGGGTGATGCCGGATCATCGGTAACGTTCACGGCTGACAGGAAGATCAGTGATTGGACGTAAAATCTGATTGAACAGAACACCTTTAATCACCTCTGATACACAGAGGTTCTCCAACGATTCCACCGAGTCGTTCTTTATCCAACAAACAGGACGGAGAACCCGCAGGTTCTGCTTGTGTGATAACACAACTTCTTCCTTGTTAAAAACCACGTCAGCAACAGGAAACAAACCAAGAACACAAATAAAATTAAACTTTCTAATACAACTAAATGTCCCACCAAAAACTGAGCTTTTAAACTTTTATTTCCTCATCGTGGGTGGAAAATGAACAATAAAGTCCTTCAGGTGGAACCTCACGGTCGGAGGACAGCTGGTGACGTAAACTTGGGACAAAATTCATGAATTCTGAGTTTCAGCCAACGAGCTGTAACAACTGGAGTCCTGGTGGCGCACATTACTTCCAGGAGACCTCAGACACGAAGACCTGGACCCGATTTTATCCTCCTCCTGAGGAGGAGCTAATCAGGACCGGTCACCTGACCACGAGTCTCTGAGACTCTCTGAGACGTCCTCAAACATCAGCTGCTGTCAGGGAAGTGTTTCCATCGGAGTCACGACTCGATCAGATGAGGGTTTGATTATCTCCCCTTCCGGCAGAGGGATCGATCTGCCCTCAGAGCTTCATCTGAGCCGAGCCGAGCCGAGCCGAGCCGAGCCGGACCATCCGGACCCTCAGAGAGAAACGTTTACACCAAGAACCAGAACAGGAAGTCCAAATATCTGCAGTAAAGCCTGGTTCTCTGCAGCAGAACGACAGAGGATCTCTGAGTTGATCAGCTCAGAGAGACGACTGACGGCTTCTCATCGCTCCAGAACCAGAACCAGAACCAGAACCAGCTGAACGGTTAGGATTACTTCACAGTAGCAAATATAACAAACTATTCTTATTATCCAGAGCGAAACAGAAACACGGATCTTTACTGAATTTCAACACAGAGTTTGTTTTTTTGGAGCCATCTGAGCAACAAGCTGATGAATGAAACTTAATTATTTCATCTTTCAGGCTCCAAACAAATAAAACAATCCTTCAGTTGGAAGCTTCGCTGCTCGGCGTCAAAATTAATGAGGGGAAAATTAAAAATCTGCCGTTTGACTCGGAGTTTGGTGACATTTTCTCCTTTTCGGCACCTAACCTTGAGAAGTTATTGGACTGCTAATAATCAGACGCATCAAATATTCATCGGCAGGACTTTCTGATGGTTGCATCAAAAGGAAAATGAAAAACCTCAGAAATGGAACAGCAGGGGTCGGACAGAACCGGCGCTTTACAACATATCAAAGAGAAGGCCGGGAACGAACCGGCAGCTGTTAGAAGGAAGGCTTTTTGTTGTTCAGGTTCTGCGGTCCGGTCCGATTGTTCTGTTTACAATCAGAGTAAATTTCCTGCATCTCAATTAGAGCGGGGAGAGTGCGCTGCCTGCAGCGGCGTTTAATTTTTAACGCATTTCAGGAGCTGCTGAAGCACAAACACGTCTGAAACGGCGAGCGGCGCTGAGGAGTGGATTAGTTCCCCCTCCGAGGATCCGGAGCCGGTCCTGCAGCCTCAGGTCTGACTCCTCTGGGCCACAGCTGATGACTCAAACTATGTAATTGCCTTTTAATCCTTTCGAGGATGTGTCAGCGTCAGTTAATTCGGGGCGCCGGGCGCCTCGGGACGCGGAGAGGTTTTCTGACATGTAGGTCACCCAGCAGGAAGTTCAGACTTCCTGTGACACAGCCAGACTCTTATTTTGAAAGGTATTCACGAGCTTTCATTTTAAAACCACTTCCTGTTCGCTCTTTGGTTTTTATGACGACATGGAGTCAAAACACGGACCCTAACGGGCGGCCATGTTGGAAAACAGAACCCGGCAGTCCTGAAGGAAAGCATATCAGAGTTTTAATCCAAGATGGCCGCCACAGCCACATCTTGAGACCTGTTGGCTCTCAGAGGATGTGTTCAGGGTGACTCTCAGCTACTACTTCCTGTTTAGAAGAGAATCCTGGGTTCAGAGCTCCTAACGGGGCTGAAGAAGAAGAATAAAGAGTTTGGATCAGAACTCAGACATGAAGCAGATTATTTTAACTTCACTAAACACAGATAAAAGACGACCACCTCTGAATTACAAACACTGGAACATCAGTGATCTTTCTCTGCGTTTCGCCTTGATATTCAGAAAAAGATGAAGATGTGAGCGGAACATTTATTAGGCTGACCTTAGAGAACGACACGCCGGGAATTTCAAACCGCCGCCACGACATTTACAGCGTCTCCCTCTGAAGGAAGCGTTTCTAACAACCTGACGCTGAACTCCTGGCCGTCCTTTCTGTGACAGTTTCCTGTCAGAGAAAACAAACAAACAGTTTACCTTTAACCCATGAAGACAAACTGCATTAATGTGTCAGACGTTCTGTGTTCCAGCCTCACTGAGGAGTTTAAATAAAGTGTCTTCAACCACATTTACTGAGAAGTCGGAGCTTTAATTATCTTATCTGCTCTTTGATTTTCTTTAACCTTCATTTAGAGACAGCTGCAGTAAAGATAAACATCAGTGAACAGTGTTCCTGCTGAAAGCTAACCTCATATTTCTGTTTGTTATCATGGCTAATAACTGCTCAGCTAACTCAGGCTAACGGTGTTAGCTTCAGACCTACTAACCTAAGCTAATAACTTCAATTAACACCTATAATTTGTTTTACTTTTATTTGAGAGTAACTACATGATAAATATGTTATTTGATGGTTAACATTTACAAGCCGACAGGAAGCAGGAACCTGGAGGCTCAGGTTCAGGTGACCCGTCACTGTTTTCACATTTGGAGTCAACCAAATTCAAGATGGCCGCCACAGATAATGTCCATTAGCTGACAAACCTGCATTCCTTCATGTAATGTTAGTTTTTAATCATAAAGATGATCCGTTTCCCATCCCTCCTGGTTCTGTCTTCACCTTCAGCTCTTCCTCTCACTCTGTTCATCTTCCTCCTCCTCATCGGACCCGTTTCTCCTCATATTTTCTTAGATCCCCCCCTTCTCTCCTCGCTCCATTAGTGTGAATTACTGTTTCCTGGCCCAGAAGATCACAACATGTGAACGAGCACCTCTTACTCACAGGAAGGTGGGTTCTAAATTCTCTCCTTTAATCCCGATGAAGACTCCATTATCCGAGGCGAGGAAGACGTGTTGTCAGGCCAGGTGCTTCGTCTACAAGCCCCCTCTGACTGCCGAGGTTCTGGTTCTGACCCTGTGGTCAGCCAGAACTCAACCTCTCCTCCAGCTCAAATTATTTCTGCGGTTAAAGGCGACGGCGGCGCAGCGTGTGAGCGGCCAGAGTCAAACAAGCCTGTTTCTTCCAGGGAAACTAAAAGAAATAAAATTGGCCGCGTCGTACATTTCTGCCGCCAATGGCGCTGAAAATCTGAGCCGGTTTGCCCACCTGTCTGTGGGGCTTTCAGAGGCTTTAAACTTTTATTATTGAAATGTTTCAACATGGCAACAGTTTGTGACGAGGCCAGCAGAGAAAGGCTCGTTTGGGTTCTGACCCAGTTACCTCCATCCACTCGTCATGGGGCTGAATGTCAGATTAGTTTGGGGGAAAACGGCTCAACTAACAACTTTAATGTTTTATTAAAGTTTAAATTTGTGAATTTTGTCACACAGTCAGAGTTTTAGAGGCTCAAATACATCCATACATCCTCCTGAATCTGTTTAAAAGTGCTGAAGGTTCTAGAAGGTCTTTTAATTTGACAGGGCCTGCTAACTTCCTGTTAGTGATCATGGTTGACTGCAGCTGGTAGGTTTTGTTTGCCAAAATAAAAATGATTTGTTTGGATTGACCAACACTCATCTGTCCTCAGAAGGAAGGAAGAAACCAGGAACCACCAAGGCTGCCATGTCCCACTGTCCCTGTCCACCAGAGTCCCTGTCCACCAGTGTCCCTGTCCACCAGGGTCCCTGTCCACAGAGAAGACAGTCCTACATCACCACAGACCGAGAGGACCAAGAAAGAAGCTCTAAAACCTTCAAGCTGGACTGAAACCTGCAGCTGTCCACATGGATGAGACAAATGTCTTCTGGAGAAAGGTCTGATGGTCAGATGAGACAAAGACTGAGCTGTTTGGACACAAAGACAAGAAGGACATTTGGAGGAGACAAGGTGAGGCTTTCAGAGCTGAGAACACTGAACCAGCTGCCAGGCATGGTGGTGGCAGCGTCATGCTGAGGGACTAAGTGAGGAGGACTACGTCCAAACTCTTCATCTTCACCTCAAACCAGCAGCTGGACGACTGAGACGAGGACACAGTTGGGTCCAACAGGACAAAGTCTTCTCAAAGACCGGATTAAAGACTCGGTTCTGTTTCCACGAAACCAACCAGTCTGACTGAACTCCACCGAGAAGAGTCAAAGATCAGCTGGTTGATGGAGACAGACAGCCTGAGGACCAGGGGACACCTGCTGAGGGACATTTAACCAGACGTTAAGGTGGATTTATCTAACGTGTTTCTAAAAACCACTGAAGCTGTTTGTGGCAGAACCGTCCCAACCAACCAACCAACCAACCAACCAATTAACCAACCAACCAACCAATTAACCAACCAACCAACCAACCAATTAACCAACCAACCAACCAATTAACCACCAACCAACCAACCAACCAACCAACCAACCAACCAATTAACCAACCAACCAACCAACCAATTAACCAACCAACCAATCACTGAAGTCGACAGATTTATGTCTGAGCTGAAACTTTGAGCCTAAACTGAAGTTTAAATAAATAAAAGGTTGATAAAACAAACGTTTAAAGTGACACGACTCCATGTTTGCGTTAAAGGCAGGCGATAATGTTTTTACATTTCAATACAGATCTCAGACAGCAATGACTGAATTCACCTCCAGAAGTGATTTAAGATGGCTGCGGCAGCCAGTTCCACAGATCCTGAGCTGAGAGTCATCCTGATGTTTGTTGTTTACAGAAACACAGAGGAGGTGTGTTTGTGACCGCAGCCGTCGAGGTTCTTCACCTGGAACTAAATTCAGCTCAGAAAATCTCAAATCTAAAGCCCGTCTCAGCAGGAAGTAAAGGAACGTCTGCGAGTTATTTAAAGATGTCCGCCTGTTCTCTCTCAGCTCCGTCATGAAACTTTGATGAAGAGGAAGGCGGTCAGGAGCGCCGGCGCCATGAACCAACACCTGCTCTGAGCCGGTCTGAGGTCTAACCCGGTTCTGTTAGAGCTCCAACCTGGTTCTGAGGTCTCCACGCTCCAGGAGACGGTCGGACTCTCAGGGACACAGACGCCGTCAGAACATCGCAGCTGAAAAATCAGAACAATAAAACCTGAAGCTGAGTTTAAATAAATAAACCTGCTGCAGCCGTCTAAGCTGACAAAATGGCCGACTTTCCTCATCGCAACAACACTTCCTGTCAGACATGTTTGAGATGGCGTCCATGTCCCTCTGTCCACAGCTGGGACTGTGGACAACCTTCAGGACGGGGACGCAAGAGGAACTGCGACCCCAGGCCAAGAAACAGACTGATGACGGAACCCGTCCTGTCCAAGGACGACAAGAACCGAGTTCAGGTCAGAACAGGTACTGTGGGCGCTACAGGTGCTGCAGCGGGTCAGGGTTCTACTCTGGAACACTGTAGGGGCTGGGAATCGAACCCCCGACCCTCGGATCAGAGGACAACCCTCCCTGTAAAAGTTACATTAAAGCTGCTGCCAGCGGCTCCTTCAGGTCACCATGGTAACCACACACCTGTGTCTGTCACTCCCTGACAGCACTCTTAACAAGACAGGCAGAAACGAGTCAAAATGAAAGGCTTAGAACTCCCTGACAGAACCGGGTTAGAACTCCAATCAGAACCGGGTTAGAACTCCAATCAGAACCGGGTTGGAGCTCCAATCAGAACCGGGTTGGAGCTCCAATCAGAACCGGGTT
>NC_051435.1:2058647-2064818 GCF_001649575.2 Kryptolebias marmoratus | reverse complement strand
GAGACAGGAGGTGAGACAAGAGGAGAGACAGGAGGTGAGACAGGAGGAGGGACAGGAGGTGAGACAGGAGGAGAGACAGGAGGAGGGACAGGAGGAGAGACAGGAGGTGAGACAAGAGGAGAGACAGGAGGAGAGACAGGAGGAGAAGCAGAAACTGAAATGTTTCAAATCAGACAGAAATCAGTGATTTGATCTGATTCACTGAAAACACAGAGACAGAGATGGACAGAGACAGAGACACAGCAGAAAGCACTCAGAGCCTCCTCAGCTGACAGTTCGTCCAAACATCAACATAATAAAGATGGCTGCCGGAGCGTCTGCGCCTCCTCCTGAAGCTAAAATATCTGTTTTTATTTTGAGCTGCCATGTTGTGCTTTTGGAGGCGGAGTCTGTGGAGGCGGTCCCATCAACAAAAAGACCCGACATGTTTTTATTTAGCCTGAAAATGTTCCATTTGTTTTCATGGAGGGGCGGGGCTTATAACATGTACTGGACTGTACGGGCTAACCGTTAGCCTAGCCTGCATGACTCGGCTGATACGTCCCTTCAAAAATAACCGGACTGTCCCTTTAAATCCAAAGTATTGTTTCCACAGCCAGTTAAAGACGAGGTCCAGTCCAGCAGACCCAGAACCTCGGGCTGAGGTACCAGACGACCCAGACCGGGCCTCAGGCGGTTCTGGTCCCGAAGGTCCGAGTCTGGCTGTGCCACATGTTCTGAATGATGCTGAGGCTGAAAGCAGCAGAACAGAAGCTAAAAGCAGCTAAAAGATAAAATCAGCACAAGTGCTGCCTTAAAGCTAACAGGAGCAAAGCCGTAGCTAAAAGCTAACAGGAGCAAAGCTGTAGCTAAAAGCTAACAGGAGCAAAGCTGTAGCTAAAAGCTAACAGGAGCAAAGCCGTAGCTAAAAGCTAACAGGAGCCTCAGTAGAGAAAAGCTGAAGCAGCAGCTGATGCAGCAGCTGAAGCAGCAGCTGAAGCAGAGAACAAAGTTTCTGAAGGAACTGATCTCCGTGTGTTTCTATGGGGATAATATTTATAAATAAGTGTTTGATATGTTTGAAAAAGTAGAAAAGCTGCCGAAGCCTAAAGGCACGGCAGCCATTCCCTGAGCGAGCCGAACCTTTAGCTATTTGGACGGCTCGTCCTTCAAGGCTTTAAAATAAAAGAGTTGTGTTTTTATTGTGGGAGTGCTGAGAGCAGGACAGGAGTTCACATTAGCATAAATTCCTCTTAACCTTTGCTTCGGCTGCACTTACCCGCCGACACTGATGGAGTTCGGCTGTTTGCAGGACTGAACGACCCGAGTTCTGGATCGGCCCGGCTGATGAATTCATCCGGTGACCTTTAAAGGATTGTTTCATCTGCAGCTAAAGGTTGGGCCTCCGTCCGCAGCGCGTCCTCCTAACTGAAGGGACTGTTTAAGATGGCCGCCACAGCCAATCAAACGCAGCAAACTGAAAATCCACTGAAAAGCTGTCTCAGACTTCGACGGTCCAGCTAGGATCACTGCGTCCCGGATGTCTGACAGTCCACACCAGGGGTGTCCAGTCCTGGTCCTGATCCTGGTCCTGATCCTGGTCCTGGTCCTGATACTGGAGGACCTCCATCCTGCAGGTTTCAGGTGTTCCTCTGCTCAGACTCACCTGATCTGATGACCTGAAGAGCTGCTGAGGAGCAGAGAAACATCTGAGACCTGCAGGATGGAGGTCCTCCAGGAGCGGGACAAGGACCGGGGGACCAGGACCAGGACCGGGACCGGGACCACTGATCTACACCAACAGAACATCTTTACAGAAGATATTTGCCATGAAGCTCCTCTCTTCTGTCGGCTAATTATGCCAACATTTCTCCCGTCTCGACCTTTTTAACTCGCTCAGAAATAAGAAGCTGAATAAAACGTGAACTAAAACACGAGGGCTGAGACGATGTGGACTCGAGGACTTCCTGTGGGTTCCCAGCTGGGTCGGGCCTCCTCCTCGCTGATTGCTGCCGGATCTGATTGGTGTTTCTCTGCTCTTCATGCCGCGCCGCCGGCGTCCTGCGGCGTCCTGCGGCGCGGCGTGTTTAAGGTCTGCAGAGCCTCTCCGGAGGAAGACGGCTTCAAACGCGTGCACGAGCCGGGCGCTCTTAGGATGAAGGTGGTGGCATTAAAGCTAAGCTGTCCGGCTGAACGGCTGCAGAAGATCAAAGACAGCAGCTCCGCGGCTCGGTTCTGATCCAAACAAAGACCAGATCGTTAGTGATCGTCTAAACGCTGAGTCAGCATGCCGACTCAGGGACCGCTGAGTCAGCGTTCGCTCTGTTGTCCTCCTGGATTTATCTTCTCTTAATGGGTTCGTCTGCAGACACTTGTAGATCCAAAGCTTCGGCTGATTCAGCCGACGGCGGCTGGGACTTTATTTACAAATACTTCCACTCAGATCTCTACATTTCTTTTTAAAGACATTTGTTTTCCTCCCCTCAACCTTCAGCTTTCACCTCATCTTTTGGTAAGTTTTAGCTCACCTTTTGTAGCTTTTTGCAAACATTTTGCAACATTAGCTTCTAGCTAGCCTTTTAGCTGTAACCATCAGTTTCAGCTCTCTGAGATTTAGGAGAAAATATCATTTCCTTCAGCAACAAGGAGTGAAGGAGTGTGTGTCGAGGAGTGAAGGAGTGTGTGTCGAGGAGTGAAGGAGTGTGTGTCGAGGAGTGAAGGAGTGTGCACTGAGGAGGAGGAGGTGTTTTCTGAGGTTTCTGCAGTTGATAAAGTATTTATGACCTCAGGCAGTTTGGAGGAGAGGCTCTGAGCTGCTGATGAAAGTTTGATGACCCGACTCCACCGTGAGTCACTGTGGCTCCACATCACCCCTTCATCACTTCATCACATCACCCCTTCATCACTTCATTCCATCATCCCTTCATCCCATCACCCCTTCATCACTTCATCCCATCACCCCTTCATCCATCACCCCTTCATCACTTCATCCATCACCCCTTCACCCCAGCAGCCTCTCTGACCTGCTCCATGAACCCACTCTTCACTCCTCACAGAACTGTCTGTCAATAAAATGATAAAGTTCTGATTTCAACAACAGTGATGATGAAATTTCATTTTGTTGATTTGTTTTTATCCCAGCTCCAAACAAGAAACATGTTTATAATCTGAGGAACACTCAGGTCGGTTCTCCTCCTCAGGAGAACCACAGGGCCTCGCTCTGGTGCTGCTCACATTTCCAACACGTCTGAAACAAGTCATCCTGGCTGTTCTGAACTATGGGATGGTTTGGTGACCAGCTGAAGCGAACTGCAACCAATCAGAGACAAAAGAGGAAAATCAGATCATTTAGACACGCAGACACCAAAGAAGACGTTTCATTTCCTGGTTCTGCAGATGATCCTCAGGTTTATGTTTCACTGGAATCTAAAAGCTCCTCAGATCGGCGCACGCCGTTTGTCTCGTCAGGTTTCCCCAGAAGTCTCTGGAACCATGACGGGTTTCCTGGGTCAGAACCACGTGGTCCGGACTCTGAGACCGTCAGTTCAGTTCAAACAAAAACAAATCAGACTCATGTAGTCTTTTCCTTCTAACAGATCAAATGTTTTCCACGTGGGTTGGTGTTCGGAACCAGAACCAGGAAGACGGACCATCTGCCCCGAGCAGCTGGAGTTGGAGCTGACGGAGATCTGCAGAGGTTAAATAAACCTCCGGCTTTAACACGGCCATAAAACAGGAGGACAAACACCAGCGTGTTAACATTTCATAAATGTAATGCTCAGAGGAGCTTTATTACAAACAGAACCCCTAAAACGGCCCTTTACATTCTGCATTTATAAACCCAGCAGAGCGTTATTGGGTCCGTTTGGCAGAACCACACGGAGAACGAGGCCCATTTGGAAAGCTCATCAAGCAGCCGCTCCTTTACGCTCTCCATTTGCATTTTTTTCTTTTTTCATCCATTTCAGCTTCCAGACTTCAAAATGCTCAATTGGCTCCGCAATTTAGGTTTGTGAAACAATCTGCCCGGGGTGCACGGACTTCAAACGGACCATATGACCGGCAGAACCAGCAGACGTGCCTTTTATCAGGCGGCGGAGCCAAAACGGGCAGGATTTACAGAAACACACTCAGTGGGACAACCAGACAAAGAACTTCTGCAGCTTCAAGGAAAAGGTTGCCAAAATAAGACGATAAACTCGGATATCTTGGTGTTTTAAAGCTTGTGTATCGAATAAGAAGATAAAAGGAATAAAAGACGAGACGGAGCTGCAGCGACACGATGTGCTGCAAACATTAAATCCATTAATTCAATTTCATGCAGCAGAGTTCAGATTAAAGAGCAGCGGCGCTGACGAAGGCTGCTCGTCTTCCTCTGCAGGTGACTGATAAACGGGAGGAGGTCTGAGGTTCTGGTCGACCCGTTCCTCTCCGCGGTCCTGCAGGTCCCACAGACCTTCAGCCTTCTTCCTGTTTCTGTGTGAGACTCCAACCTGCTGCTGGTCCTCCTCTGAGGTCTGAGGACCATCCAGGCCCCACCTGGGGTCCACCTGTGGTCCTTCAGGAACCAGATCCTGGATCAGCCTCAGGGACGTCACAGACTTAAAAAGATAAAACTTTACTGCCAAGGCAGAAAAGAAATGAAAAGAAACCCGTCAGTCTGCTCAGCCTCCGGTCCTCAGGTCAAGCTTCTCTTTAAAAGTTGGATTTGTTGAAGCAAATTATCTTTTTTATTCCTAAATTCTACTAAATACAGAATAGCTTCCATTAAATGAGATGATAAAAGAAGAGCTGAAGTTGGTTTTTCTTGCCTTTTGATAAGTTTAACATCTTCCAGAGTCTGTAAATCATCTGTGCTCACAAACGTCTGAATCAAAGTTGAATCAAACATCGAGTCGGCTGCGAGAGGAACGAGAAAAAACAAGAACCAGGAGAACATATTTACACAGGTTCTGTTCTTTTAGAAGTCACATTTTTCTCCTTTTTACTGAGACGACGTTCCACCGGAGGACCTTCAGGCTGCAGAACGCCGAGGCTGGAAGTTCCCACGAGGATCAATAAACGTCCGCACCTCGTTCTGACCGGAACGTATCGACAGGAAACCTCGAGTGTTTCTGAGCCTCCAGCTGTTTCTTCTCCATGTTCATTTACAGAAATGCCCTCCTGACAAAAAGACAACTTTAAAAAATACAAAGGAGGAGGATCGTCTTTCTTCCAATCAATCAAACCGAACGATTGATCCCGTCTGCAGAAAGATGCCTTCAGATGTACCACAACTTTATACTCGACGTCCAAACTGTCCAACAGGAACCAAACTGTCCAACAGGAACCAAACTGTCCAACTGTCTTCTCTAATCACATATCAATGGTTTAGGAGTCGACTTATTGGACGCTTCGGCTTCATGAGGTCATGATGTAAAAGAGACTATTTTAGTGTCAATGATGAAATACAGAAACATTGATTCCCATTGGACGGTTTGGTTCCTGTTGGACGGTTTGGTTCCTGCTGGACAGTTTGGTTCCTGATGGACGGTTTGGTTCCTGCTGGACGGTTTGGTTCCTGCTGGACGGTTTGGTTATCCGTGGACAGTTTGGTTCCTGTTGGATGGTTTGGTTATCCGTGGACAGTTTGGTTCCTGTTGGACAGTTTGGTTCCTGTTGGACAGAGTTAATGTGACTCATGGATCCCAGACTACCTTCAGCAGGAGCACCTCGCAGTGATGATGATGATGATGATGATGGGAGTAATCAGTACTTTCTTTAGTATCTGAACATCATTAATCTGTTTTTAGTTGAGGCTAACGTCTGAGCTAACTCTGTTTTCACCTCGTCATTATGAGGCACTGATTGATGATAAAACAGGTAAAACTGCAGAACGTCACGGGGGCCGGACTACTTCCTGGAGCAGCTCAGAACCGGTCCAGCTCCGTCTCACAGTGACGGACGCGCCCCCGCCCCCACCCCCAACCGTAATGAAGAAGAATTATGCATCTGAGCGCTCCTCAGAATCGATACAGCCTCAGGGTGTCCACGCAGAGAGGAGAAGGACGAGGGGCGATGAAGAGCAGCAGAACCATCAAAGACCCTCTGACTCATCTGCTGCTCAGATCAATGTGGACAGGCCCGCGTCCAGACCTGAGTCCAGACCTGCGTCCAGACCTGCATCCAGGCCCGAGTCCAGACCTGCGTCCA
>NC_051435.1:2044322-2056607 GCF_001649575.2 Kryptolebias marmoratus | reverse complement strand
TCCAGGTCCGATTCCAGACCTGCGTCCATACCCGAGTCCAGACCTGCGTCCAGGTCCGATTCCAGACCTGCGTCCAGGCCCGCGTCCAGACCTGCATCCAGGTCCGAGTCCAGGCCCGAGACCAGGCCTATGTCGGAGGTTCTGAAAGCCCGCGGGCTGCACTACGAGCACGCTTGCAGCAGAACTCCTGAGCAGTTCTGAAGATGTTGGTTCTGAATAAACTGAAGGTCGAGGAGATCCTGCAGCTTTAAGAGACCCTGAAGGATCAATGACGGCCCAGATCGAAGACCAGCGCCAGAGTTCTCCAGCAGAACCTTTCAGAGGGAACCTGAGTCCACCCTGGGGGGGTCTGCTGTCCTCAGCTCCACTCAGGAACCCGTCGGTTCTGTCAGAACGTACCTCAGGTTCCCAGGAGGAACATCTGATAGTTTCTCTTTAATCTTTAAACTTCTTCTGCAAACTTTGGTCTTTTTTTTTTTGACCCTTTAAAAGTCAAAAACATTCGGCTGTTTCAGGACACTTTGGCTGAGACTTTGGTTTTTTGTAACTTTTATACTTTTCAAAATAATTATTTTAATTTACAAAAACACTAAAAATCCTTCAGTTCCGTCAGAAACGTTGTTCTCTCAGATCTGCTTCAGCTGCTGAACCTTTCTGATGCTGTTAGCTTTTAGCTACTGTTTGGCTTTTAGCTAGCATTTGCTACTTAAGGTCAGAGTTTAGCTCCTTTTAGCTTTTAGCTTGTGTTTTATACTTCGGGTTTTAGCTAGCTGGTATTTTTGTTAATCCTGGCAGAAACTAATTTACCGTACGGTAACAAGAATGTGCCGTAATTAAATTACAATTATTATTATTATTTTTAAATCACAAACAAATAAATAAAAGCTTCGGTTGTTTTCTGGACTGATGGCAGCTCCAACATATAATTTTTCATCATCTTCGTTTTTCTGACGGATTTAAATCTTTTTTCCTGAACAATCAGAAAAACTCGAGGTGAAAACTTTCTGATTAACAGTTTTATGTTCCGGACAGCAAACGTAGCGAGTATTTTTTCATTTTTAACGACCTGAAATGAAACTAAATCAGATTAAATTAATTTAACTCGTTTAAAGCATCGGACATTTTGATTTTCTGCTGCTGGTCCATCTTTTTTCTTCGCACTTCTGGGAAAAATAAAATAACCGCAGAAATGTGGAGACTGTCAGTTTTTGGAGCTGCAGCTCAATAACGAGGACAGAAACGTCTAATTAATGAGAGACGGCTGCTGAAAACATCTGGAGGCAGAAGCAACATCTGGGCTGAACGTTTTAAAGTTCTGATCCGTCTGCAGCTCCTCACGATCCAAACAGACATTTGAACCGTTTATTTATTCAAACGGTGATTAAATGTTGGGTTTTTGTAACTTTTATATTTTACAAAATATTTAACTTGATTGAAGAAAAGTTCTTTAATAAAATACTTTGAAATCACTTCAAAATCTACTAATGCTACTGCTTATGCTAATTCTGCTAATAGTGCTAATGCTAACATATACAAATACTTCAACTAACTGCTAAAGCTAGTTCTCCTAAAGTTAATTTCAGCTAAACGCTAACGTTCTGCTAATCTTAGCTAGCCTTTTAACCCGTTCTTTCTTACTGTTAGCGTTTAGCTAACATGAGGTTTTAGCTGCATTTAGCTTTCAGCTCAGCTTCAGCTCCTTCTTCGGTGGTTCAGAACTCAGGCTTCACTGCCATGAAAGGTGGGCGATCATGTAACCGCCTGCCTGTTAGCAAAACATTCCATGAAGCTCTGAACTCTTTTTGACGAAACTGTCAGAATATTTAGATACGACCTCTGGAGTCAACGTGAAGATGGCTGCCACAGCTAATTAAACGTGGAAACACAGATGAGTTTGACAGATACCGAGCTCGGTGTGGTAGTAGCTGACAGTCGTCCTGGACGCAGACTCTGTTGGGTGACAGGCATTCCTGAGAAGAACGTTTGGTGAGTTTTGACTTTTCTCCGGTTGCCTGAAGCTTCCGTCCTTCGTCCTGAGCGTCCTCTCCGTCCAGCCGTCTGTCCACTCAGAGGACGTTTGTTAGTTGATGGTTTTTACTCGTCCTGCGATCAGCTGGAAGCGTCTCCCGATCCGTGACGTTTTCCCGCCTCGCGGCTCCAACCGACGCAGAAACGAAACTAAACGCTGATTACAGCTGCTCGACCGTGAGGGACTCCGAGGTGAGACGTCCAGGACAGAGACGCTGATGGACGTCCACAGAAACCAACCCGTCTTCTGACCTCCTGCTTGCAGGAAATAAATCAGCTGCTGAAACTCTCAGGACAGAAAACCAACAACCAGCTTTTGTTTGGCTGCTGCTGCTCAGGGATAACGAGTCCGAGACGGAGAACAGCAGGACAGACGGACACAGAGGGAACCCGTGAAGTCCTGCAGAACCAAATAAACTAAAACCTTCCTTCATGACACATAAAAGAACCATATTCAACTAATTAAAGGAAAATAAAGGTTGGTTCAGTGAAGGTCTGAGAAAATTAAATTAAAATCCAGCTTCTGGCACGGCAGTGGAGGGCTGATGGTTTGGGCTTTTTGCTACGCTAAGAATGTAATCTCTTATTGAGTTTTTATAAATTTAAAAATGATGCAGCCCTCTTTGTTTCATGGATGAAACTGTCGGCTTTGACCCTTTTTGTTCTGGATTAGAAGTAATCCCACCGATGCTGAAAAACTGATGAATGAATGTTTATAAAGTCACTCTGAAAAAAGCAGGCGCCTGAAATTAATTAAATATGAACGGCAGGGTGAAGTGATTCAATTTGTTCCCACTGGTTTTCTAAAACAGATCTCCATCTTTGCCCTCAGCTCGGATATTTTCAGGAAACGTTGAATAGTTTTTAATTTCTGAGAAAAGCAGGAAACTTCAGATGTTTTTAAAGCTGAATGAAAATCCATTTTTCTGTTTGCGCCGTTTTAATTCATTAGAGACCAAATGACAAATTTCAATTTGAAAAGAATGCAGACTTTCCGTGCTCCCGTCAAGGTTAGCTGCTGTCAAAAACATGTTTTCACTTTCAGACCTTCCCACATCATATTTGAGATGAACCTGAATAATCTGCTCTTCTTTTGCTCGTCTGCCTTTCATTTTTCCTTTCAAGAAGCTGTTGAAAGGGTTACCAAGGACACCGATGCTGCACGATTGGACCCATCTCTCTGAATGCTGAACACAGATCCTGATAAAGGTGCCCTTGTCCTGAAAGCCCAGCAGGAGGCGGCTGTCTTGGATAACTGATGCTCTTGACATTTTAACCGATGAGTCGGTAACCTGGGAGGACGGACCTGAGCCCCGCTCCTCCTCGCGCCCGGACTCGTTGGGCGAATGCCAACGTGTCGCAGAGTGAGAGCGCGAGGAGGATTCCACGTCTTTAACCAAGCTTAAACGTCTTTTTTCTGCGTCTCTCCTGGAAAGAATCAGGTTCTTCGGCTCTGAGGAAGATCAATGATTTGTTTTCCTGACGTTCTTCGCTCAAGGTCGCCCCAGAGATGGGACTGAATTCTTATTTTTCTAAGAACCGCGTTTGTCCTCGAAGCCGGGCCTCCAGCTCTGTCAACGCCTCAGGTGACCGGAGTCTTCATCACTCAGCGCCACAGCAGTCAGTATCTCACCTGCTGCAGACGGACGGCGTGAACTCTGCTTGGAGAATCAGGGAGAAATTCAAGCTAACGAGCTAATCAGAACAGGAAGTGTTGAAGAAAACAGAGTTTACTGAAGCAGAACACGAGCTAAAAGTTAAAAAAGGCAAGCTAATACCTATTTTTAGCTCGCCTTTTTCTGTAGCTGTAGACAAAAGATAAAACAGAGGCAGCAGCTGAAGCATGCGTTTCTATTCCTGGGGGGGAAATGTTTGTAATATAAGTTTTTTAAAAAAGTATAAAAGTTACAAAAAAACAAACATCACGTCACCCATCCTCTGAACGAGCCGAACGTTTTGATCTAAGAACGGCTGAAATAGAACAAAATCTGCAGAAGTCGACGTTTGAAAACAAGAAATAAAGTTCTTCATCACTTCAGACGCGACACCTGACTGAGTATAACGTACCGACGTGTCCTGTCCTCCATCTTTAGTCTACGATGATGATGATGATGTGAGTGAAGAGATAAAACAAGAACAAAAGTTAAAATCTGTAGAAGCTTAGCTAAAAGTTAAATGCAGCTAATCTATAGCTGAAAGCTAAAATATGCTAAAAGCTCAATTGTAGCACTATAGCTTAAAGCTAAATGTGGCTAAAAGCAGCATCTAAACATCACGTTGGAACAGAAATACGTATAAATTAAAGATCCAAATGTGAGACTTTGGTAAATAAAATCAAATAATTCAAAAAGTCTGAAAGTTACAAACAGTAAAAACCACAGAACAGGAGTCCAAACTGAGCCGAACATTTCATTTATTCTGAGTAAATCTGATGAATCTGGATGAATTTAAGCCGTAATCCTGTGAATCTGGTTAAGGTAATTTAGTGTACAGATTATAGGCAGATCAAAATCTGATGAGCTCCAAAGCGATTTAATATAATGTTCCTAAAACGCTTCAGAAATAAACTTCCTCTTGAAATCCCTCGGTCCATTTAATCAGCGTCCATTAGACGGCGTTCGGTCTCAGATTAGACTTTCAGAGACATCAGTCCAGCTGTAAATATTGACAGGACGCTGACAGATTTGCAGCACACATACTTTGCATTTATTAGCATTGATGTACACATAATAGTGTCCAAGTTTAGATTTTAGCACTTAGCTAGGGGTAATGTGTTGTACCGTTTAATCACTCGCTGCACCGATCCACTATGGATGTATCCAGAAAACAATTATTGTTGATCTGATGATGCCTGCAATAGAAATGAAATCTGAAATAAAGAGATGTTTGCATCCAGCAGCATCACATTATGGTGTCTGAAAAACTGACCTTTAACTAAAATAAACATCTTTACCACATTATACTGACTTACAGGATATTTAGGAGTTTTTAAGTTTGATTTTTATTGTAATTTTTACCTTTTTAACTACAACATTATCAGTTTAAGTTGACATTTTTGACAGATGTAATAAAACTTATACTTTGGAAATCCAGCATTTCCAAAGTATAAACAAAAATATATATTTTCATTTTTGAAACACTGAATTCTCATAATTTCATCTGGACCTGTTCTACAGTTCAGAGGAAATAAATTTAATTCACTGATTCAAACCCAAAAATACTGTTATTATTACTGATAGAATAATAATCAAATACTGCTATAAGGCTTACGTTGATGCACCGAGCAAAATAAAGGAGAAAAAAGCTATTTTAACCGGATTTACACAATGTTGGAAGACAAATACAAAAACCCAAATAAAACCAGTTTTATTTCATTATAGTATTAAACATAAAATTATTAATACTTCTTTTTAATTCTATTTTTAATAGCCTGACATGATGTTAGTGGATAATCCGGGTTTTTTTTTCTGGGTCATTTTACCGGTAGACACGGTAATTCCGGTAACTTGTTCTTACCGTTAAAAATCAAAAGCAAATTATTTAATTTGAACCGGTATGAGATTCTGCTGTATAATAAATTTAAAGAAACATATCATAATTTCACAGTGTTTAAAATAAATGTATTTTAATGTTTATTGAATTGATTTATTAAAAAAGCAAAAACACTTCTGCGTTTCGGAGCCTGACGAACTACCGTTAGCTAGTTTGTTATCCGGGTGATTAGCTTCGGTTTAAACCTGCAAAAAGCTGCTTTATTTTACTGTTAGTCACAGTAACTTTAACAGTTTGTTGAAAATGTTTTTTGGTTTTTATTTTAGAAGCGGATCAATGAGTGGCCCTCTGCAGTTAGCTACGCCAGAATTGTCTGTTTTTTGTTTTTACCATCAGAGGAAAAAAAAAAAAAAAACCTAAACTGACGACTTTATTTGTTTTTAAACAGCGTAACAGAGTGCCGTTCCCTCGTCTCTTACTTGAATCTTGAACTAACCGGAAGAGAAACGGTAAAGTTAATCTGCAAACTTAATCGTAGAATTAGTTTAACTGAAAACTTCAAACTCTGGTATATTTTTAAAAACTGAGTACATTTATCGCTGCCACACCAACACATAAAGCAGAACCATATTAAAATTAAAACGTGATCCATTTTATGTTCTTCGTTACGAGACTAAACATCCTGAGATTTGATCCTCTTTTAAAGTCATAAGAAATCAGGAGCGAGGCCAGTCAGTTGAGTTTGTGGCTAAAGATTTATTTCTTTAAATTACTGTTAAAGTTTTGCATCATTCTCGTGAACCCAGTATCCCATCTTGTGAGATAAGTGTCTCAATTCACTTATAATATTCTAACAATGTATTTTTATAATTATTGTATTTTTAAAACTGTTTTTCTTGTATATTAAATACTTATGACAGAAGATTTACGACGATATCGATAGCGTTAATACTAATAATAGTTTTAAAATATTGGTTAGAACATTAGGTTTTTCCTATTTTTAGGTGTTTTGGTTCCATTTTATTTTTGGCATCAATCCTCTTCCATATCCATATTTAAGGATTGTGTGCTAAACTCCAGAAATACGTTCTGATTGTTCCAGAGGTTTGGGTCGGGTGGTCCATCTGAAAACCCTGTTAAAGACACGAAGAGGAGCGGGACCTCTTCATCCTGTCAGAAATAAATCAGGCAGAAACCCAAGCAGGTGGACACTCCGAACCACCTGTTTTAAAACCATCTAAGCTGTAAATGATTCATTAAAAGGATAAAAAACATATTGATTAAAATGGCAGATGTGTCCTTGTAGTTGATTGCAGATGCTATAAATTCTGCGGCGGTCCGCTGCAGATGTTATTCGTGGAACAACATCCGCAGCAGAACCCTCGTCTGACACAATTATCTTAAATGGAGCAGATTTTTCCCCGAGTCGGCATAATGAGTCAAACTGAGAAAGAACAAACACTCAGTTTATTAAAGAAAGTCTACGTCAGCTTCACTTCAAACCACCTCATCAACTTTCTGCTTTTACCACTGACAACTGAAAACACTATATATATATATATATATATATATATATATATATATAAACTCATCCGTGGTGGCGGGCTGGAGGCGTTCCGGAGGGAGGAAATATTTTCCTGCATGTGTGTCGGGGCCCAGGTGAAATATTACATCTGTCAGGATTTCTGACAGAGCCTTTATTCTGGCGGCTCCGGTGTGATGGAGGACTCCTGCGAGGTTGACACGCTGCTAAACGTCTCCGCCTTGCTGCCACTCTGGCAGCTGGGATAATGGCGCCGCCGGCGTCAGCGTCGCCCCGGAGCACAGATACGGTATTTTTAAACCGAGGGGGCGCAGAGACAGAACCGAAATTAGCGGCGCTGGACCGCGGCTCGGTGGTTATTTCGATCACACGTGGCTCCTGCAGAGATGTTGGTGCCGTTTCACTGGACTGCTGGTTTGTTTTTACATTTCCTGTTTCGCCTGCAGCTCGTACGCTGCATTTATAAACCTGGAACGGTTCCACGCTTCATATTAAAAGGATCCATGAATTAAGACGAGTTCGGAGCGAGGCTTGGCAGCGGACAGCGGATGCTCGGGAACATTCAGGACCAGGATGGATGGCGGGCAGTTCGAGGGACAGACAGTCCATCATCGTAAGGCCGTTCGCCACTTCAGATCTCACTATTAGAGCAAAGGACACACTTAATATTACGCCAAGGAGACACTATTTATCACGATGAGATTCCAGGAAGACGAAAGGAGCCGAGCTGGCAGAGACACTGAACGAGTTCCCGTTTAAACACCGAGTCGATCTGCTCGGGTTTTTCTCTTTTACTCTGGGAATTCCACAGTGAAGAGGTCTGTATTTAATTAGAGGTTGGACCGGCTTGGATTGGTTTATAATCTGGTTGAATTAAACTTGTTTACCTGCTTGGTGAGGTGCCCAGAGGCAAACAAGAGCTATATTAATAAAGCTAAACTCAATTAAATACAATCTAATAAAAAAGGATCATTCAAAATTAAATCAGTCTGCAGATAAACTGACAGGAAGTCAGTTCATCACATCTGAGGCCTTAAATGTATTTCAGCATCTTTAAAGACGTTTGAACATTTCTTTTATGGTTGTTCTAAAGGAGTTCAAGTTGTTCTCGGTAAATATCTTACCTGTTTGAATGACCTCAGGTTGGAGAAAGAAAATGCATTAAAATCTCAAAGATTATATTAAACATTTTAATAAACCTGTTTGTTAAAGTCAATTTCACACAATATTTATTGAAATCTGATCGGTGTCTGTGAGCGCCAGGAGTGGCAGCAGTTAGCTATAGCACTTCCTGTTTGGGCTGAGGGCACTTCCTGCAGGATTATAGCACTTTTATAGAAACAACTATGTGATGTGAAGCTTTCGGCCATGTTGAGGTTTAAAACCCCTTTGCTCCTAAACTCAAACAGATTAGCCGTCAGCTCTCACAGATTAGCTGTTAGCTCGCTCGGATTAGCTGTTAGCTCGCTCGGATTAGCTGTTAGCTCGCTCGGATTAGCTGTTAGCTCGCTCAGATTAGCCGTTAGCTCTCTCAGATTAGCTGTTAGCTCGCTCGGATAAGGTGTTAGCTCGCTCAGATTATCCGTTAGCTCTCTCAGATTAGCTGTTAGCTCGCTCGGATAAGCTGTTAGCTCGCTCGGATTAGCCGTTAGCTCTCTCAGATTAGCTGTTAGCTCGCTCAGATTAGCCGTTAGCTCTCTCAGATTAGCCGTTAGCTCGTTAATCCAGTGAGATTTTAACTATTTATCAAACTGAGGTCGTTCAAAGATCTACAGCAGGTAAGATAATAACTATTTTTCCACAGGACCCCACTTTAGAAGGCCTGAACCATCACTTCAACCCACTGATGGTTTTCTTTCCTGTCTGTGTGTCCAAAAACCCAGTTACCCAACAGTTACTCACCAGAAACATCATTTAAAGTTTAAACGGCTCACAGAACGTTGAACTGAACTGAGGTTTGATGATTTTTGGTGATTTTAACCACAGAAAGTTCAGAAAATCCCCCCCGACCCAAACTCTCACATTGACTTCCATCTGACCTGAGCTCAGATTTTCTCTTCCAATCAGGAAATGAGGTGATTTTAACTCGTCATGTCTTCTACAAACATACAGAGTCAAACCTAAACCTTTTGTTTTTTAACCCAAACTGGCAGTGAGACGTAAGCGATGGTCCCGCCCTGCGCCTCGTCTCTGCGGCGAATAAATCTCGCCTGCTGGACAACCTTTTATTAAAAGAGACGAGGCTGAATCTCTCACAGATGGAAAACCTTTTAGCACACGACCACAAAGACGGGTCAGATATTTCATTCTCCGGGCCTTTCATGTCGGTTACGACGTCTTTCATTGTTTATTCATGAGGCGGAGGAAGCTCCTCTGTTCAAAATGGAGCCTTAATTACCGCCGCTCTCATTCAGTTTCCACTAATAAAGACGAGGCTTTAAGTACCGTTTCTGTCCACAAAGCCTGAACTTAATGCAGTGCATTAACTGTCCTCTGCGCTCTTATTGTTTCAAGGAACGTCTCGACTTTTTCAACAGGAAAATATGTCTGCAGGTCGGAGGAGAAACGCTGGTTTTATGACTCGTGTGTTTCTGATTTATATAAATATCAATAAAATGATTCATCCCAGTCAGGGAAGTGTCACACCAACCAAAAATTAAGTATTAGTAAAAAAATTATCTAAAAATACAGTTTAATTTATTCTTTTAATCTCTTCCCATCAAACTCTTAGTAGAAACAATAAAAAGAATATTTTTTATCATTAATCTAACTTCTGCTGTCTGAAAAAGACTTTAGTCATAAAATAAAACCCTAAAGTTCAGCTGAAATAAAGCGTTCACGCCTCACCCTCTCATAACTTCTCCTGTTTGATTAGATGAATATTAACTGAACCGCCGCGCTCAGCTGACCGGTCTCAGCCAATCACATCCATCCATCTGCAGAGTCAACAAACAGAGCGGACCGACCCGGTTCTGCTGATCCAACTCAGAGACTTCAGTCTTAAAGATGAGACAGAACAAGTCAAAGAGTCATCGAACTGTCCTCTACGTCCATCTGTCCCCTCAGATGGACGGAAGAACCCAGGAACCACCAAGGCTCCAGACTGCCATGAACCAGAACCTGCTGGAACACCAGGGTCCCTGTCAACCACTGTCCCTGTCCACCTCTGTCCCTGTCCACCAGGGTCTCTATCCATCAGGGTCCCTGTCCACCAGGGTCTCTATCCATCAGGGTCCCTGTCCACCACTGTCCGTGTCCACTAGGGTCTGTGTCCACCAGAGTCCCCATCCATGAGGGTCCCTGTCCACCTCTGTCCCTGTCCACAGTGGAGCCAGTTTTCCACTTGGAGGACCAAGAAAGAAGCTCTAAAACCTTCAAGCTGGACTGTAACCTGCAGCTGTCCTCATGGACGGGACAGATGTCTCAGGTCCCTCAGGTGTTTGTCCAGCAGCGACCGTCTCTGTGACGTTTGATCTGCTGATCGCTCAGCTCGGCCTCTGATTGGCTCCTCGTGCTCATCTTTTAACCAATCAGAAGCCGTGCAGAGCGAGTCCTGACTTCCTGTTTGGACGCAGTCTCAGATCTGGGCGTGGCTCTCGTTGGGTCAGAACCGGCAGGTTTAGATTAAAAATGGCTCCTCGGAGCGTCTGGTTCTGCAGGAAATGAGCGTTCAGAACATTCGGCTGATATTCCCCTGGAAGCTGCGGGAGTTTAAGGGTTAATCTGCACCATGTGACCGTACAGTTCTTACAGTTCTCAGTGAAAAGTGACAAATTTGTTATTGAACAAACTGATGGCGGCAGACAGAAGGTTGACAGTATCTGAGTCTGGAGCCGCTCGGGCCAATCGAATCCATTATTCAAATCAGCAGAATCCGACGGCTGACTCCAGGTGATAGACTGCACCGTAACAGATAGTTATCAGGCTGGCATTATCAGAGCTGCGGCAGGAACGATTTATCTCCGCGGGACAGAATCCGTGTAAACAACCTCAGCCTTCAGCGCCGAGCTGAATTTACAGTACACACAGCCATAAACACACGCCGTTAATCTGGACGGCCGCAGCTGATTGAAATGTACAGTTTGTGTCTCGGCTGGGAGGCCGGCGTGTGTCTGTTCCCCTTCGGTGGGTTTTAATCACCCCGCGGCGGGTTAATCAATAACCCATTTCATGGTATCCAGGCCAACACGGGCGAATTTAGAGCCCGAGTCCTGACAGCCTGTGTGAGGACTGAAGGAATGCATGTCACCCGCTGCCTTCAGGTTAGAGCTCAGAGTAGCTGTTAGGGATGACTCTCAGCTACTACCACCGCTGACTGAGGTACAGCTTCCTGTGATCTGTGGCGACCATCTTGTCCGTGTTGGAGATCAGTCTCAACAACTACCACAGCAAATATACAACAATATACACAAATCTGACCGAATTACAGCCGTCTCTGTGCTTCACCTTCCACAGAACCACACTTCAAAAGATCTGAACTGTCCCTTTAAATGTTTGGATCATTCAGTTTGAGAAGAAACTAAAACACCTGAAGATGAACTCACTGGTTATAAAATCGTCTCTGCTGGTTTCAGACCTTCGGCTCCTGAAGGAGGAAACTCCTCCTCCTCTTCGGCGGCTGATCGGAGAAGCCTTGGTTCTGTCGGAGCAAACCTTCAGCTTTTGTTTCGGCTAAGAGAAGCTCTCAAGGCCGCAGCTAAAACAGCCGTAACCCTGACGACGTTTGATTTCGGCTGCTTTTACATGAGAGACAGGAGCTGAAGATTCATTACAGCTAAAACAAGCAGAACAGAAGATATTAGCTAAAAAGCAGCTAAAAGCTAAAATTAAAACTCAAAGATTGCTCAAAGATAAATATAGCAGCCAGAAGTTACATTTAGCTTGACTGGCACTAAAAGCTAACAGGTTCCTCGTTCTGCCTCTCAGCCTGTAAACAGCTCACATCCTCAAAGATCAGAGGTCCTCTCTGACCTTCAGCGCGCCCAAAAATAGCTCCTCATCCTCCGTCAGCGAGGACGACATGAAAGACGGGAGGACCGGAGGACAGGAGGACGTCCCTTTTCATCAGACAGAAGAGAAACACAAACAGCTGAGTCCGAACACGACAGATCAGGCTGAAGAAATCCAGTTGGAGCTCTAAACCCGGTCCTGTTGGAGCTCTAACCTGGTCCTGTTAGGAGCTCTAAACCCAGTCCTGTTGGAGCTCTAAACCCGGTCCTGTT
>NC_051435.1:2031706-2039772 GCF_001649575.2 Kryptolebias marmoratus | reverse complement strand
TCTAAACCCGGTCCTGTTAGGAGCTCTAAACCCGGTCCTGTTGGAGCTCTAAACCCGGTCCTGTTGGAGCTCTAAACCCGGTCCTGTTGGAGCTCCTCACTGCTCTGCCTCTTTAACACACCGCAGATAAACTGGTTCGGCCAGCAGGTTCTGGACCTCCTGGTTCAAGAACAGTTCTGACCCGACTTTTCGTTCCTCTCGCAGTGGCACCCCATCAGGGTTTCTGACGGGTTCAGGACGGGAAATAAAAAAGTTTATAACGATTCAAATTCAACATGATTTACTTTCTGTCAAACTGTTCTCATGCAGAACAACAACAACAAGGAGCATCCTGGACTGTTGCATGCTTGGAGATGTAGTTTAGTTCAATAAAATCTGAAATCTTCAGACAGAATTGAACGATTTTAAAGAGTTGAAATGAATTTCTTGTCATATTTACGTCTTTTTAAAGCCTAAAATGGAGATTATTTGATGTAAGGCTCTGCAGAAACTCTGGTTTGAGGCTCAGTTTCTAGTTTGTGTTTCTGCCTGTCTGATGAAGCCCTGCTGTAAGCTCCGCCTCCCTCTGCGCCCGAGGAAAGGGGGGAATCGGCGTGGCAACCAGTGACTTAGCAGTTTAGATGAAAGAGCTGAAAATAAACGTTTCATCTTTTAACAGCTGTTTTCTCTCGTCTGTCAGGTGTTTTAGTGGTTGTAGTTTAAACTGCGATGAAGCTGCAGGAGGAAGATGAGGGTGATAAACCTCGGGGGGGGGGGGTGTTGAGGAGCACATCATTAGATCAGGGAAGGAAAGCTGATTGTCACACTTTCCAAGTGGCTTCTTGGCCTCTAAAATGTGCCGCTGGCTCCTCCAAAGCAGCCGAAAAGGTCAAACTCTCACAATACCTGCAGCTTAGAGCTCAATTAGCTGAAAATTGCCTTTTGTCTGCAGGGAGCAGGTGATAATTGCTGTGGGTCACGAGTTATAATTGTGAGGAAAGCCCTCGGAGCCGGAGCCCATTAAACCGAGTTATTTAAATCCCATCACCTTTCGGGGGCTTCTCTCTTTAAGCTCGTCTTTAATTGGGGAGCAGGTTTATGAAACGGGCCTGATCGGCTGATCCGATCGGCGCCGGATGTCAGGAAACTTAAATTAGGAGCAGAGAAACTTCGAGGGGACAAACTGTCCTTAAACGTCTTTTTAATCGTCTTCTATCTGAAGTTCAGTTTGAATAAATCTTTACTTCCGGCCTGGTTTTCTTCTTCTTCTGCTGTTTCTAACCGGATCACAGGAGGCGGAGCCTAATGCAGCAGTCAAAGGGCGGGAGGCGGGGCTACGACCCGGAGAGGTGGAGTCTCTGTGGGGGGAGAGCATGTAACCTCCCCATGGAACGGACCCAGCTTTACTTCCTGTTTTATTTTGAAATCCTGGTGCGCCTTCTTGGGTGATTGTTTTTATTTGTTAAACAACAACTCTTCCAGCCAATCAGCAGGCTTCGTTCAGCCCCACGGCAGGACGTTCTGAACGTTGGTGTAAAAAGAACCCTGAATCCTTCACAGGAATAAACCTTTCAGAGCTCAGAGTTCAGCTGGAATTAACCGGAGAACGTTCTCGTGCAGCAGAGCGGCTCGAGTCCAACTCGTGACGACAGGAAGTCCAGAGACGGGACAGAAGGACAGAACTGGAACAACTTGGAGCAATTAACTGTGTTTTAACAGCGCCGAGGGCCAGAACCTCTGGGAGCGGGTCCAGAGGAGGACCAGCAGCTCTTTATGGGTCCGGATCCATCTTCAGATTTAAAGGTCACTGCGATGAAACCTGCCGAAGCTCCCAGAGGTTTCACCGCTTTTTAAATCTTATTCTTCCATCTCTGCTGACTCAGCCGAGGAGAAGCTTTATCTCTGGGAACAACGGGATGAGTCCACGGAGTCGGTGCCAGCTGCTGACGGGTCAGTTCTCCTCTGAGGGCCACAAGCAGCTGGAAGGTGTCCGTGTGGACGTTCTGCTGAGGAACAACGTTCTGTTTACCACAGAACCGGACCGCCACAGTGTCCGAACGCTGCCGCAAGACGAGCGAGAAAAATCCCTCAGAGTTCACATCACTGAGATTTCAGGAAATGAAAGAAACGCTCTGATCTAAAACAACAACAAAAACAATCTTTAAACAAGATTGCAAATTAATTTTATTCACAGAACATTTAAACCCGGCTGCTAATATTACCGTTCCAAGGTTGGATAAAACTGAAGGACGTTTATTAATGAAACAGCATCACTGTCTCATTTATTAAACTCGGCTGTTTTTTAGGATCTGGGGCGGTTCTGACCCGAGTAAAAACTGAACTGATGGACGGTTAATGATTACATGAAGCAGTGGAGTATAAACATCACTCCTGTGGGATCCAGAGCGAACAGAACCAGAACCATAACCAGGCTCAACACTGCCCCCCGCTGTCCCAACCTGGAACTGCAGCGTCTCATTCCTGGGACTAAATAAGACCGTCAGCCCGTCTGTCCCCTGTCCTCCGGCTGTCAGTCAGCTGTGTCCCCCCCTCCCCGTCCATCAGTGGACACGTCTCCGTCTCCGGGCCGGCAGCCAGGAGAGATGTTCACTCGCTGATGAGCTCCGTCTAAACTTCGCTGCGTCAAACGTCCTCAGAGGCTCCAGCAGCTCCTTCTTCTGCCTCACTTCCTCATCCCTGAAGCTCCGCCCCTTCCGCCCCCCGGAGACCGGGTGGTCTGGTTTGTTCAGACGGCCCCCCCCCGCTGCGTTTCCACAGAAACAAACAAAGACCTGGATCCACCTCGCTGCTTCAGGTCTGTACCAACACGACGCCGGGGCGGAAGGACATCAGCAATGACCTGCTGCCCATCAATCTGGGAAGGGTCAAAGGTCATTTAGAGAAAGACTGATCTTCACCCTGAAGGGCAGACCGTGCAGTGCTCAGACTCTGAATAATTTGAATTATTTCCTCCACAGCTGCAGAAGTTTAGGTTTTTATTTTTACTTTGGTGCCAACTTGTTTCCTCACTGAAAGTTTTTTGTTTTTTTAAACCCTTCTAAAAAAGAAAAGAAACTTCAGTCCTCCCCAGAGTCTCTCTGCCAACGCAGTTTATTTTGAAAGGATTAAAAAGTCCCGGATGGTTTCCTTCTACTCTGAACCTGCTGCGTTTTTCTTCTTCTGATTTAAATCAGAATCTGGACCTTCTTCTTCCTCCCTGCAGGACGAGGTGTAAGAACTGTTCTGTTCAGCCTCATCTCCCCTGGTTCTCCTCTGGTTCTCCTCTGGTTCTCCTCCGGTTCTCCTCCGGTTCTCCCCCGGCTCTCCCCAGCTCTCAGCTCCTTCCTCTCCTGATCCGACCTCTCTCGGCTCGTCCTCTGGTCTCTGCAGGTCTTCGTCCCTCGGGGTCAGGAGGAGAACGCTGCCGTGAAGCTCAGCAGGTGTTTCCTCGCCACTCGCAGCGAAGCCTTCCGTGACGTCACGTCTGCCTCGCTCCTCTTCCTCTTCCTCGGCTGCCGTTTGAGGTCGATTTCACGGCTGGGCGAGGGAGGGAGGGAGGGAGGAAACGGCAGCAGAGCGGAGCGACGTCCCGGAGGTTTGATCCGTGGAGCTGGAGGCCAAAACATCAGGAAACCTGAAAACCAGACTGAGCTTTTCTGTCCGACTTTAAACGTATTTACAGACGGCCTCATCGTTAAACGCTCGGCCTTTCACAGGACCAACATTCAAACTCCTGAAATAAAACAGATGGGATCTGAACGTCTCTGTGACAGAAAGGAACTCACCGTTTCCTCGGAGTTCCAGCCGCAGGAAACGCTCCACAGACATCCGGTTTCCTTCAAGCAAGCAGAGAAAAACTGCAGATTATCTGGAAGTGTTTCCCATTTCCTCGAGTAGATTTTAACGACCCGTTTCTTTGATTTGCTGTTCAACGAACCATGAAACAACGTCCACATCTAAATGTTCTGCTCGCGTCGGACCGGCTCCAATCCAACCTGATTGGTCCCCGAGGACATCGCTGCTGAAATTGATTCCTGCGCAGAAACGCTTCATTTTTACTGCTCTGACGCTTTAACGCTCGCAGACGGGCGATCCGTCTGTGGTTCTGATCCAACTGCAGCTCAGTCCAGGTGGTCCGTCCCCCACAGAGGACGTCCTCGGGACAATGAGTCATGTCTCCTGTCCACTAATTTGTCTCTAATCTCTGTAAAATGAACCAATCAGAACAAAAGTAATGAAAATATTCACCAAACTGACTCGTTGCTCCACCAACATGAAGAGGACTGGTTCTGGAACCCAGTTCTCCTGCAGGAACAGAGAACCCAGCTGAAACCTCCAACCAGGACCAGGACCAGGACCCCCCTTCAGCTCCTGGGAAAATCATCCTCCTGATCCACCTTTAGATTCCGGTTTTCTAACAGAAATAATCAGTTTAAAGCTGGCTGCTGGAAGGCTGGGAAATCCCTTCGTATAATGTTTTAGGCTGGAATTCCTGATGACATCCCTACGGATCAATAAAAATCTGTTTTTTTCTCTTGTAAACAAAACCAGCTTCTTGTCAGGTGATAAATCCCCAAAGTTGAACAAACTACGGATCGTTTTGAGGAGAATTTCAAAATAAAAGCTCCCTCTGTTTGCCAGCATGGGTCCATTTGTCAAATTTAATCCTGGTTGGATCTCGTTCTGTTGGTTCTAAATGAACTATGAGAACTTAACGAGTTGTTAGATGGACTGACTTCTTCTGACTTCTGCAGCTCCTGATGTAACTTCCTGTTCAACCTTTAAACTGATCAAACGGCCGCAGCATCACTTTATCTGAAGAAAAGCAACAATGCAGATATTAATCTCATGTTTTATGATGGAACTAAATTATTATTTATATATGAGGCGATTAAACTTTAATTTTACCACCATGCACAGGAAGACAGAGGAGCCACAGGAGGTATTTTCTAAGAGCTTCTGTTCTTGGTGGAGCAACAGCGCCTCCTGCTGGACGGGGGGAGGAGCTGCAGGGACGGGGAGCTCTCGGAGGAGTTTTAACATTCCTTCCTCCGATCACAACAAAGCCGGCAGCAGCAGCCAGTAATGAGCGAACCCTGATTAAAGGCGCCGCAGCACCACTTCATTCTGAAGGTTTTCTCCTGCATGAAAGGTTGCCTAATCTGCTTATTATGTGTGGGAGTGGGAGCATCAACTTTCCTCATTTGTGCAGCACAAACAACCCATGAATTATTCCAAACACAGAGCTACAATCGCTCAGGGGGCCCTTGAGTGAAAGGCACGATTGGATATTCAAAGCACAGCGTTTATTCTCCGTGTTCATGGGAACAACCAGGAATAAGCCGGCAGCCGGGATGTTGTTCAGGTGAGGAGCTGATATCAGCCCGACTCTGCCCAGCACGCTTTATTAGCACCTCCTGCTTTCAGAGCTCAGGAATCAGAGGATCCGGAGGGGAAACGGATTATTGGCCAGGGACACGGATCGACTGTCGGCCTCGAGCAGCAGCGCCGTCGGACACCATTGGTATTCAGATGCTGAAAGGAATCAGTTGTGGCTCCTGATGGCGGCGGCGCTCCGTCCCGCTCAGAGCGTCGGGAGACGGATTGAGGCGTCATCGGAGCTGAAGGAGGCGGTTTTAGTGTCCCGCCTGTTCCAACAACCCATCGGGACATTCATCACGCCGCTCCTCCGCCTCGCTTCTCGCCGTTTTCACGTTATTTCTGAAGACAGCGGTGTGATTCGTTAAAGATGGACAGGCAGCAAAAACCAACTCCGAGGAGTTCGATTCAGCAGGAAACAAATAAAGAGACAAACTGTCAGTTTCTGTTCCGTCAAACAAAAAATGGCCGCCCACAAAATAAAGAATAAAACAGAAACTGACATTTTTTCCTGGAATAATTCATGTTGCTTTAGAGAGGAAATGAAATAAATTATCAAAATAAGAGTTTTCCTGTTTTTCCTTTAGTTAAACCCCATCATAAACCCTCCAGAGTCCATTTCTCTGGTTTCAAACGTTAACGACTCGTTTTTAGAGTTTCTGTGGGCTGATTGTGGGCGGAGTTACCTCCTTAGGAGGCGGGGCCAGCTGTGGCAGAGCGCTGCAGGACGCTGAGGAGGTTCCTGTCGCCGTGCTTATCAGGGAAAATGGAAGCAGAAGAAGAAGAACTGGAGAGATGCTGTCGGGAACTGGAGCCCCCGAGCTTTACGATGATGTCACACCATCTGAGGAGGCCGGCGCCGGTCGGACAGCGGGAGGAGGCCGGCGCCGGTCCTCCAGGCAGTGGTTCTCCTCTTCAGAACGTCTCTGCAGTCCGTCTCCAGACTCTGGTCCATCAAACCTTCTGGTCCTTCAGGAGCTGAAGGTTCAGCTGCTGGAGGTTTGGGTCGGTTCCCTCCCACGCTGTCTGGATCTGTTACTTCCTGTTTGGCTCTCCATGCGTCCCACTTCAGAGGGATCACAGGAAATGAAGAGACTAGGATTGTTTTGATTTTTAATTATTCATCTTAAATTGGTCATATTTTTAAAATGAGAGACAGCTTTGATGACTTTCCTCTGATTTCCCGTTGAAGCACATTTTCAGTGTTTGTTGCTGTTTACAGCGGCACCGCTGCAGTTCTCCTCCTGACCTGTAGGCGGAGCTACAAAGAAGAAGAGCTGTCGGCTGACAGAGATGAGGTCAACAGATCAGCTAAATGAACCTCTCCTAAAACGGCGCTCAGCTGCTCTCACTCCCTGACTGCCACCTCCATGTAGAATCCGAGTCCTTATTTCTGGAACAACCTTTCAGATGGACCCGTGTCACGTCTGAGTCCCAGCAGAGCTTCAGCTGCTGGTTGTTGGATCATAAAAACAAATAAATCTGATTTTCTGCTGTTCTTCTTCGTTGGTGTTGCTGTGATTCCGATTCCTGCCCTTTCCCTCCTTCCTGCTGAGAATTCCTTGATCTTCTGCAGTTTGTATTCGGAGCAGAGAGGTCTCGAACTCATGAATCAAATTAACATAAAAATCAGTTTATTTGGACTGAATCTGAGCAGAGGACGGATAAACAGCCGAGCGCTCGGGGTTCAGCAGCTGCAGCCGGAGGCGGGAACGCCGCCCACAGCCTGTCAGAACCCCCCGACCCGGACCCCGGACCCGATGGCGCCGACACAAACGGAGGCTTATTTAAAACTACGTGACGAGATAAAGAAGGGATGGTGGTGAAGTGCCATAAAGCAGCCGGGAGCGATCACTGTACTTTCCCCTCCGTGGGGCGGGTTAATTACAGCTGTGTGGCGGCGGCGCTGGAGCTGCTGATCAGCTGATCATTTCTCCGGAGCATAACTAAAAATAAACAAACCAAACGCTGAAAACATCCAGACTGCTTTCATGAGTCAAACTCAAGATGGAGACTTTCAATCAGACACTGGCTGCTGTTAGCAAAATATCATCAACCAATGAATGAAATAAATGAAAGATCTTTGGAGTCAACCTGATTCAAGATGGCCGCCATCAGCGAGAGTCAAACCAAAAACAAACTGAAGCCAGATTCATGATCAAATTGGACTAAAACGGCGACAGCTTAGTTTTATAAGATGTTTATTTCAACACTAATCTGATGCAGCGACCTGTGACTGATTGACCTTTGACCCCCCGTGTTTCTTCTGGTTTGTGCTGTGATGCATCAGAAGCACCTGGAAAAAGATTTTAGCTGCTAAAATCCCCCTCAGGTCCTCCCTCGGGTCCTCCTCAGGTCCTCCCTCGGGTCCTCCCTCGGGTCCCCCCTCGGGTCCCACCTCCGGTCCCACCTCGGGTCCTCCTCAGGTCCTCCTCAGGTCCTCCCTCAGGTCCTCCCTCAGGTCCTCCTCGGTTCCTCCCTCGGTTCCTCCCTCGGTTCCTCCCTCGGGTCCCCCCTCGGGTCCCCCCTCGGGTCCCCCCTCGGGTCCCCCCTCGGGTCCTCCCTCGGGTCCCCCCTCGGGTCCCCCCTCGGGTCCCACCTCGGGTCCCCCCTCGGGTCCCACCTCGGGTCCCACCTCGGGTCCCCCCTCGGGTCCCACCTCGGGTCCTCCCTCGGGTCCTCCTCGGGTCCTCCTCAGGTCCCTCCTC
>NC_051435.1:2027942-2030573 GCF_001649575.2 Kryptolebias marmoratus | reverse complement strand
CCTCGGGTCCTCCCTCGGGTCCTCCTCAGGTCCTCCTCAGGTCCCTCCTCAGGTCCTCCTGAGGTCCCTCCTCAGGTCCCACCTCAGGTCCCACCTCAGGACCCTCCTCAGGACCCTCCTCAGGTCCCACGTCAGGACCCTGATGAAGTTCCTGAGACCTGCTGGAGGGATCCTGGTTCCATCAGGACCAGTTTCAGAACCACGTCTTTAAATCACCTCATCGCTGCTACTTCCAAACCAAACCTTCACTAAAAGGACAGTTGTCCTCAGACCGTCTGTCCTGGAGACCCTAAACTGATCCCTGGGAGGACGTTTATTTGTTGCCACGCCCACTCAGTTTGATAAAGAGGCTCTCAGATCAGCAGTGACCCCCAGCCGGTCTCCTCCGAGCTTCTGTCTCTGCTGTCCTCACAGCGTCCCCCCGCCGCGGGTCGGGGCTCGGCCCGGCGCTGTCACAAAGTCTGTGCGTCCCCGTCGTTCAGCAGGACGCAGAACACCGCCAAGCAGCCGGCGCCGAGCGAGCTCCGCTCATCCCGTCACAGCTAACAGCTAACGGCTAACGGCTAACGGCTCGGGCATCACTCCTGGAGACCACTAATCTTGTTTCACCACAAACCGACACGGGATCGGGTCATTTTCCCTGCGAACGAGGAAAATGACGGGTTTTATAGTTTGAAGATGGCTGCCAACCGAAGAGCCGGTGTAAGAACAAACGATGCAGAGATTAAAAACAGACGAGTCGACTCCTGTCTGCAGCCTTTCAGTGAGTAATTAGACAACATGGAGGATTTAGTTTAATTGATGCCTTAAATCGAAACAGGAGGACCGAGGAGAGCCTCCATCTTTCTTTAAGTTCACAGAGAAACTGTTTCATTCGGCTCATCGTTCCTCTGCTCAGAAACCATCCGAGCTCTTTATTCATCTCCAATAATCTGAATCTAATAAAACAACAATCAGTGAAACACGCTGCAGGTGGTGACGAGGCTCAGCAACGAGAAGAAAAACATTCAGATTCTCCGTCCCGCCGCTCCACACAGATCCAGCAGGAACAGTTTTAACACAAAGTCTCGGCTTTAATAAAATCTAAACCCTTAAAAACATGGAGGATCCTCAGATCAGCTTCCTGCAGTTTGGTCTTCAGCTCAGAGTACTTTCAGAGGTACTTTTACTTTTACTTTCTGTCAGATTAAAGGATTACTCTGTCCCACCCCTGAAGGAATGCCTGTCACCCGCCGTGGTCAGTCGGTGAGTTGAGGACGACTCAGCTCGCCCTGGATGTGGGCGGGGCCGCTGGACGCTCCTCTGATGTCGTTGTTTGGGTCTGTTTGACGCAGGCTGCTGATTGGCTGACAGTCTGCGGAGGTGGAACCATCGGCCCGGAAGGTAAAGCCTCTGAGCCATCTTGAATTCCTCCAGGCGGTTACATGATTACCCGCCTCTTACAGAGACGCTGGAGCCTAATTTTGATGAAATAATGTCAATCCACTGGTTGAGTCTTCTCAGAGACGTCTCCCAGTCATGGAGGACCTGCGGGGACGTCTCGTCTCCGAGTGCTTCTCTTCTTCAGCTGAGGACTCATCTCTGAGTGCAGCTGATGAATCAGACGCCTCCTCTCCTCCTCTCCTTGGGGGAGCACGGCCCAGCAGTAACTCCTCCCCTCCCCGGAGTTCCTCCGCCGCCTCGAGCCGCGGCGAAGACGGCGAGGAAGACGTTCGTTTCACAGCTTGGCTCTCCAGGTTCCTCTGAGCGGTTATAAAACATTAAAACGAGCTAAAACCGGTTTCATTACCCCCTGACTCAGCGTTGTTTGGAGGAATGCTTATCGCCCGCCAGCTTTCATGTCAGTTTGAATAAACCTTAAATATAATAATCCACGATTATCTGCCTCTTGCTCCGGAGTCGGGTCGTGGAGGCAGCAGGAGGTCCAGACATCCCGCTCCTCCTCCTCCAGCTCCTCCAGGACTCCCCCCAGGTGTCCCCGGATCAGTCCAGCCTGTCCGGAGCACCTCCCCCCACGTCCTACAGAACCTGAACCACCTCAGCTGGCTCCTCTGGATGAGGAGGAGCAGCGGCTCCTGGATCACCGAACGTCCCCCCCCCAGCTGCCAACATTTATAAATCCAACATAACTTCAGCTCGGCTGAAACAAACATTTCATCAGAGGTTAGACTCCACCTGAGGGTAATGAAGCTCAGCGCTGCATTAATCTGACCAACAATAACTTCACCTGAACACAGTGACACTCATGAAACCACTGCAGGTAAGACACTGACTGATCATCAATCCTCCACAGAAGTCCATAAACATGTAAATCTAACAGCTGCTGCTGCTTACAGGAGACTACGTGAAGTCCTGGTTCTGAACCCGCCGGACCGGGTTTTCCTGTCTGAATGGAGGGAAAACTCTTCACACTTCCTGTCGTTAATTGGCTCCCTCTGTTTTCACACATGATCTGAAATCACAGCATCAATCAACACCTCCTCTCTGAGCCGAGGAGCGACGAGGAGTAAACATAACACTGTAGTCCCAACGTGCAACCGTCTAAAAATACACCTTTTAGTTCTGGAGAGGATGGATGAGTTAAGGTCCAAACCCGGTCCTGTTGGAGCTCTAAACCCGGTCCTGTTAGGA
>NC_051435.1:2008999-2026536 GCF_001649575.2 Kryptolebias marmoratus | reverse complement strand
TGTTGGAGCTCTAAACCTGGTCCTGTTGGAGCTCTAAACCCGGTCCTGTTGGAGCTCTAAACCCGGTCCTGTTGGAGCTCTCCAGCTCAGAGTTGAAACAGGAAGTTGGTCTTTAATGACTGATCTCTAGCAGCTCTTAAAGATGGAGGATTGTATCTCAGAACGTCTCTAACATTTTTACAAACTTGAAGCTCCTTCTCCTCCGGTCGCCTCAGCAGATGAAATGATGGAGGATTTACGGAGCAGTAACGTGTTTGCTGCTGCCGCACGATAATAACCTACAATTTGTTTATTTTCTGTAATTGGCGTGTGATCTCGCTCCGCCGCAGTGAAGCCGAGCGGCGTGAGCGTCGGAACAACACGGAGAATGTCACGCTTCCAAACGCCAACTGGTCTCCAACATCACAGCCGGTGGAGGTCAGAGGTCACACACCCAAACTCCCATCTAACTCTGACATGTTCCAAACTACATCTCCATGGTTGTTTATTAAACAGCAGAAGAAGAAGAAGAACGTGTTTCACTGCGGCGTAATGAAAACCCAGGAAGCAGAATTAGTTTGTCTCCATGTACTACAGCAGAGCGACTTCCTCCCCTGACCCAATAAAGTACTAAAATTAAAATGTCAGCGCGTGCCTTATAGGCGCCCGGCGACGCGACATTCAGAGTTAAACCTTTAAATGTCTTTTATTGCCAGCAGACGGAGACCTGAGAGCCGCTCGCCGTCACATGACCTGCAGGAACGTGTCAACGCGCTCTGCCTCGTCCGGGCTGCTCTTAAACACGAACACCATTAGATCCAATTTATCAGAGCCGGTCCTGGAGGCCGTCAGCGCCGGTTAAATTAAAATGGCCGCCCTGTGGTGAAACGAGCCGCCGTCCTTCGTAAAGAGGTGACATTTAAACTCCTCGGATCCTCCAATCGGTCCGGGTGTTCATGTTCCCACCTGCCGAGGACATGGAGGAGGACAGGAAGAGGGACAGACGTTTGGACGAGGACCCTGGACTCACTGGAGAGACGTCCAGGGTCCCTCGGGAAGAACTGCTGGAGATAATCCTGACAAATTAAAAGGTCAAAGGTCAAAGGTTAAAGGTTAAAAGGTTCTCTCTGAAAACAACATGGCAGCTCGACTTGAAGGAACCAGACCAGAGGACAGATGTTTACCCAGAATGCACTGCAGCTGTCAGCACGGTGGTGGAGGGCTGATGGTTTGGGCTCCTCTGCAGACCAGAGGACAGATGTTTACCCAGAATGCACTGCAGCTGTCAGCACGGTGGTGGAGGGCTGATGGTTTGGGCTGATTCTTGAGTCAGATGTGACAAACAGGACAATGATCCCAAACACAGCAGAACGGTCCAGAACCAGAACCAGAACCTCAGAGAGCTGAAGCAACGCTAGAAAGAAGAGTGGGCCACAACTCCTCCACAACCAGGAACCCACTGAGAGTTCTGCTGCTGGAGGAGGTTCTGCTGGGTCAGGAGCTGGACCCAGGTTCTGTTGGGTCGGGAGGTTCTGCTGCTGGAGGAAATCAAATCTTAAAGTTTCATTTATGAGCACGTCGGGGTTTAATCTGAAAACAGAAACAGGGTCGTTAAAGGGACAACACATTCCTGGTTCTGTTACCGACCCGACCCGAGTCCGGCGGTCAATCTGTCCAGAACCTGATGGGATGGACCGGGCCGCGGCTCGGAGCACATTTATTATTTAGTTCTTAATAAATAATGACAAACAGCAGAAAACAGGAAGAATTTCAGCTGAAAAATAAAGTTTTATTGTGAAGCTCAGAAACCGGACCGGTTCAGCTGAACTTCAGGTCCAGGTTCAGTCGGACCAGGACCAGGACTGGGACCAGGACCGAGACCAGGACCGGGACCAGGACTGGGACCAGGAACAGGACCAGGTCCGGCTCAGATCAGATTTATTAGATTTTTAAACTAAAAACTCTTTGGTCCAGAGGAGACACATCTGTTCACATCTGGCTTCTTCTTTGCCTGATAGAGCTTTAAGCAGCATCTGTGGACGGCACAGTGAGCTGTGTTTACAGTGTTCCAGAGCAGAACAGAACCAGAACCAGCCTTGACCTTTGACCTCAGAGGTTTCTGCAGATTCCTCAGATCTGTTGATGATTTTATGAAGTAAAAATCAAACAAAATTCGACGTTTCCCGTGTTCCACTGTGAATAAAATCTAAGTTTACATTTTACTGCAGTTGTCCAGTAATCCTGCTCGTCTGAGACCTTCTCTGGGTCTGACTGCGTTTTATTCGCGGCTCCATCAGATCATTATGCAGCAGCAGCCTCTCTATAGGACCCACCAGTTCAAATAATATCCTCTCATGTCGTCCCTACGAATGAACTCCCTCATAAGGAAACGCTGCAGAGTGGCAGATACGTCTCTACCGCAGGACAAATTAGCGAGACATCTATCAGATTCCTGGGTGAGCTGGGGGACTGAAGGATGTTCTCCCTGAGGAGGATATATCGCTATCAGCCGGCATCACTCTGTAATTTATAGACTCTCCGGCTCGAGAGCCAACGCAATCATTCTTATGAGACTGATTCAGGCAATCTATTAGCCGCGGCGGCTTGGTCCCGAGCAGTTTTTACCGACTGTTGACGTGATAGATCTTCTGAACGGGGGAACGCCTCGCAGGTTCAATAACCTGCCGGCTGAGCTGTCGAGCCGAGGACGAGCCGAGGCGAGAGCCGCCGCTGTTTGCCGAGGAGACAAAGCAAACAACGCCGCGGAGATCCGAACCCCCCCGAGGACACGTGGATCTGAGCGCGCCCGTGTACACACCGTGTGAAACTTTAATGAAAGCTGCAGAGCTCTGCACACACAGAGGAGCTGCGAGGAGTCCAGGCATCAACAGGACGACTCTCAGCTACTACCACACCAACCGAGTCGTCATCGGCCATCCAATGACAACGCTGCAGGACTGACTGAGACCCGGCCACCGGCTCAAGAGATATTTTGCTAACAGAGCTTCAAACTTGGCGATTTCTCACCTGGCAACCAGCTGGTTCTGTTAACGAGGGCGCCGGTTTGAAAGCTGCGGCGTGACGTCATTGGAATCCCCAAGCTTCATAATAGCTCCAGTTATACGAAGGGATTTCCCAGCACTAATCGGACTCGTTTCCACAGAAATCTCAATTAAAGGCAAACAGTATTTTCACGTTTCCCGCGCTGCCGCACTTAAGTCGTCTTGCTGAGTTTGAAACTTGAATCTGCAAAAACAGTTTTATCTCCCAACAATCAGAGTCGTCTGGAACTCGTCTCGAACACGTCTCAATTTAGTCTCCATAACTCTACAACCATAAACCCACTTCTTTTTGTTGCCACCGTGTAAAAACCTGTTTAACTTGCAAAAAAACATTTTTATTTGACATATTCACTTACTGAAAGCATTTAGAGTTCATTCAACCGTTACAGAGACAGGATTCAACCGAAATAAACAAACTGGGATTTTTATTGGTGCCAAATATAAAAAACATGAATGTTTTTAAATATCCAGGCTTCAGCGCCACCAACTCCTCAGTAAGGACAGTAGCCATTGGCTAAAAGTCCCTAAAAGTCCTAAATGTCTAATTAGCATAATTATCCATGTGCATGTAACTGTAGCAGACGTCGAAGAAGAGAAGAATACAGGAAGTAACAAAACAAATCTGTTCAGACCAACAAATGGACCTTTATCCGGGTTTGGGACCCAATCGAGACACTCAGGAGGTGTTTTACTGCAGTGATTTATTTCAGACAAAAGATCTCTGATTTACGTTCTGAATTACGCCTGTTGGTCCAGTTCTGTCGAGGCCCAGATCGATCCGTCTTTACCGACGGCCGCGATGTCCAGAAATTCACAGCCGTGCTGCGAGACAAACGTGTCAGCGTCCCGGGGAGAATCTGGATCAAATCTTGATTTATTTTTTATTTCAGCTCTTCTTCTCCGTTTCTTTAAGGTCTCGTTTAAATCAGAGCAGCTGATATCAGAACCTGTCAGAGACGCAGTGGGAGCCGGATCAAAGCACCTCCATGTTTTAATACGTCCAAAATAACTAAAACTATTTTTATACCAGGCGGTTTTTTTAGGATCCACACGACTCAGAGTCTGTGATGCAGAGACGGTCGTTTAATGACACATCAGAACAATTTATAATCAATAAATAGCTAATTAGGATTAGAATTAAGCATCAATTTCTTCTAAAACCAACAATAAAATCAAATTATATTCATATGAGAAGCTATTTTCATTGATTAGTTGTGTAAGTCGAATAAAACAACATCTACAGACAACTAATTCCCACTTTCAGTGTAATTTCTATAAAAGCGTGTTTTTAATTTTAGATCGCTTCACTAGTCCTCCAAACTCCAAACACCTGCTGAAGCAAACGTGTTACTTTATGTACAAAACTGGAAATGTGTCAAAAACGACCTAAAACAGGCGTTTTATTTATAGTTAAAGTCTTTCTGGCAGTCTCGACAGAACAGCTTATAAAATAAAATCTGTCCTGATCTCATCAGATGGAAGGAGGTGTATCTGGGCTGCAGAGAAAAGACTTTTATTTTAAAAGAAAACGCAAAAAATGTAAACTGGGATTAATTTAAATTACATCTGCTGCTTTTACTCTGCCGTAAAACTAACTATTACAGATTTATCAGCTTATTTAAACGATTAAATTCAGTGAAACTAAAACCGATTTAAAACCATTAATGCTCAGAATGGTTTTTTTGGAACGACTCTCAGCTACTACCACACCACAGTTCAGCTCCACATCGGTACAAACGAGCGAGTTATAAGTTACAGGTTGGTTTACTGTGGCGGCCATCTTGAATCAGGTTGACGTCCATCAACTCTGAGTTGCATTAATATTCGATCAGTGGTTGGAGAGATATTTTGCTGACAGTCGGTGATAAATATCTGAGCTCAAAAATAAACACCCCCCCTCCTTTTACGAGAAAACGTGAAGCTGCTCTAATTTAATAGATTTAGCTGTAAATTGGTCTGAATTGAAGTTGTTTTTATACCGTGGAGATGTTTTTTATGTGGTGACTGCAAAGTTTGAAGAAGCTGCAGGTAATAAATTAAGTTCTTATAAGTTAGTCTGAAAAAATAGTTTTATCTCGAAACCTTTGCAGCTTTATGCGTCCGACTGCAGAGACTTTATTTTTGTTTTTCGGAGTAATTTATGAAGCAGAACTACGGGTTTTATGAGAAACGCTGCCGTGTCCAATTAAAGACTTCATGTCGCTTTAATTTCCACTCTCGGGCTTTTGTCACCCTGGAATCTTAGAAGTGATGAAACTATAAATGTTTTCAGGGCCGTGGATGTCAGCCTTGCGGTTTTATCGTAAAAAGAGGAGTTTTAAATTCTGGACTTCACAGAAGGAGGTTCAGGGCTCGGCCCAGTTCGGAGCGCCAACAGATCTGCACGTGGGCGGAGCCGCCGCCGCCGCCGAGCCAACATGTCGCCTGGTTACACTCAGCGTCGCCCCAGGAGTGTTTTCAGGTCCACAGTTTCTTATCGAGACTTGGCTCCGACACGGAGACGGGGCATTTAAGAGGATAACAAACGTTAAGTCCTCGGCGGCAGATGATACGGGTCACGCAGAGATTAACGGGAGCTCTGAAAGTACTTAATCCTGACTGTGATCCGGGCTTGTTTCACCGGGAGGCGAAGGCGACACGCTGAGCTGCAACCGGAGCCTTCGGGTGTTCCACGCCTCCGAAGATCGTTTCCTGCTGGGATCATCTGCAGAGTCTGAGTACAGTACGGAGCGAGAAAGCAGCTCCGGCTACGATTACCTAAGTAAAATAAACAAAAACAGGCGAGACGTGCTGCGAGGAGCAGAAACAGGCTCTCAGAGGGACTCATGGATTGTCTTTGCAGACAGGCGCTCCTGCAAACGCAGCAGGATTTACCGAGGACTCCGGTTTTAGTTTTACATCACAAAGCTTTACTGCTACATTACGACATGAACTGTTTATAAATATTAAATATAAATGTGACCCATGCTGCCAAAATAAGCCACAAAGAGGAATTTTTCTTTACGGTTTTCGTAATTCTTCATCTCGAAACTTCAAAATGAACCGGAGTTTGTTGAAATCCGGTGATTTTTCTCCTGGCAACAAGCTGCTTCTGTTTACCAGTGCCGGTTAGAAAACTCGACTTTTATTGGTCTGAAATGATGTCGTCGGGATTTCCAAATCCCCAAGCTTCACAGTGAGGCCAAACGTTATACGAAGGGATTTCCCGGTGCTTCGGTCGCAGAGAAAAAGGCTCAATTTAAAGGAAATTAAAGGTAGACATTCCTGTTAGAAAACTTTGATTTAAAGGTAGATTAGGAGGATTTATTTTAGATAACGGGATCATTAGCTGGCGTCTTTACGGACTCATTTTTACACAAATAATAATTACAGGAAAATAAATATTTACACACTCGATTTTACTCCAGTTTAAAAGTTTTCATAGCAGTTCACTCAAGCATTATTTTATAAACCTTCTCATCCTCACAGGGTTCATATCTTTAACCAAAATATTTAAGTTAATGTCAAACACAACAAGCAGCAGCAGCTAGATGTAGCACTTCCTGTAGAAATACCAGTGTTTCAAAACAGGACAGATAAACCGTGACCCATCGTTACTGCCGTAGAGTTTAATAAGCTGTAAATTATAAATATGAGGATTTCGTTTCTTAAATGTTAAATGAAGCACTGTGTACAGGTGTGTGTGTGTACAGGTGTGTGTGTGTTAATTTGTTCAAACAGAAGCTAAGAAGGAGCGTCTCTAATTAGTTTTATCTCATTATCTGGAGAAACTCAACCCAAGTGGTTCTGAGCGTTCCTTAATGTTCCAGTTTGAGCTTTAAATAAAAAGAAACCAGTTTTGTTTAATTTTGGTCTCAAAATAACTTCCTGGAATGAAATAATTAAAGAGGAAGAAGCTCTGAGATCTGAAGCTGGTGATAAATCGCTTGTTTTCTACCTCTCTCCGTTTCTGTAGAAAAGAGAAATAAAAGTCTGGATTTCTGTCGGGTAACTGAGTTTGAAAGAAGTGAAACGAAGCGAGTCCCGGTCGGGTTAAACTCCTGTAATTGAAGGAGTTAGTGGATTGTGTCCGGTGTGGAGGAAATCAGTGATTTCCGTCTGAAAGTCCTGTGTTTACCGGACGAATCGGCCGAACACCTGGAGACAGAAACACGTTTCCAACGAGCTGTCAGAGCCGAGGCCGTTTAAACGAGCTCTCGTCACATTGATTCACAAAAACACAATCAGATGCTTTTTCTTATCGTTGTTCAACTTTAAATCTGAAACAATTTGTCTTTTTCCTGCGGCAGTTTAAACTGAAGGAGTGTTTGCTTCAGTCTAACAGGAAATAAAAAATAAAATTAGTTAAATTTAACCAAACTAGGAACAGGTAGAGTTTACCTGTTTGGTTTTATGCCTTTTTAATACGGTGCAGCTCTGTTGTGAGAATAAAACTCAGCAAAGACACCTACAGATAATAATACAGATAGATAAGAAACGAGCTGAAAGTCCCGTCCTCTCCAGTTAAATCTTGGTTCTGATTTAATCCTGATTTTAACCTCAGTTCCACAGCAGCCTGTAGTAAATCCTGACTTGGTTTAATACCACCAAAGAAGACCCGGTTCCATCAGGTCCAGGTCAGTCATGTGACAGGAAGGACAAAGAACCAGAACGTCTCCAGGGTTCCCCGCCTCCTTTATTGGATTATTATTATTATTGTTACGTCTGTTCTGTTAAAAAACAAGCTGTGGAATTAAAATTAAAATCAGCTCCATCAGTTTTATTGTTTGCATATCAGCTTCCTGAAAATATAAATATTAAAGTGAGCTGATGAAACATGTTACGCTCACCAAGTTTATCTTGGTTAGAAAGTTATATCCTAAAAAACAAATTAAAGAAAAGTTTTTTTATAATTTGTTTTTCTACGTTTGTGTGGCTTCATCTTGTTGTTGAAACTGTTAATAACAGAGAAAAAGATAAGCTACAACTCTTAGGATTACCTCCAGCCAAGTCTTCCACCTTATATTAATACTAGAAGTTTGTTTACGTAAAAGGGGCGGGGCTTAAATAAATATTGTGCTGGAAGCAGCCAATAGGGAAGCAGGTCCCTTCCGGGTTCCTGTCCACTGTCTCTGTTTTATTTACCGTTGACCAGCCGAGCTAATTTTATGGTTCCTTCTACATTTTGATTTGTGGTTAACGTTCTTGCCCCCCATGGTGTGGCATGAATACTTCAGCGTCTAAAAACTTAAAAATTAATAAAATGGTAACAAGACCTCCATTTTGCCGCCGCCAAACCTTGAAAGTCCTCTCAAAACAAAGTTTATAAGATTTAAAACATCCGTCTCAACCTTCCAAGTAAAGGATTTCACTTCTGTAAAGTTCTCAGTAAGATCCAGAACCAGCTCTTTAGATCATCTTTTTAAAAAACTAAATCTTACACCATTTTAAAAAATTAAAACCCGATTCAAGACTCTTGTCTACATTACTTCAGATGGTTTTTAAACTAGTTTTTTCTTTATTTACAGAGAAGAAACGTCTTCAGCGCCGGCCACACGTTCAAAGCTGTCACGGACCGCTGCAGAGGAACCGACGAACCACATGTGGCCCGAGAGCCGCACGTTGCAAAGCCCAGCCTCAGCAGCAGCTGAGCCTGGAGGAGGAATAAAACCTGCTCCTCTGACAGCTCAGATGTTGGTCCCATCAGAACCGGAGATGTTCCACCCAGCTGCCAGAACTCCTCCAGGACCCGTCTCTGATGGGACTGAGGACCGAACCTGCGGCCGAACCGGACTCCCAGTCCCACAAACACGTCCGAACAGGGACAGGAGCTGCAGACCCGGTCCACACACGCGGTTCTGGATCAGAACCATCCTCCCTTCAGACACTTTAACCCCCCCCCCCGACAGCAGCGGAGTTAAACAGCTGTTTCCAGATGTGCCCGCGGTCCAAACGCAGTTCGGGTTCGGTTCTAAAGAGCAGGACGTGATGTGAATGAAATGTGTCCACTGCACCAACACGAGCTCCGAGCGGCAGGGTGGAGATCCGGATCCACAGAACCCGCCTCACGGCCCGGTTCTGCCCGGTTCCATCTGGACCCGGAGGTTCGGCCACACGGAGACCCCGCAGGAACGTCTCCAAAGGTCTGCCCGTGCGTCAATGCGCATACACGGTGTCACCAGAACCGGCACCGAAGTTTGGACCACAGCAGCTGCTGCTCTCCACACAGTTCCACTGAAACCCACCAGAACCGGAGCCGGAGCCGGAACCAGAACCACAACCAGAGCCAGAACCAGCGCTTACCTTGATGGTTTTTGTAGACTGACATTTCACCTGGTGGGATACGGTGGCCGTTTGGTTCATGCTGGGACCCAAAGTGTCCTCCGGTCCTCCTGTCCTCCGGCTCGGAGCAGCTAGAGAGAAGGAATAAAAAAAAAGCCCAAATGAATCCGTGAGGGAGAACCCAAAAGGTTCCGCTGGTCAGAGAGTCCGGGTTCTGTTCGGTGAACGGCAGCAGCAGAATCTGACAGAAAAGGTGCGCAACGAGCGGAGGTATCCAGGGGCGGAAACACCAACCTGAGGGGAGGGGGGCCGGGCCCCAAGATGGCGCTCAAACTGGAACAATGGTCTAAAAAATTAATAAAAAATATTACCTTTTATTTCAGGATAAACTCACTTAAACCTAACCCAGAACACTGTTTATTCAGTCTTTTTATTTTGTTTATATTTTAGCTTTAAATTTATATAAATTACTTTTTTTTATATCAGCATCTTGTCATCAAAACAGGCGGGTAATCATGTAATTTCCTGTTTGTCTGTTAGCAAAATATCTCATGGACCAGAGGACAGATTTAATGAAAATCAAGTAATTTCTGGAGTTGAACTGATTCAAGATGGCCACCACAGCTAATCCAATTTAGCAAACATGAAACTTACTACAACTCAGAGGCCCATAAAAGACGAAGGCCTCATCCCACCACCTGCCGCAGGGTCACACGTTCACCAAACTTAACATTTTAAACCAAAGTCAGCCCTTTTTCAGCTCGCGTCTGTTTAAACCAAAATGGAGGGAAACCCAAACATTTCATCTCGTCTCCACATCCTGAGCTCTTTAAACAGGTTACAGAGTTAAAGAAATACAGAATTATGGGATGAAATAATCCCTTCATAGATGTGTTAAAGCAGCTCTTACCCTCAGGAACAGCAAACACCTGGGAGGAGTTTAATCACCACACCTGGTTCCTATCAGCTCATCAGAGGCTGATGTCTGTCTGATCTGTTTGTGTTTTTATGTAATAAATTAGTTTTTGTTCCTTTATCCGGATGGCTCCAGAGACATTTTGGACTTTTACTCCTCTTCTGCACCTTTATGACCGTCCCCAGAAGTTTCCCAGTTTGCCCACTTTTAATAGGTGCGGAGGATCATTAAGGTAATTAATTCATCCTGAGTTAAAGGTTAACTTTTGTTTACATTAGATCTCATTTTCAGTAAATGACAAACACCATTAAGGACATTCAGAAAATGGCTCTTTAATTGTTGGACCACAAACCTTCAGAACTGTATCGGACGTGAAAAGTGGGCGATCATGTAGCTGCCTGGTTCTGTGGGTCTGTTAGTAAAATATCTCCACCACTGCACAGGTTTTATTCAGAAAGTAACCAGCAGATGATCATCTACAACTGATTAACCTTTGGAGTCATCCCAATTCAAGATGGCCGCCACAGCTAATCAAATTTAGCTAACACAAAAGTGGCTGTAATTTATATAAATATAGAGCTAACAGCTGGGGTGGTAGTAGCTGGAAGCTACGGTTTAAACTAACGGTTAGTCGGAACTAACTGTTGGCCCAAGTTAACTGTTAGCTTGAGCTGACTAACTGTTTGTTCGAGCTAATAGTCAGAGCTAACAATTATTTCAAGCTAACAGTTAGTTTGAGCTAATGGTTAGTTTGAGCTAACGGTTAGTCCATGTTAACAGTTATTTCAAGCTAACGGTTATTTCAAGCTAACGGTTAGTTTGAGCCAACGGTTAGGACCAAAGTGGATCTCTGTCTTCTTAAAACAGCTCCAATTTCTAAAATTTCATGGTAGTTCATGCAATCGTCATTTTAGAAATACGTTTATTGCAGTTAATTGTGTATGAAGTATCATGATACTTCTGCAGGAAGTGCTACAGCTAGCTGCTGCTATTAGCTCTTGTAAGTAAAGACGGCAGCAATCTTATTTGATCTGAACCGTTAGCTCGTCAATCTGGACAAAAAAAAGGAGCCATTTCTCCAAACAGGTTCTTTTAATATCTGCAGGTAAGATGGCACCTTTCACACAGAACGTCACTTCAAAAGATCTGAAGTGTCTCTTTAGGAACTGTCATGTCATTCTGCACAGATAAAATCAGCTTCTTTCAAATAATAATAAAAAAATAGTCCTGCAAGAAGACAACTCTCTCCTCATACACTTAATTTGGCACCAGACCCAGGATGTTACTCGACAGGGAACCTTTGATGGTGGGTGGTGTTGTTTCCAGGAACAGGATCTTCCTCCAGCTCCTGAGGGAACCTCCTCGCTGGTTCCATCGCGGCACGGCGAGGAAACGTGTCGACCTTCACACCCCGACGGATCACAGGTTCCCTCCTCCGTCTCAGGAGGAACAGAACCGTGCTGGTCAGACCGCAGCCACAGATCCCAGCGTTGTTCAGCAGGTGCGCCTTGGATACAAGCCGAAGGGTTAACGATGGTTCTGGAGGGAAGCTGGGCTCATCCAGGTGGAGCTGGACGGAGTTCTGCAGGTGGAACATCAGGCTGCAGCAGAACGGCTCCGAGCGTTTGTTTTATTTGACGCCTCATTAAGGACAGGACAGAGTTTGGAAACGTTCAGAGTGTTTGTAGGTTCTTTCCTTCTGCGTTTTGTTCCTGTTTGGAGGAGTTTTATTCTGTTTTTCTAAGAGTTCTCTGAGAACTTGTTCTGGTTTTAGCTTTTAGCTGTTGCTCTGACTGCTTTAACTTTAGGAACTCAGTTTCGGCTGGTTCCTCACAGAACCCCACATGAGAACGAGCGAACTGTCCCTTTAAAACCTGTTGGATCAATAAGAGGTTTTTCTGTAAAAACATGAAAACCTCGTTACGAACACACAAACCAGGCCACCGGGCAGGATTGGACCGGTTGTCTTTCAGAGGAGCTAATGAAGTCCTGGTGCAGCGGGGGACACGGGGGACAGGGGGGGACGGGGGGTTTGGACCGACTCTGGTTACCGGGCCTCAGAGAGAGAATCGGACTCTTTGAAGCTCCGCAGAAGATGGGAAGGAATCAATTTAGTTGTATTTGCTTTGAAGAGAAAATAGCTGGTGGAGGCGCAGCGGGACACAAAGACTTGTCCCTCTTTACTCTTTGTAGTGAAACCAAAGCTGCCAATTTGCATGTTTTTAGCCACCATGATGGCCGCCTTCTCCTCCTTTATGGACACTGAATGAGAGCCATCTCTGCTTTCATGTTGGAGGCAGATATCACACAATCCCAGCATGCACTGGGATCCTTTCTGCATGGGGAACATGCTTCATTTCGGCACATATTTCCCGCCCGTCCTTGAACACGGAGCAGAAGTCCTCGTCCCCTCCGCCTCGCAGCCTTTATGACCTTTTTGCCGCTCGTTCTGCGGCTCGCGGTGATGAGGAGGGGGCCCAGCGGAGGCACTTATCGACACCCTGATTTCACGGGTCATTGTTTTTAGGGGTTTGCTCACCTCGCCTGGGGAAATGAGATTTTAAAGAACTCTCGCCCTCAGCCGGGGGCGTCTGCGGGATATCTGTGGCAGGGAAAGTGAATTACCTGCAGGAGGAACGCAGAGTTCTGGATTTATGACCCAGCTCCACATTCCTTTCCATTCCTGCAGATATTTATTTGCTTTGCAGAAGAAAAAACATCAGGAGGGAAAACAACACGAGGCTAAAATAAAAGCTAACGTGGCTCCACTTTTCATCTAACGAGCCGAACGGCGACGTTTCATCTAATTACAAAAACAGCTAAAACTAGAAAATTCACATTGTCTCTGAAAGTGCTGAGCTGCAGCGGACTTCAAGCTAAAAGGAGCAACACATTAGCTTTAAGCTAAACTTAGCAAACCAGTAGCTAAAAGAAAAGTTGCAGAAGATGAGCTCAAAGCTAAAAAGCTAATCAGATGCTAGAAGCAGATAGCTAGCTAGAATCTAAAAGTAGCAACAGATTAGCTAAAAAGAGCAGAATCCTGCAGAAATAAACCTGAGCTTACAGGATCGCCCCTCGCCACTAAATGTTCCTTCCTCGTTCTACCAGCAGACATTTTGTCTGGTCACAGGAGAGCGGGCGCGGCCGTTCCCCTCGGAGGAGGTCCTGCTTTTGTTTCCTGCTGGCTGAGAATCATCAGAGATTTTATTTATTTTACAATCACCTTCTCCACTGAGCTGAAATGATTTGTTTTCTGCGCGCTTCTTTCATTACCAGCTCTGTGTGCCGCCGAGCAAAGAGCCGAGGCATTCATCAAAACAAGCAAACCCTCAGACACGGTTCTGGGCGGAGCGGGTCTCTGGGTTCCCCTTCCTGACCACAGATCAGCTGCAGGAACCTTCAGTTCCTACTGTCTGATGGAAGGAGAATGTTTCTACAGGAACCATTTAAAGATCGGCATCAACACAAGGAGGTTTTATTGTTGCACTGCAAAAATACTGAGGGGTCAAACATGGATGAGTGGTCCTGGTCCTGGTCCAGGAGGACCTCTATCCTGCAGGTTTCAGGTGTTTCTCTGCTCCGACTCACCTGATCTGATGACCTGAAGAGCAGCTGAGGAGCAGAGAAACATCTGAAACCTGCAGGATGGAGGACTTCAAGGACCAGGACCGGGACCAGGACGCTGCAGTTTGCAGCCATGTTTGGATCCTATGTTTGTGTGCACGGCTCATCAAACTGTATTCTTGGCCGTGCACATTATTTTCCTGTCCACCTTCAGACGTGGAGCGGTTTTTCCTGATCACCAGCCGGGTTTTCAGACCTGCTTCCTGAAACAGACGAGTTTCAGACACTCGGGAGGATCATTCTGAGACACGTTCAAAGCTCCAGCGACCGAGACGTTCTGGAGACTCCGTCACAGACGAAGATCAGGAACTTCAGGACGGGATGGCTCCTCATGTGATCATCCTTCCAGCCATTAGCAGCCTTTGCCTTCATGATGCTCCTCGTCCTGAAGGACCCTCCGTAACAAGACAAGGCTGCTCTCAGGCTCCGCTCGGTGCGGACCGATCCGATCCCCCCTGAGAGCAGCTGCAGTCTGACGGGCCCGTTGCATCACGCTCCGCTCGTTGCAGGAGGAGGCATTTACTCTCCGAGGGCGATGCTGAGACGAGCCATCAACTGCAGCAATTAGACCAGAAGCCAATAAGAGTCACTTGATATAAACACAGAAGAAGAAACATCATTACACTCCATTCGTCTTAATGTGAGAAGACTGGGAGCCAGGAGGTGCAGGGACATTATTCAGATTGGAAACAGCAGCTGGAGCTCCTCCAGGCTAAATAACAACATGCAAACATGTGTACGAGGAGGAAGGCTAATGAGAGAAATAACTCACATTCATTAAATCTTTGGCTCTCTCTGGGTTTATAAATTAAAGCTGAAATGTTTGAGAGGAGGCAGTAATAATTACTGAGGGATTCAAGGCGGCCATAAACACGCTCAGGCAGAACCAATCAGATTCATGGATTAAAAACAAAGAAACATCTAAAACGTGGATTATTGAGGACGTTATTCTTCTGATCCTCCTCTCTGTTCGGCTCGCCATACATCCCATCACATTCAGAGAACGTTCAAATCATTCAGGAGACGGCTGCTGGGACTTCTGTAGCTTTTATACTTTAAAAAAATTAAATAAAAAACAGAAACAACATCCCATCTGACACTCTGAGCACCAGCTGTGTTTAAAAAGCTGAAAGGTGTTTTCTTTCATTAATCCAGGAGGTATTTACATGATTCATTCCGACTGCTCCAGGTAAGATACTGACTGCACACGCCCCGCCCCGTCCTTCGTCCCTCTGTGCCACCACGCAGCCGAAGACGGAGCGTGCTGAGAAGGCAATAAAGTCTCTAAACGTGCGGCGCCGACTAACAAGACTGAGAGAACGAGCCTCACATGCCGCCTCATCCATCATCCTGAGACAATTAGACGCCGTTTTGTTCCACTCTGCGGCGGTTCGGCTGCTCGCTCCTCGCCTAAACCAAGATGGACGCAGGTGACCTCAGGACTCACCTGCAGGTCGTCTCCGCCGCTCATTCAGACGCCAACTCGCCCGTTTACTGACGCCTGGAACTCACTGGGACGACAGATGTCTCACATCCAAACACAAACCTGAACGTTTTGTTTCGTCACAGGAAGAAAACGAGTTTCACTTTTTATCTTTTTATCAAAATAAAAACTAATTCCAGTGAATTATATTTCACAACAAAACTATTTATGAGTCTGGACTCAACTATTCCCATCTGTCCCCACATGTCCCCATAGGTCCCATCTGTCCCCACATGTTCCCATTAGTCCCAACATGTCCCCATAGGTCCCATCTGTCCTCACATGTTCCATCTGTTGGGACAGATTGGACCAAGGACCGGGTTTAGAGCTCCAACAGGACCGGGTTCAGACTTTATTGGACCCCATCAGTCTCAGACCCGACCCAGAAGAATCCAGACCTCCTTCAGGCTACCCCTTCATCTCTTCTGTTTTCAGACGCAGCTTTTTAAATAAATCTCCATTAGAGATTAAAATGCTGTGATGATAAAAATCAGTGTTTTTTTCAGGAGCATCAATCATTTCATCAAAGCAGCTGATTAATTAAAGAACGACTGAAAAGATGAACCTAATCTGGCTGTTTTTAAAGAATAATTACTGAACTCTCCTCACAGAAACCTTCGCGGCTCAGTCTCTCCTCACATTCCCACCTCCGGACTTCCCTCCCAAACCTGGTTCGTCCCAGCAGATCCACGCTGACCCGGAATAAGAACCGTTAAATAATGGACAGGACGGTTAAATCTGCTGGATGCAGATATCCGAGTGTTCAGGAGAACTCGGGTCCAATGGGCCGAAGGTTCTGCATTATTTATAGATAAGAGCGCCGCACCTTCGTTACCGTTATTATCTGTAATAAATACTTGTTGTTAGCAGCCCTGGGTGTCCTCCTCCTCTTACAGACCATAATATTCACTGCAGCGCTGACAGAGACGAACAGTTTCAATAAAAAAGACTGAAAGTGGTTGAAGCTCAATGACCCATTCTGTTGAAGAACAATCAGCTCGGAGACATTTGACAGCAATACTCGGGTTTTGGATTTGAAATCGTTTTTTCTACAAACTGACGGGGCTGGAAGTCGAGGCTCAGACGCTGTCAGAGGTTATTCGCTGCGATGATGCGTTTAGAGACGCAGACTGATGGCTGCAGAACCGTTAATTAACTGCAGCTGATTGAGGAGTCATTTCTCTAATTAGGTCCAATTTATTCCAGCTGTAAACTCAGAAAACTGTTAATTCTGTCAAATGTTCTCAGAAAGGTGTACAAAACTTTCTGCAGGAATTAGTTTATTTACCAGCAGTGACCGATCTTCATTTCCTGGGAGTTTTATTCTAATCTGTCCACTGCTTCATGAGATATTTTGCTAACAGAAAGTTGTCTCCAACGTGTCTCGTCACCCAAGTTATTTAATCACCGGAACTATTTTATTATTATATCAGTAGCCTAATGTCTACAGTCAAGTTATTTCAGCTGTTCCTGCAGCAAAACGTTCGGCTCATTCAGCTGACAGCTGCTGGGACTTTTTGTTTTTGGAACTTTTATGCTTTTCAAAATATTTAACTTGACTTGCACAGAAAACAAACTTTTTGCTCTCCTTTAAATCTGATTCAGCTCCTGTTTAGCTGCTGTTCTGCTACTCCTAGCTGCTACTTTTAGCCTTTAGCTAATTTTAGCTCTTAGCTCGTTGGGCTCCTTTCAGCGTTAACAGTTCCAGTTTCTTCCGCAGTCATTCAGGACCCTGCATGCAGGTTCTCTGGTTCTTCTGGTCCTTGTTGGGTCCAAACCTCCTAGACCCTGAAGAAGCTCGGAGACATTCAGCCAACCTTCTCTGCAGTCAGAGGAAACCCCGTCAGCTGCTGCAGCTCTCAGGAACGTGCACAGCTTGCTGCCGATAATGATGTTCAACTTGATGCACAGCCGGCGCTGGTCGCTGTGTAACCATGGCAACCGCAGAAACTACAGCGAGGGAAATGGTGCTTTACAGGTGGCGAGTTCCCTGAACGACTCCTCCCCCTTGCCTGCAGAGAACAACATTAGCTTCAACAGTTTCAAACAAACATTTCTCCTGTTTTCTCTGCAAACATTCAACAGCTTAAAGAGGTCAGACTGTAGAGAGGAGGAGCCTAACGAGGTCAGACTGTAGAGAGGAGGAGCCTAACGAGGTCAGACTGTAGAGAGGAGGAGCCTAACGAGGTCAGACTGTAGAGAGGAGGAGCCT
>NC_051435.1:1999019-2005173 GCF_001649575.2 Kryptolebias marmoratus | reverse complement strand
GAGCCTAACGAGGTCAGACTGTAGGAAGGAGGAGCCTAACGAGATCAGACTGTAGGGAGGAGGAGCCTAACGAGGTCAGACTCTAGGGAGGAGGAGCCTAACGAGGTCAGACTGTAGAGAGGAGGAGCCTAACAAGGTCAGACTGTAGAGAGGAGGAACCTAACGAGGTTATTTATAAAACAGTTATAAATGTGGAGGTTGTTTTTTGCTCTTATCACCCAACACAATGAAAGGTGGGTGATTATGTAACTGCCTGTTTGCTAAGGTTCATTAGCTGTGGTGGCCATTTTGAATTAGGTTGCCTCCAAAACTTAAACAACAAACACAGAAACGGTTTTACAGATACTGAGCTGAAACTCGGTGGGTAGTAGTTGAGTCGTTCCAGCAGACTCTGACCGACCCTAAAACTCTGTCTTTTAAGGTTTGCGGGGGATAGGCATTCATTGAAGGAAGGAATGTTAACTTTGAATTATTACCTTGTTTTCACAGGAGGAGTTCTGCTTAAAACTTTAATGTTAATCTTTTAACATTTAAATATTTTAGTCATTACAGAACGTGTTCCAGCATTCGTTAGACTTTTATATTCAGCATCATCTTTTAATAAATGTGTTTTTCTCGGACTGTTTGTGTTAAATTTAACTGAAGAAAAGCTCAGTTTTAGAGGTAAAGTGTGTGAAATGTATTAATGATTTTAGGTTTTAAGTCTAAACTACAGACCGTACAGAAACATGTTTATAAACCCTTCATCCCTCTGGACGAGCCTTGGCTGTTGTTTTATCCGAACAGGTGGAAAACAGAACGTGATTGATGGCCGAGCTGACAGCAGAACCTCGTGGTCGGTACCGCGCTCCCACACACACACACATCATTTATTCAGGCCGACGTGCGGCTGATAAACAGACCTTATCCCGCGCTCCATCAGACAGCAGGTGAGCTCGCACCTTGGCCCGCCCCTGCGCTCCTCACTGGGAGACCCCTGAGCGTGAGCATGCATCATTTACCTGAGCATCAAATATTAAAGAACGCCACTGGTTCATTTAATAAACTGTGTTATTAAACAACAAACTGACTCTTCTTCTGTGGTTTTAGTTCTGATCTCCTGGTGCTGTAACGGTGGTTCCTTTCCTCTCCGTGTTCTCGGCGAGTTTCCTGTTTTCTGTTGTTGGTTCTTCTTCTGTTACGTCTCATTTTCACAACACGCCTTCCTCGCCGGTTTTCAATCAGCCAATCACCCCGACCTCCTGAGGCTGACCTACAGTGATGAAGAATTAATATCCTACCTGTCACAGAAGCTCGACTCAAAGCTGGTTTAGAAACCATCAGTGTTGCATTAAATAATTATTCCAGCAGACAAATGATGATAATCTTTCCTGAAGAGACTCCAGGCTGAACCGCGAGTGCTACAGCTAGGTGCTGCTGCTGTTTGTGCTCGCAAACAAACAAAACTCAAGAGTGTTAAAAAGGGTTAATCTCCACATGATTCCCACCTACTGCCCCACCATGTTTTTAGTTTTTAACGGTCGTATCAAAGACGATGTTGCTCTTGTGCTAATTACCAAATTGAGCCATGAATGCTGTTTAAACCCAAATGTTTGATTAATGTGAGAAATTCCATTTTCCCCTCAGAAGCTCAGCTCCTAACGTCAGTCCTGACAGACGTGAGGCGTGTTAACGAGCATTAATAAGATATTTTCTACATCAAAGGTTAATAATGACCGCTGACCACTGTCGGCTCATTCAGGAGAAAGACTGGATGTAGTCTAGTCCAGGTTTGGTGAGGATTCGGTGTAAAAACCAGTCGGTTTCATTGATGAACTCATGAAGGCAGATGAAGCGGCAGTCCAGGCAGAGTTTCTGCTCTTCTTGGTATTCAGAACGGCTAAAATCGATTTCTACAATCAGGAAGCCCATCAGCCATAAAATGACACGATAAAGACTCCATTATCTCGGGTAGATGTATGTTTTGTGCCTAAATCAAGCTTTTGTTCTAAATAGCTGATAGAATAAGATGACAGGGGTTAGTGGAAGGTTTTCTGCTCGGCTGAGTCCCAAACTGATTCTGCAAATTTAACACAGGAGCTTTAAATACTTCCAGAAAAATAACATTTAAGGACCGTTACAGGTGCTTGGAAACACAATCTGATCATTTTGTTCTTGCATATTCAACACAAGTCAGTTATAATTAAATCCCAATTCCATCAGATTCATTTCTGATAAATTTAGTCCAATTATGTGTTAATTAGAAACTGAATTCAGTTCATTCAGTCAAATTAAATATTCTAATTAATCCATTAAACTGTTTGAGCTCATAAACCCAACAGACTTCAGTTTGTTCCCTTTCACCTTTTATTCAGACATTTTTAAGGATTCAATAGGAAATGTAAATAAATATCTTGGTGTTGAGTTAAAATCTGAGGTTTTATGATTTCACCTGATCCTGTTTATTAGAAGCTGCAGCGTTTAAACAAACAAAGCAGATTATCAGTAATCTGTTCACTAACAGTTTACATTTAAGGCTCTTTATGGTGAAGTTAAATATTCTGTAATAAAACAAACTATTCCTGAAACTTTGGACTGATCTTTGATTCTTCCGTAAGCCCAGCCTGAGTTTACTGGTTACAAAATCAGGATCAAATTATGCAAAACAGAAGAAAATAAAATGTAAAAGTGGTTGAATTATTCCCATTTCTACGACACAAAGGCTGCTGCATCATGGAGGACTAAAGGAGCCTAAATAGTGTTTTTAAGAACGCTGAATGTAAACGAGACGAGTCCTGTGGATGAGGTCTGACTCCTCCTGAAGGATTTAGTTTCCTCAAACATGTTGGGATTATTTGTAGCAGATTAAACAGCTCAGAGTCGGTGCAGAAATTAATACAGAACCAACCATAAACTGTTAATAAACGGTGGACTTCAGAGTCAGAGCGTGTCTGCTGCCATGACGGGCTTTCAGGAGTCAGAAGTGACAATATTTGAACAAGAATCCGGAGCCGGAGGTTAGATTTCCAACCTGACTGCTCAGAACCTTCAACATCTTTATAATGGGATGGTATTTTTAAAGATAAGTGGCTCTCGGCTGTGAAGAAGCGAATCCATCTTCTGATAAGTGTGGAAACGTCCGAGTCAGGCAGGGACCGTCGGTAACGCTGCACCTCACACAGAATTTATGAATTCACACCAAACGGTTGTTGGTTGGGATAAAAGTTTGCGCCGAGCGCGAGTAAACGTGCACGTTCCTGCCCTCAGCTGAGATAAGAGCTCTTCATTAAAGACAGCTGCAGGCGATGCAACATGGCAGCCCCGGCGCTGCTCGGGTGGCGGAGCGTGATGGAGCGCCTGTGAGTGGGAGGCGAGAGGCCGGGGAAGAAGGGAGGCAAATGGGACCGATAACAAATGGTGGAGGCCATGTTTCCTTCCACCCTGAAGCAAGCACCACCTGAGTTATGCCGTTATCTCTCCGAAGCACCGGGACGTAAATATAAACCCGGCTCGCTGCGGACGGAGCTCAGACGGCGTGGGCCCACCCACTCAGGGCTGGAAGAGAAACGCTCTGATGGAAGTTTGTGAGGCTGATGGTGGGCGGCCGCGACTCCACGCTGGGATTAATAGCTTCCTTGGCATTTCCAGCAGATCCAATAAGACGTTTAATTACCAGGTTGGAGCCGTTTATACCGGCCTGTGTGCTCGTAGAGCAGGTGTGTAACAGCCGAGGTGAAAACAGGCGGGAGTCTCCGCCTGCAGCAGAGCCCTCCGCCTCTGCACCAGGAGCCCCTGCACCAGGAGCCAGGAGCCCCTGCAGCGGGAGCGTCCACCTGCCTGTCCTGGTTCTGATGTTTGACCCCTCCCCCGGGTCGTGGAGGTCCTCAAACCCCTTCACCTCGTTCAGGTGCAGATTCTGCAGAAACCAGAACTATGGCTGGATTTTACAGAAACTCTCAGAAAGTAACCAATAGATCTAAAACCAAGTAACTTCTGGAGCTTACCTGATTCAAGATGGCTTCCCCAGCTAATTGACTGAGCTAAAAACTGGTGTGGTAGTAGTTGAGAGTCATCCCCAACACACACACTGACAAATGAAACAGGAGCTTTGTTTAAAACCTTGGCGTGCAGGACGGTCAGCGATACTTGAAGGAATGCTACTTTATTGGTTTTGTGATTTCCTGTTGTCCTCACAGGAGCCAGCTGGGGCCAGCTGGGGACAGCTAACAGGTCAGAAGTGTTCGAAGCGTTGTTAAGGACAGAAATGGTGTTTCAGAGACAGAACTTTGATTTAACTCAGCTGAAGTGGAAACAAACAGCTTCATAACTGCAGCAGAATCGATAACATCTCAGATTATTTAAGTTCTCCACATTCGTGTGTTCAGAATCAGAGCTGAAGACCACCAAGTTCTTTATGACGGTACCATTTCCCTAAAGCAATTTCAGCCATAATTTATGGAAGAAGAAAAGCGTCGAGTGGAAAGGAGGATGAATTATGAATGAAAGGGCAGCCTCGTTGAGTCTTGAGCAAGATGATAAATTGCCAATCAGCTGAATGCATCCAAATGTCAAACAAGCACGTCTTTGATCGTCTCCGGGCCGTTAGCAGGAGCTAATAAAATGTTTATTAAGTGTGTCCCCAGGTGACGAGACATTTATCAGAGTGTCAACCTTTCAGTCCTCCGCCTGGAACAAACTGCTGATACAAAACGGCGCCGGCGTTCCTCATGGGAGCCGCCTCATTATCCTCAGCAGATCAATACCGCTGTGCAAAAGTCCTGATGCACTCCTGGTTTCTCTACAAGCAGCCAGACCTTCCCTGGAATCATCTGAGGTGGTCTGGAGCAGCAGGACAGACTTCCTGAAGGTCTCTGGCTGCTTGTCCATCCCAGAGGACAGTCGGCGTCCTACTTTTTCTAAAACAGCTCCTCCCGAAACCTCTGAAGCCCCTGGTCCACAGTGGAGACAGTTTTACATCACCGTGGACCGCCAGGACCACATGGACGAGACAAAGATGGAGCCGTTTGGACACAAAGACAAGAAATCCACAGCTGGACAGTTGAAACTTGGACACAGTTGGGTCCAACGGGACAATGATTCCAAACGTCAGAGCTGGTTTCTGATTGGACGTTAAGCTTCTGGAAAGGTCTTCTCAAAGCCCCCCGTCCAGGAAACCAACCAGTTTGACTAAAGTCCACCGAGAGGAGCCAAAGATCAGCTGGTTGATGGAGAGACAGCCTGAGGACCAGGGGACACCTGCTGAGGGACATTTAACCAGACGTTAGTCAGGGCGTCTGGCTTTATGAGACTCCAGAGGTTTAAAGCTGATCACAGATTGTTGAGGACGTTCAGGAACCTGCAGGTTTGAGGAGCGACTGATGTTCAGATCTGTTGTTTCAGGACAACGGAGGACATTTAAAGGACGTTCCTCTTCTATCCGTCCATGATCTCCACAACATGCTGCCTGATAATAAAACATTTCCATATTTTAATTACTCCTCCATGTCTGTCCTCAGCCCTTTCAGATGCCAATCACTCCACGCTGACATTTCTCCACAAACTGTACGCGCCCAACAGGAAATGAGTTCTTTTAAAGGTCAGGGAGAGAAATATTACATTTACAGGACAGTATCGCTACAGAAATTACCATAATGTTGTTCCAGGACATACTCTGATGTAAGGACAATATTCAGTCCTTTACATTGAAAGACTCATGGAGTTCTAAAATATCTGTGCTGTCCGTTCTTTGTTGGAGACATTTAGAGTTTGTTGAAACTTCTGATTAAATGATTCATTCCAGGTGCTCAGGCCTCGTCTGTTTGCTCCTCTTATTCACAGGTTTCACCAACAGGTGGAGCGTCGAACATCCATCCAATCCTCAGGTGCTGGCACCAGTCGGACATTTAAACGGGTCGGTGACGTTTACAGCTCAGGGGAAGGAACAGAGGAAGAGGAAGAGGAAGAGGAGCAATCTGCTGCCTTCATACAAAGAGGCAGAACTGGAGCTTCAGTGACGACGGTTACAAAGAAATGGTCCAGAAAGAGCAAAAACCCTGGTGCTGCTGTTTTACACTCAGGTTAAAGAACGCTCTGACCGAAGAACGCTCAGGTTAAAGAACGCTCAGGTTAAAGAACGCTCTGACCGAAGAACGCTCAGGTTAAAGAACGCTCTGAC
>NC_051435.1:1973027-1989067 GCF_001649575.2 Kryptolebias marmoratus | reverse complement strand
CCGAAGAACCCTCTGACCGAAGAACGCTCTGACCGAAGAACGCTCAGAGCGTTCTTCGGTCAGACTGAAGAACGTTTCAGTAAACAGAGCTTCAAAGAACTGAAGTTTTAACAATTAAGGCGACTCTCAGCCACCAACACCAAACTTTAGCTACATATCTTTAAGTCGGACTCAACTGAAGCCTTTTTTGAGTTTGCTGAAGTTCATTAGGCGTGGCGGCCATCTTGAACCATGTTGGTTGAGTCAGTAAATCCTTATTTACTTAAATCTAACCTCAAAGCGGACAGACTTTATTCTGAAGCAATCACTTCCTGATGCCTCCTGCTGTTAACCACAGGTCTTTAAATCTGTCTCTTTCAGGACGTCCACACTGGAAGGACGTCCATGAGGGATCTTTGTCTTCATCACATATAAAAAAAAAGCCTTCATCCGCAGGATCATTAGCGTGGAAAGAGCGGGTCGTCGCCGCACTCCAAATCTGCCACCTTCTGTCAAAACACGCAGCGTTCACTTCTTCTTCATGAATATTATAAACACTTTTCAGCCAAACATGGAATTATTCACGGGGACGCCGCCGTCACGCAATAAATCTGCTAACGGAGGAGTCGGCCTCATCTGTAAAAGACGGGGGGGGGAGCGACACGGCGCCATCGCTCACGCTGAGAAATCATCTGGTGTAAACGAGCGGCTGCAGGAAGCTGGAAAACATGCAGAGATGCAAATCAGCTGCAGCATCGATACCAAACGTGGTTCTGATCCGATCAGATCCACGTCCAGAACCTGAGACGTCCGACCTGCTGACAGCCTGCAGGTCAGAGCGTCCCTGGAGGGGGGGCGGAGTCTGACGCTGAGGCTGCAGAACATTAAACCTGATAATTAAAGTTCTCGGCTTCTAACGGCACAGCTGTGCTGCATTCATTCGGCTGTTTGCAGGAACCATTTTAAATCTTCATACAGCCGAACGTTCGGCTCATTCAGCTCATTTAGCCTTTTCTAACTTTTATATATTTATAAATAAGTTTCTTCAGAAACCTGCTTCAGCCTGTTTTTATTGCTAGGCTAACTTTTAGCTTCTTTTAGCTGACAGTCAAACAGCTAATATTAGCTTCTAGCTAGCATTTTGCTCCTCTTAGCCAGCCTTTGTCACTTTTAGCTTCCTCAGATGATACATTTTTAATTCCGGCCTGAATGGTCTGATGCCGGACCTCGATGCTGCTCGACTGGGGATCAAACCCTCAACCGCCCAACCACTGGGCCACAGAGGGACTCGAACCCTGAACCTGACAGCCGCAGACGGGTGGACGCCCCCTCTCCACCTCTGGGTCGTGCTTTCCTCTCTGCCCACTCTGTTGTGGAAACGGCGCCCGCTCTGAAAGATTAATGGCGTCCGGATTAATGAGGAGCTGCGGCGCCGTCTCCATTAAACAGCAATAAGGAGAATTCACGGAGCTCCATCAGAGCGTGGGGGGGGAGGGCGCTGCAGAACCCTGCGTGGGGGGAACACGCTCACAAACCTCAAATGAAATTAAAACGCTGAACAGCTGCAGAAACAAAAACACTGAGTTCATCTTCTTTGTTCCTCTGCTGGAACAAACCCAGGAAGAGATGGAACGTTACAGGGAACGTGACACGGAACGTTACAGGGAACGTGACACGGAACGTTAGGAGAACAGTGGAGCAATAAGAACAACAAGCAGGAAGAGAAACGATGAAATTATTATTTAAAATTAAACAAAAGATTAAAACAAATAAAGATTTAATTTGATTTCTTTCTGAAGATCCAGTCGATGCTGAACGACTAAAGGAGCTGAAGCTGATGTGATGGGGCAGCAGGCGAAAATCAGCCAAACACCAGCCACAATCAGCTGAACACCAGCGAAAATCAGCCAAACACCAGCCACAATCAGCCGAACACCAGCGAAAATCAGCCAAACACCAACCACAATCAGCCGAACACCAGCGAAAATCAGCCGAACACCAGCGAAAATCAGCAGTACAAGCTAAAAATAGGAATACAAGCTACAATCAGCCGAACATGAGCTGAAATCACAGAACAGATACAACAGCTAAAACTACCACAACAGTAGCTGAATGCTAACACGAATAAGAATCTGTCCTGCAGTTTATTTTTATATTTCTGACAGTTTATTTAAAACTCTTTATTTTTATTTGATAATTTCCTGTTTTTGTTTCTACAGAGTTTATCCGTTTTTATGTTTTATTTTAATTCTCTTATTTCAGTCATCGTCTGTGTTTCTGTATAAATAAAGTTTTTTCTGTGTGAATTTAAAGCTGTAACCATGACAACAGCTGAGGTTTTCCTTGTTTTAATGAATAACATTCCTTCTGGAAGGTGGAACTCCCCCCCCGTGCTGTGATAAAACCTTTCGGCTGTGTGTTTCTGTGTTTCGGCTGCAGCCGTGGAAACTCAGCGCTGGTTCCGACTTATTTCCACATCTGTGTGGTCGCTTTCTGTCAGCAAAATATCTCAATCACTGGACGGGTTATAACGAAACCTCCAGAAAGTCATTAATATTTTTACATCTTTAGCTGATTACCTTGTGAAGAAAAATCCAACCCAAGATGGCCGCCACAACTAATCAACCTCGGACCGAAAAACGCTCTGATTAGGCTCCGAGCTAAAAGCTGAGGTGGTAGTAGCTGAGAGTCGTCCACAAACACTTTAACCCTCAGATCTTAAACGAGGTTTGACAGAAATATGATTTAATTTTAAAACTCCTGCATGAGGGCGGCGGGCGATAAGCATTCCTTCTTCTGGGTTTGAGTTATTCCTGCAGGAAGTGCTACAGCCAGCTGCTACAGCTTGATGACGTCTTTAAATGAGCGTGTGACTTCAGTCCAACCACTGCTCAGGACTTCTCTTTGAAGTGTCCATTCATCGGGTTCGTCTCTCTGACATCTTGCTCTTCCAGAACCGGTCCTGACGGGTTCGGTTCTGGCCCCGCCCCGGGCTGGCGTGCCGTGAAAAGGCGAGCGGCTCTTCTTCGTGGGTTTTGGTGCAACCTGACCCCCGAGCTGAAGGTGAACCTGAGCCTCCAGGAGCCGCTGCCTGACTGACGGGCTTCACAGCACGCCCAGCAGGTCCAACTCCTCTTCCTCAGATACGTGACCCCCGACCCCCCAGGCTGAAACTTTTGTTTGGATCACGACTTTCACCGAGCGATGAATAAAAGATGAGCTCTGAAACAGTAGACCCGTCCACACACTCCGGAGGAGTTCAGCCGCCGGAGTGGGAAATGAACCACCATGAAGCCTTTGACCTTTAACCTCTGTGAGGTCAACGCTGGTAAACTTATTAAACTACACCTCATTTCCTGATAAAAGCCCCCATCACACGCCACGCTCACCCAGCACAGGAAACGATCGAGCTTTTATAATTAACACAATAAAACGAGTGCAGAGCTCACAAACAGCCAGAGAAGAAGAAGAAAAGCTGCTGCTGCTGCTCGGGGGTTAGACTCCAGGAGGTTCTGTTACCTGGAGCTACAGGTGTGTTAGCACAACGCCAGGGCGGAAAGACATCAGCAATGACCTGCTGCCCATCAACCTGACAAGGGTCAAAGGTCATCAGGAGTCCATCGTTCTACAGAGAGAACAGGAAACATTAAAGGTGGCTGCTGTTCTTCAACCGGAGGGTCAAACCGTGCAGTGCTCAGACTACAGGCCTCAGTCAGCAGGTCAAAGGTCAAAGGGTAAAGCCTCTTCTTCTGGAGCAGAACCAGACCTGAGGACAGATGTTTACCCAGAATGCGCTGCAGCTGTCAGCACGGTGGTCACCCACTGAGAGTTCTGCTGCTGGAGGAGGTTCTACAACCTGCTGGGTCAGGAGCTGGACCGAGTTATTCCACAGAAAGCTGTTCCATTTTATCATCATTTAATAAATAATGAATCTGTTGTGTAATTTTGGACACTTGAGGATCGATCTGAATCATTTTAGAACCCAATCCTTCTCATCATGGCCCTGATGTGTAAAACCCTGGAAATAAAATGGCCAGACTTCCTGTTCCCCATGCCTGCAAACACAACCAGCCCTAAAGGCAGCAGAGCTCCCAGGTGAATCACAGCGAGCGCCGCGTGTTTTTATGACAGGAAATCAGCAGGAGAACGGTTCTAACTACGGCCAGGAACGGACCGTTCTCTTCTGACCGAGGCAGGAAAAGGTTGAAGTCCATCCAGACGTTAAAGCTCGTCTTATTGATGAAGATGATGAAGTTGGGACACGGTGGGACTCGGTTCTGTTCCACCCACAGAACGGCACTCAGACTCAAAGTCCCTCACAGATGACTCGGTGGCTCTGAGTTTCATTAGGTTTTAGTGCCGTGGAGAGTATTTATTAACACGTAATTGTTGGGCTGAATAAAAATCCAATAACTCTGATACATCAGTGTAATCAGAAGTTTAGAATTATCTCTGCGTCTCCACTGAATCTGTAATCAGTCTGAATTACTCACTCTTCATAAAACACCTGCATGCAGTAACAACAACACAATATAAAAGAATTATCTTTGTTTTAAGGGTACAGGTTAAAGAATAAATAAAAGTTTGGTGTAAAATGAATCCAGATAATTAAAACCATCAGATTATCCTTTTCAGACTGAACCTGACTTTGTTTCCCTCGCTGTCATAAATAAATCCTGACGTTTAAAGAAGGTTTTCCACAAACAGAGACGGCGAATAGAAATGAGCCAAAACCTGATTTTCGCAGCAATAAGTCTGTCAGCGAGGCAATAAGTCCACCTGCAGGCCTGGGATATTAGCATATGTACTTTTATTGGATCCCGCCAACGTTATTTACAGCATTTATCAATCTGACAGCAGAAAAGTCAGCCAAAGCTTTCAGACGAGGCGATTCGGATTTATTAAACATTTGGTTGGAGTTTAAAATGTTCTGATTGCGACGTTTGTTTCATGAGGAGATCACAGCGTGAGGACGAGTCTGCAGAACGGGAGGGACACCTGAAGCAGTGTCTGACACCTGCTGAACACGACCCAGAACCAGACGGTTCTCTCTGCAGCAGAAGAGCTCAGCAACCAGTCCCTGTGAGAGACGGGGGACACCTGGACAGGTCTGAGTCCATCACAGGGACACATGGAGCTGATCAACAGTGGCTACGACTCAGAGAGTTTAACAGGTACGGCGGCGGGCGATATGCATTGATGGGAGAAGGTTAAATTATTAAATGATGTTGGTTTCCTCACAGTGTATCATAAACTGTATCGACTCCTGAAGAAGCTTTTATTTTGACATCCAGGAGGAGAAAACCTGAGTCACAGTTTCTGTTTTCCTTCCCTGGAAGAAGCATCCTGTTCAACAATGTGCTCAGAATGAGATTATGTGCGCCCCCCCCCTCTCCGTCTCAATAAACTGTCCGGATCTCTGGCAGGAAGCCACGATTGATTTCCCCCGCCATCTGCCTCAGACCGCCGCGGCGCCGCATAAAGACGGAAACATCATCTGACAAAAAGGAAACTGACAGAGACGAAGCCTCTGTGCCGAGAGGACAAAGAGACGGAAAACTGAGGCGAGGTCAAAGGTCACCGAGGTCAGCGAGGACCGGTTACGGTCCAACAGAACCTGCTGGGAGGTTCTCCCTCTGAGGGTTTTTACCTGAGCCAAGGACAGAAGCAGACTCATCCTCCTGCGTCTCAAACGGATCAGAACCTCCTGAGGCCCGGCTTCAGTGGGCAGGTCTGCCGGCGGAGCGCATCATCACCCGCCTCCCTGGAGAATCAAAGGTTTCAGTCAGGAGAGAAGCTGCTGCTCTTTGGTTCTCAGGATAAAACTCACATTTAATATTAATTTCATCTGATCTCTTTCAAACCTACGGGTCAGGTTTATTATTTTATCTTGGTTAAACCATTTTAATTCAAAACACTTTAAAATCTGGGGCCATATATCAAAACCAACTTAGAGTAATTTAATCAGCATTATTTGAAGTGAGAAGGAAATCTTGTTCCACCTGAGATGTCAGGAAGGACGTTGGTCAATTTGTCCAACAAAATAAAACTTTTTATTTTTTGCACCCAACGGTTACCAACTACCACAGGAACGTAACCTGTCACTGCTGAAGCAGATGCTGCTTGATTTAATCGCAGAGAAAGCAGAACCCAGCCTGCCTGAGTTTTATGTCAGGAGCAGAATACTTGCTGTGAATAAAACTGTTTTTAAAAAGGTCCTAACATCTGGGTCTATTTAGAAAACATCCGCCGGCGGCGACTTCTTCTTCTTCTTGTAGAGTCCAAAGCTACAGGAGTACGGTTTAATACAAACTGACCAGAACACTTTAACAATGAACTTATTTCAGGTTAAATCACTTTCTGTGAAGTTCTGTGACGGGAATCAAACCTCCACGCCACACAGATTCAGGTCCGTTTGCTCTTTATGTGGTTAAAAAAAAAACGTTTCCTTTTTGAAACCAAGAGCAGCGAGGTTTTAAGGAGACGATAAGCTTTGATAAGAATCCGTCCTGCAGCTTTCTGTAAACCGATTCAGTCCAATAAGTTGATTTACGTCCAAAAACTTCATCAGCAAATCAGATAAAAGGCATCCGGCTCCCAAAGTTACTGTGATAAAGGAACAAGGTTAATGGGGTTCCCTAATCAGACTTCAACTTTCAGAACATCTGAAAACACAAACAAGACGAGGCTAGAAATCTTTGCATTAATGAGATTAATCTGCCTGAGAGGCTTTAAAGTTGGAGGTTATTTATTTGACACCCAGCTGTCTTACAGCAGGAAGGGATCCAAAGAAAAGAAGGCCTGATTGGGTTCCTGTAATCAGCTTCAACCACTCCAAGGTTTGCTGACCTCCTTCCTTTGAACCGGTGACACTATCAGAACCAGACCCGGCCCGGCCCAGAGACGGGAGCGACGGGAGCGTTAAAGCCCTGACAGCTCGGCGAGCAGCTTATTATCCGCCAGCAGCAGCCACAAAGGAAGCCTTCAGGGTCACAGATGGGCTTATTTACCACACCTGTCACCCGCCTCAAAGGCTCCGGCTGGAAACGCTGTAACTTTGATCAGCCACATGCCCCGGAAAACAACACACTCTTCATCGGGCACGCTTTGTTCGCTGTAAGCAGCAGAAACGTGGAGTCAGGAAGAGGTTAGCTGCCTTAAAGTTTGATCCAAACACGTCCAGGGTGGACGGTTTCACACGGGGACTCCGGCCATGAGAGCTGGAACACGATTATAAAACTGTGTTGAAGTGTGAGAACACTGAGCTGAAACTCAGTCATTAAAAGACAGAAGGAGAACACGTTCACTGAGAACGATGTTCCTGTAGGATGTTCTGACGCAGCAAACATCTCCTAAAGGAGACAAACCATCAGATAAAGTCAGGCTGAGCTCAGGCTGCAGATGAAACTAAAATAAAACAGATTTATGTCAATAGGAGTCCATAAAGACTCAATCTAATGCTCCCGGTGACTCCAACAGGTACAATTCTTTTCTTTTTATTTAAAATTCACCTTTTCTCTCTGCCGCCTGTCGTAGTGCAGGGAAATCCCTTCGTATAATGTTTGGCCTGGTTGTGAAGTTTGGGGAGAATGCAGGACAGGACGGTGTCCCTCCAGACCTATAAAAACAGATTTCAGAATCAGCCTAAGTAAAAGATAAACCCCCAGATTTCAACAAAATAAGAGTCGTTTTCAGGCTTGATGCAGAATTTAAAAAACAACATTTTACCAACAGATGTTTAGATTTAAAAAATATACAGAAAAACAAACAGTGTGAACGCTGACTCAGCGTTTATTTCTCCAAGCTCCATGAAACCCTAACAGGAAGTCTGAGACTGGGCCCAGGACAAAGACCAGGACCAGGAACAGGACAAAGACCAGAACTAAGTCTGAGACTGGGCCCAGGACAAAGACAGGGACCAGGTCAGAGACCAGGACCAGGACCAGGACCAGGTCAGAGACCAGGACCAAAGCGGATAACTGCTGTCTTTAAAGCCCCACCTGATAACGGTCGATGTGAACTCTGTTTAAAAACATTCTGGCAGAACCATTATCAGTTCACCCTGGAAGTGCTACAGCTAGCTGCTGCTGCCTTTTAGAACCAACAGCAGCTCTGGTTGTGTAGAAGTCTGGAGGTTCTCTCTCCCTGTGTTTGTGTTGAATCTTTAATTTTTCCTGACATCACATTAAGCAGCGTTATCGTTTCCTTTAACTCCTCTTTAATCGGCGCGCACGGCCCCGTCTGCAGCGGCAGGAAGTCGTAACGAGCATCTGTTTCCTGCTGTCAGGTGAGATTAATCTTCCTGTGATTGTCCCTCACTCGGCTGAAGCGGCGGAGATAAAACCATATTACTCTGCGCCGTAACACAGGAGGGGGAGCAATCAGAGCCGCCGGTGAGATGAATCAGGACGACGGATTGATGCGCCCGCGGCGACGCGTCACCGTTTGACCTTTCACCTCCGCCGCTGCAACAGGAGCAGCTCGGAGAACGTCTTTACAAACTGCTTCCCATCAGGTTCACAGAAAGTCAGAAATAAAACGAGCAGAAACACCAAAAGGTGCCACCTGTTGGACAATTAAAGAACTTCATTCAGAAAAATAACTAAAAGAATTAAATACATTTGAATTTAAGAACAGAACTGCAGAGAGAATATTTACTATTCACTGAAATAAGAAAATAAACCTTTAGAATCGTGTAATATTTAATCCACTGAGGATTAAAAGCCTTAATGCTTCCTCCTCCTAAATGGACTTCCTGTCGGGACGTTAGCTCCATTTAAATGCAGATTTTTCTCTTTTTGCCGTGCTGTAATGTTCTGACCCCAGAGAGGGACGACCCCCGTTTTATTTATCTGTCAGAGATTTAAACACTAAAAGGACTTTAATAACACGTCTGAGGGTCGGCGAAGACAACCTCTCAGAGCAGCTGCGGATGTCGGATAAAAAACTGTTTTTATGACATCTGGAGATATTTATATTTCCATTTAAAAAAGACGGCTCAGACGTTTCAAGGACAGGTTATGAACAGGTAATATCTTACCTGCTGTAGATAGAATCAGAGTTTAGTTACAACAGCTTGACCAGGACTAAAATATTCAATTAAATTCATCAACCCAACAGATCCCCGTCGAGGAGGAATCAACGAATTCTGACAGGAAAGCTGAGCTCCTCCAAGACCACAGATTCCAATTTATAATCCTTTCAAAATAAAAGACGAGGGCAGAGACAGGGATGCTTTGAGCTGATTTTCAGAAAGGGGTTGTGTCAAAATAAAAGCACTCCAACTTGAAAAGGATCAGAGTCAAACTTTTTCTCAAACGCAGTTCAAAACGTCTGAACTTTATTGAGATGGTGTGAAAGAAACAAACGGCTCAGATTCTGTGGAGTTGACTGAGAGTGGGTCCACTTCCTGTCAGAAACTAACACAGACAGGACGCTCAGGTTGGTTCTGAAGACATTTACGTCTTCACCCAGTCCTCGTTTCTTCACATGTTCCTTTCAAGCGGACAGACATCCGTCCGCTGTCCTTCTGTCCACCTGAGACGAGCTCATGTCCTCAGAAGTCCTCCTCAGTCGAATTTCCTGCCAGCTGTGATAATAACTTTCTAAAGTACTCTAAAATCATCCAAATGGACTTTATAACCCCAAACTTATTGAATAATTCCATAAATGTTATCCTCCTGATGTTAAGATATTTGCAAAATAAAAGTTTAAATAGTTTTGCAGACGAAAAATCCAGGTTTTCTAACTTCCTGCCTTCTCTGTAAGGTTTGGTATTATTAACAGAGCAGCTTTAAAGTTAAAAACACTGAAATTAGTAATAATTTTCCAAATTAAAGTCAGCATATCCCGGAAGGTGAAATGATCTTAAAAGACATTAAAGTTATATTTAAGTCTTAAAGTAAGTTTTCTGGTGAGGTTTTAACAAAATAAATGATAAATGTGTTCATAATAAACCGAACTGGTGGCAGCTCCCTCTAGCGGTGAAGAATAAAACTGACAGAATATTCACGTTTCTATTTTATCATTATTATAATTATTATTACATCCTGTTATAAATTAATTTATAGACATGAAATGCTTTCTTCAGTTAAGCAAAGCAGACCAAATCCAGACATGAATTGAAACCAACATGAAACAGGTGTATGTGGAACAAACAGGAAATGGTTCACTCACCTTCCACTGGCGTCCATTTTTAAAACGAAATCCATCCTTCTGTCCGTGCTGGTGAGTTTCTGAAAGATTCATCAGTCTTTGTTTCCAGTTTTGTCCCAAACGAGGAGCGGAACCGGCTGTAGCCGCTAGCTAGCTAGCTGCTAACCGGACTGCTAGCTTTAGCAATTCCAGGGTTGTAAAAGCTCCAAATATTTCAGCATTGGGCGGCTTATTTTTTAACGAAGTCCAATTTTTTATTGAGCGGCCGTCTCAACGAGGGCACCGATGATAAACCCACAACAATAACACCCGCCTGCGGCCGTTTTCAGCGCAGCTAAAGGCGCCAAATTGGCGGTTCTTCCTGCTAGCATAACCTCGGAGGAGCCATGAGAAGTTTTAAAGACCACGCCCACCGCCTCCAACTCTAAACCTGATTGGTTGATCAACCCGCCGCTCACAACTTGAGCTTTTATTTCCGCCCAGACAGAATAAAGAGAAACTCTGATTGGTTAATTGGGTTTTGCAGCTTCTTTTTGCCCAAACATTTTTTAAATTAGCCAATAAGATAAAAGTTTTTTTAGAACCCAACTAGTAATTTGTACTAATTCGATTTTAGAACCAAATTATCTTTAAGTGAACTCTATAGTCTTGTCCAAAAAATTGTACATTTAGGTTTTGGAATCAATTAGTTTAATTTTACAAATATTATCTAAACACGTGTAATGGGAAAAAAGGCTAAAACTGTATATGGCATATATGGTATCAAAGGTTGGTTTTGTCAAAAAAATAGGAATTTAATAATTTATTGGATAAATTGTGTTTATGAATAAATAAAAAAGTAAACATTCAATTAAAAACAAAACAAGTTTAGAAACAAATCAAAGCCTTTATTGGAATGTTGCAAGGCATTAAATACACAAGTTCAATTCTTTTAATAATTTGGTATTTAACAATAAAAAACAATACTGGTCTGACAGTCATTTTATTGATTTTCTTTGTTAATAACCTCAGTTTGTTTCACTGCGTGCCGGCAGTTTGAGGTGAGCAGGTCATTTAATGAAATGTGGGAAATAAAAAATTAAACTGGAAGAAAAAAACTCTTGATGGTGTTAAAGGTTTTCACCCGATTTACCAAATTTTACAAAAAAAGACTTTAGTATGGAATATAAACAAGCTCTAACAGGATGCAGGCGAGCAGAAACAGAAGAGAAATGTGAGCTGGAGTCATAAATAACCTGTTCTGATGTTAGAGAACTCAAACAGCATGGTTATCATCACCTCAAGAACCTGAAATGTTTCGTTTTACAGACCGTGTTCCCTCACCTTAAAAAAAGAAAAAACATTCACATCAAAATCCCAGCCCATCTGTTTGTTCTGCTCTCTTTTTATTTTTTATTATTTTTTAATTCTCTGGATCGCCTTCCTGTCACAAACATCCTGAAGGAACGATCCAGAATGTCACGCCACCGCAGCCCCGATGCCGCCGGCCCCGCCCTTAGGACATGACGCCGAACACCGGGTTGTGGCGGCAGATGCTCGGCCCGATCTCCTCGTAGTCCTTCTTGGTGTGACAAACCTGGTAGAACTCGGGCTGAGCGGGACAAAAACACAGGAAATCATCGTCATCATTCAAGTTTTCTGTTGTTTAAAATTTAAAATGTTTCACTCTGTTTTTTAACTTTGGGGTTTCTTCACCGACTTACAGCCAGTTTGATGGTTTCTGTCCAAACCTGAGCTGTTTGGTGGATTATTGTCTAAGTTTTTATGACTGAACGGAGAACTAACTGCTAGTCCAAGCTATCTGCTAGTTTTCACTGACGACTGGGCCAAGCTAACAGCAGGTTGTCGCTAACAGCTACTCCACACTAACTGCTATTGAAAGCTAACTGCTAGTTTGCGATGCCAACTGATTCGAGCTAACACCTAGTCCATTCTTGCTAACAGCTGATGAGTTACCTGTTAGCCCAAGCTAACGGCTAGTATGTTAGCTAACAGTTAGTCAGCACTAAATGCTAGTTCAAGCTAACAGCTAATCCATGCCAATGGCTAATCTGATTTAACGGCTAGTCCGAGCTAACAGCTAGTTTAAGCTGACTGCTACACATGCAGATAATTTAATAAATGTCATTTTTCACCACTTCTTTTTCATCTTTTCTTCACTGAACCTTGAAGAACATCTGTCTGTAAATAATTAAAGTTCTTATAACCTGACTGTGAAACACCAGGATGCTAATCTTCTTTTTAAACGTTTCTATGGTGTTTTTAATGTTAGGTTAGCATTTATGCTAACTGTTGCCTGTAAACAATAGGGTTTATTTGACATGTTACTGTGCACATTTTATTAGGCATAAAATATATAAATCAGTGTTTTTTAATGTAAAATAAGCCAAAGTCATTAAGTTGTAGGACATCTGTATTCTGGTTTAAGGCGCCTAAAGAGTCAAACGTCTCATTTATAAAGCAAAAAGTACAGATTTCCTCACAGTCTGTTTTTATGATCACACCTGTCACTAACATAAATTAATTTAAATCAGCTTTAGGATGAATCAGACCAGAACATGCAACAGTACAGAAAGTTTAAGGCTTTTCCAATCATAAACAGGCTAAAACCCAAACTGAATTTAGAGTCTGAAATATCGAGCGAGGAGCGTTTTCAGAGTAATAAAATCAGATTTACTGGTGCTGTCATATTGATGAAGAGTTTATTTGAGGTACTTACAGTTGATGCTAACATTGATCCGCCGAACCACACGGCGTATCTCTGCATGTGATGAGTGATGACCTGCACATCGATTGGTTTGGGCTGCAGAGGAAAATAACAACAATCAGACTGCGGCGCTCCCAGAGCTTCAGTGTTTCCAATAAAATAAATCACACAGTTACGGCTTTTAAAAAGGATTACAGCAGGTCTGACGCGCTTAATGTGGGCCAAATGTTACAGCGGTTACAACCGCAGCAGGGAAAAATCTGCACGTTTACGTGTTTAATCTTTAAAATGACAACATATAAGAACAAAAATACTATTCTGAGTGGATTTTAAGCAACAGCAGCAGAAAAAATCTTAATTCTGGACTTTAAAGTGATCATCAGGAGGTCTGAAACATTTGTCTCTTATTCCACTCTTATTCTCTTATTCCAATGATCTCCTCTCCCTTCGATATAACGTCTGTCGAAGCATCGGGATCTGCGCCGCCTACCTTCAGTTTGCCTCCACTCAGCTCCTCGCTCAGCTTCAGCCGAGCGTCCACAGTCCTCTTCAGGTCCCTCTGCAGGCGGCGCCCGAAGTCCCTGAACATGGTGGAGCCTCCGGACAGAACCACGTTCTGAGGAAGGAAACGACAAACCGGGAGCTGGACGGTTAGTCTGAATGATCCCTCTCCTCAATGGAAACAAAACGGTTGTGTTTGTTCAAACATCCTCAGAGCGCAGTGATCTCACATCCTCAGGCGTTACCTTGTAGAGAGGACGGCGGACATCGATGGGACAGTTCTGGATGACCTCGTCCACCACCTCAGAGATGGGCTGGGTGAAGTCTGGGTTGGCAAACTGGGATGGAAACAAACAACGACCATCATTAAACAGAAGCAGCGACTCCCCATAAATCCTGAGGAGATTGAACAATTTTATCCTGGTTTGAGAGCTGCAGAAAGCCGTGCAGGTAAACAGGTAAACAGGTAAACACCTCCGGGTGGAAGAAGATCTCCGGCCCCAGGAAGCGCTCGTAGCCCACGTCGATGGTGAACTCCTTCTTGCTGATGGCGTTGACGCCGGTGTACTGTTTGATCCACTTGGTGCCGTCGGTGTCGTACTTCTGGAACTCCTTGACCAAATCTGGACAGACGTAGCTGAAGCGCTCCTGGAGGGTGGAGCACAGCGAGGCGTTAGACAGTTCAGCTGCGACCCTCTGACCTTCGGTGTTATTATTGTTACCGAGAGCAACGGCAGCAGCGGGACTGTTGGTCCTTTACCGCAGAGCTGCACCTTTAACCTCGCCGACTGTGAAGCTCTTACTGTCATTTACAGACAGACATGCAGGAAACGTTAATGCTGCTCGTTTCCCGTCACATCGTTTCCTGTTTGCGTCTTGAGGTGATGACAAGCGGTCCGTCCCACCGAGGACAGAGACGAGAAGCCGTTTAATAGGAGGAATGAAGACGTTTTCTTCATTCGTGGAAAACTTTGTTATATTTTCACGGTTTTTGTTTCCTGTGAGGCTGAAAAGTTTGTCTTAAACTCAAACTGGATGTTTTAAATTTGTGCTGCTGTATTTTTTCTTCTTCATGTCAGTAAATCTCAGACCTGGCTGGATGTGACAGGTGGACTCAGAGCTCCATCTAGTGGCCTCAGGAGGAACAACATCCAACTGCATTTATTTATTAAATAACTAGTGTTAAATAATTAGTATCACAGTGTACTTATGTTTATAAACTACACTGTGCATCCATCCACCCGGCATATTTATAACACTTTAATCTGTATATGATGCATATAACACCTTCATCCTTCCCACACATCTGTTCATATCTTAATAATACAACAAATACTGTATTTGCTGTTTTATGCACCACTGGTTAGATGCCAAACTGCATTTTGTTACCTTGTACTTGTCTAACGACAATAAAGCTGTATCAATTTAAGAAAGGAGGGCGATCATGTATCAGCCTGTGTCTGTTTGTCTGTTAGTAAAATACCAGATCTAAAACCTCCATCAGGTAAACTTCTTTCACAGCCTCAGTTTTTAGGTGACAAATCAGAAACGTTGCACCTGCAGATTATTTCTACTTGTCAGACGTCCTGTGAGAGGATTTCTGTGTGAAACCGGAGTCTGGTTGGATAAAACGTCCCTCGGAGCTGCAGACGGTGCCGACCCACCTTCACAGCCTTAGCCGTCTCCAGAGACTGCTCAGGTGGGATTCCCACCTCTCGCTCCCTGAGCAGCTGCTGGGTGAAGTAGGTGATGTCCCGCCCGGCGATGGGGATGTGTTTTATACAGCTGCCGATCACGTAGCCTTCGGCCTGAAACACGGAGAGACAGACATCAACCCAAACCGTCACGAACAGCTGCAGGAAGTGTGCCTGAACTCACCACGGGGATCACGTGAGTCACGCCGTCTCCGCTGTCGATGACGGTTCCCGTGAGCGTCCGTTCCCCCACCTGTCGGGACGTCCAGGAGGCAGCGAGCGCCAGCACGGCCTGCCTCCAACAAACACAAGGAAACGTCACAAACGCCCCCAAATTAAATCACCGTGAACTGAAAGCGTCCAGGAGGACTCCGACCTGCACGGCGATGTACAGCCCCGGCACGTTGAATGACTCAAACATGATCTCTGCCGTGTACTCTCGGTTCTCCGGCGTGTTCAGCGGCGGCTCCGTCTGCAGACACCAGAACACAGAACCGTCACTCACACAGAGGAGAACAGTTCCGGGGTTCTGAGTCCGGACCCGGCTCTCACCAGGAGGAAGTAGTGGTCCTCAGGCTCGGCCCGCAGGTACTTGAAGATGATCTGCTCCATGAAGCGCTCCATCAGGTCCCAGTCCTCCACGATCCCGTGGCGGATGGGCCACTGAGGTCAGACAGAGTTCAGAGGTCAGGGAGTTAGATCACCGCTCGGCTGAAGACAAAGGTCAAAGGTCAAAGCTCAAGCCCACTGATCCTTCACTGAACTACAGACTGCAGGAGAGGAAATCAGTCCACTCACTTCTAACTGGACTGTTTTCTCCACATTTCTGATTTTTTTTAAATATAATTTAAAACACTCTTAAGCCTCCCTGGTAAGGTCTATTCGGGGGTTCTGGAGAGGAGGGTCCGTCGGATTGTCGAACCTCGGATTCAGGAAGAGCAGTGTGGTTTTCGTCCTGGCCGTGGAACACTGGACCAGCTCTATACTCTTAGCAGGGTCCTTGA
>NC_051435.1:1965038-1971937 GCF_001649575.2 Kryptolebias marmoratus | reverse complement strand
GGGACTGGGAACGCCTTGGGATTCCCCCGGAGGAGCTGGCCCAAGTGGCTGGGGAGAGGGAAGTCTGGGTCTCCCTGCTTAGGCTGCTGCCCCCGCGACCCGACCCCGGATAAGAGGAAGAAGATGGATGGACGGATAATTTAAAACAATTAAATGGAAATATGAGATAAATCTGGCTTGACTTCTGGAGATCATCTCTAAACCCCCTGCTTGGTGTTTTGTGTCCCACAGCGGGGCTCGAGACTCCTTCCCTCAGCAACACTTCTACCCGGGTAAAGAGGAGGAAGTGGATCCTCTCGGTCCATCTAATCGCCATGGAAACGCAGTTTGTGTCACACAAAGACCAGCCGGAGTAGCTGCAACATCTAAACATCGGTTCCACCTGCAGCGTCTTTAGGAACACAACAACACCTTGTCCTGTCTGGGGCCACACCCCACAGTTTGAGAAGCACTGGTCCGAAGCCTTTCGTGTCTCGTCTCTTTATACAAGACGTCCTGATGGAGGTCCAAACTGTTTGAGGACTCAGTTCTGTGAACAGACGGCTGGAATGTGGCTCCAACACCTGACCTTTATGGTCTGGTTCATAAAACCCTGAGCCTCGGAGGGCTGAAGGTCTCGAGCTTTTATTTATTTATTCATCACCTGACCTCATAGCTTAAAGGTTCCTTATCCTGTCTGTACAGAAATATATTCAAATAAACAAGAAGAGACAGAACAAAAACGATTAAAGCCTCTGAAACTGATCTCATCTCCTGAGTCAGCTGACAGGTTTAATGACGCTTTAAAGACTTTCAGAGCTGACTCAGTTCAAGATGGCCGCCGCAGCTCTAAGGGTCAGTTTGGCAGATGTATTTGGTGTGGTAGTAGCTGAGAGTCGTGATGTACCTTGGTGGAATAAGTGGGTTTGTCGATGGCTTCATCTCCGATGTAGAAGTCCAGGTCGTCCACCCCCTTCATCATCCTCCTCTGGGCCTGGTCCCCCACTTTGGCCGACTCTTTGATGGAAATACCTGAAATTTAAACAAACGGTGAAACTCGGAGGTCGGCAGAGACGAGCAGTTTGACCCAACAAAGGAGCAGGAAGTCTTTAAATAAACACTCACATGACGGAATGATGAACTGAGGTTCTGTGTTCCCTGCGTAGCCCAGTTTAGTGTATCTGGAAGAGAAGAGGATGGTTACGGACAGACTCTGCTGACTCTGTTGTTGTTGGCCCACGGAGCCGGCTGTTTCCATCAATGCCAGCACAGCGCCGGAGTCTTTAATGAGTCCAATAAGAGACTCATTCATGATGTCCTCTGTGAACTGAGGGACACAATCTGAACCCGTCAGTCTCAGACAACCTTGAATCCTGAGGTTTGATCTCTGAGGATGAACTCCTCCTCCAGCAGGAGGTCTGATTATACTGAGGTTCTGGTTCTGGACCGTTCTGTTTGTCGGACAGATGGCCTCACATCTGACTCCAGAATCAGCCCAAACCATCAGCCCTCCACCACCGTGCTGACAGCTGGGAGGAGCTGGTTGAGGTGTTTTTAAAAAAGCTTTAACCTTTGATCTTTAACCTGCTAACTGAGGCCTGTAGAGTCTGAGCACTGCACGGTCTGACCTTCAGGGTGAAGATCAGCAGCTGTCCTAAATGTTTCCTGTTCTCTCTGTAGAACGACAGACTCCTGATGACCTTTGACCCTTCTCATATTGATGAGCAGCAGGTCATTGCTGATGTCTTTCCGCCCTGGCGTTGTGTTAACACACCTGTAGCTCCAGAACAGCAGACTGTCGGCCATTTTGGCCCAATTCTTCTAATAAATAAAGACACGGGGGCTCTGCTGTGTTGATTATTCCAGATTTAGGTTTTATTATTACGTTCTGATCTGTTTAACCTTTGAACTGGAAGAACTTGAGCTCTGACAGATCAGAGAACAGGACAGTTCTTCAGTTTGTCCTGATATGTTAAACCTTCACACCACCTCCATGTTTCAAACATTTAGCTGCGACTCGGAGTCCTTCCATCAAAGCCTCTGGTTTCCTTCCTTCACATGTCAACCAGATGGGAAGTCTGAAGGATGAACGCCAGAACACCGAAGCCAGACCGGACCACACCCGGGTCCAAACAGAACCTCCTGTGACACCAGCAGGGTTTAACAGCAGGTTTCTGTTTAATTCACCTTCTGCTGCAGAGAAAACCGACACTTTCCTCCTGAACGCTGACAGGAAGCAGGAAACAAGAACAGGCTGTTTGAGACAATTTCCTCTGCAGAACTGCTTCTTATTTTATGTTTTTATTCATGACTGCCTGACAGAAACAAAGACAATATCACCACATGAGCTTCAGATGGATGTCTGCAGAACTGAAGGACAAAAAACAGATTCAGTCCTTTTTCTGTCAGACGTGGAGCTAAATTAATCCCGTCTGTCGTCACTGAGCTGCTTCTGCAAACAGCTTTGTTATATTTGCTTTAAAACTGAAACTAAATCTGCTGAAATTATTGTTTTTCTGCAGCGAAGAACAGAAGAATAAATCTGGAGTAAAAGTGATGAATCACAACAAAACGTTAAAAAGCACAAGGAATGCATATCGCCCGCCGCAGTCCTGCACACTGATCAGCTGGAGCTCAGAGGTCGTGTTGGGGACGACTCCCGGCTACTACCACACCAAACCTGGAAACCTGACCGAGCCGGAGCCACTTCTGGGGACCTTTCTGCACGTTTCCCTCAAATACCTCCATTGGTTCAGGAGATATTTTACTAACAGACAAACAGACACAGGTCCCAATAAACCCGGCAGAGGTATCAGGTTCATATGAGGCTGAGGAATATTTACACCAAAATCCTCGTTTTGGTTCAGGTTTTACCATCAGATCTCCATATCTGAAGGTAAACATGGTCCTCAGCTCTGGGTGTTTAAAAGCATGAACTCATCCCTCAGAAACGTCTGAGCGTGTCGACTCCAACCTGCCCGAACAAGCTGAAAATATGCCGAGCTCCACGCAGAGCGCTCTGGTCCGACAGAGCATTCCTGCAGCTCGTCAGCTGCTTCAAACGGCTTAAATTCCACAAACACGAAGGATAAAACCCGTGTCTGTTAATTCTCACGTCAGGAAGTCCTCCTTCAGGCTGAAAACGGAGAACTCCACCCGTCAGACCTTCAGCCGCAGCACCTGAGGCGTTTCTCTCTGCAGGTCGTCACGTGGTCGGACAGCGGCCGGGGCCCGCCTTAAAGGAAGTCCAGACGTCATCTTCTGGACACGACGACTCAGAAAGAGCAGCAGAACTCTGTCAGAACCTCCAAACATCTGTCCACAGCTGGCACTCCGAGCAGCAGCTACGGAGCGTCCCAGTTTCCAGGACAAAAGCTGAAATCTAAACTCTGCTTTCTGCCTAAAACATGTCCTGATCCGGTCCTTGTTTCTTACGTTTTCCTTCCAATGACCCAGGCTTTCTCTGTGATCACTTAAAGTGATTTTATTCAGCAGTTATTTGATATATTTCTCTGCTTTTTCACTCAGTTTCAGTCCTCCTCCCTGAACGCTGACCTGTGAATGACTCAGAAGGACCATTTGTTCTGATTTGTCGAGCTAAATGTGAAAAATCACAAACAAAGAATCAGATTTTAGCTCAGAGGAGCCGTTAGCTGAAGACCCCTGTGTCTGACCACTTTAACACAAAGTTCGGCTGCTTGGAAGGAAAACACAAACAGATATTTAGTCAGAAACAGAGATTATCTGTCTGACTTCTTCTGGTGTCCGTCCTGGTGCAGATCAGAGACGGCAGACTGGGACAAAGAGGGGTGTGTCTCCAGTTTTAACCATTACAGATAAAAAAGACGCACATTTAACTTTAAATGTTGTTATTCCAGAAGCCTGAAAAGTGTTTTTTTCCTGCCTCGAACTGAAAATGAAGCCTTCACAGCCCGGCAGGAACACATGCAGGGTGGTGCTGAGGCTGAAACAGTCTGGAGGCAAAAACAAGGTCCAACAGGAACTTCAGGAGCACGTTTCCTGTCCCCAAAAACGGGTTTGGGAGCATAATTAACCCCATCCGGGTCCGAGCCGAACAAACGTCCCGGTGAAGCAGAGAAATTAGAGAAGTGGGTTAAAAATCCTGCTCGGATGCCGAGTTCAGACCATATAAGGAGTAAAAAGCGTGAATGAGGAAGCGTTTCAGGACCCGGAAGCTCCAGCGCGCATGCGCAGAAAAACATAAGCAAAGAAAAAGATTCATTAGTTTTAACGGGCTAATGTAACGGTTTCTGGGCGTTATAAGACAATGAAGTCAGTTTGAGCAAAAAAAATATATTTAAAGCTAAACTTTAAATGCACCAAATGTAAGTTAAATGAATGAAACCGCTAAACCTAAATGAATTATTTCAACAAGAACGAAGAATGCTGCTAACAAACAATAATAATTACAAAACAAAAGCGACAGCTGCTTGCCTCGGAGATGCTACAATTAATTCACTTGGATTATTTAGGGTTAAAGCCAGCAGACAGCGGTGGTGAGCGTCAGATAAACGAGCCAGAAAAGACCGAGCCGTGACACCGGCGGTGCCCGCTCCGCCCGCACCGAGCCGCGGCTTCAGCTGCTTACCCGGTGCCGCAGTCCACAACACACGCCGGTAACCGTCCAGCCATCTCTGCTGCTGGGGAGACGCTAGGTTCGGCTGGGGGGGCAGGAAGAGTCGACTGTGTCGGCTGGAGGATGTGGCAAGCCGTCCACAGGAGGAACCGTGAGCCCGCACAGAACCGTTTCCTCTTCCGCGGTGCTCGGCTGGAGGCAGGCGGGGAGAGGCAAGATGGCGGCGGCCGGTGTTGTGTCGAAGGATGTACCCCTGCTGAAGAAGGCCCGCCGACACAGGAAACAAACCCCTGTTTATACTCTTTAAAATCACTTTTCTTCAATTTTTATTAGTTTGTTTTAAATGTAGGTCATACGTTTTGCTTTCAGGCTAGGCTGCCAGTCTATATTACGAATAAAAAAGGCACAAAACTGAATACTAAAGAGCTTTTTTTGTGGAGCAGCAAATCACATAAATATGAACAAACATGACAAAATAAGAAAATTATAAAGTAAACTGCAAGTTTACATAAAGTTAAAGCTACTTTATGAGCAAAAAAAACTTTTAATTTAAGAAATCTGCTTTTATGTGTATTTAAAAAAGGACATAAGATGTGTGATTTTCAAACTTTAATTTTTTTCTTTTTAATTAGTCTTTTGTTCTGTTAGAAAAATCCCTTAGCTGTCATTCCTGAGTCAATATCCTGGAATTATACTGAGTCCTTCAGAGGACAGAAAGCTTTGATTTTTACTCAGTTTGTTTAAAGATAAACGGGGGTACAGATGACGGGGGTACATTTTACTGTACAACACCAGGCAGAGACAGGCTGTCAGTCACTGAGCGTCACTGAAGGCTGGACAGACTAAAGTCACGTTATTATTATGATTTTTAGGCATTATGCTTTTATTAGGTTTAGATATACACTTGCAATAAATTCATTTTTTCAAAACTTAAATTACATTAGTTATTTCAACAGAGTGAACTGATTTGTATTGTTTTTAATCCACATTTCATAACACTATTTTTAATTGTTTTTGCATCATATTGTTGTTTTTTTGCTTTTTATTTAAACAGGGTTTTAATTTTCATTTTTTTACAGTAACCCATGATGTGTTTTTGTACAAACTGCTTCACGCTGCACCTCTGTTTGTCGGCACTTCTTGTTTTTGACACCTTTTTGACGCTCAGACTGCTGTTCTTGTAAACGCTGAACTCTCCCACGATGCATCACTTCCTCCTGTCTGCAGAGGAGCGGACGCCGGACACAAATTCTTAAATTAAACTGAATTCATCACAACCACACAAAACCCACGAAGGAGAATCAGACACAAAATATTTTACTTTGAGTAAAATGCATTTATAATACAGCAAAAAGAAAATCACAGCAATTAAATAAAGTGTAGTCGCTCCACCACAAACACAAAACAAACATCAGGAGCTTCAAACAAACAGATTTGTTCATTTCTCTCTTCATTTTGTCCACATGATGGCTTCAGTTTAGATTTATCTTCATTAAAATCCATTTATTTCATAAAATATCTACATATGAAGGAGCTAACGCTAATTACAGAGGATATCAAACATGAAACATGAATTAAGTAAAAGTGTTGGACCGTGTCAGCCGTCCACGTCTCTCAGTGAAACTTATTTACAGTCTGTACATTTCCACTCACTGCTGCTTATTTCAACACTACATGGTAGCCGTCTGAGTTTTCATCTGAGTGAAAGAGAACAAGATTCCAGATTAATAATCAAGTTAAAAGTCTCTGTTTTTATTATCAGAGACCAAAATTCACCTCTTATTGTGCTGATGATGAAACTCGCTTCTTCCCTGAAGTTCTGCACCATCTGAAACAGAACAAGTTATTAATAATTAACCTGAAAGTTTTAGAGTTTAGACTTCCTGCCTTCTGACAAAAAGGACCAAATCCTCGTTTTAGTGTCCATTTTATACAACAGTCATCCTTTGAGTTGGACAGTTCTTACATGAAGCTCTGAAGATGTTCCAGAAGCTGCCTGAGATGATCTGTTTCTGTAGCTAAACTCACATGCAGATTAGTCTCACTCCCCTCCCTCCTGAGGGTCATTAGGGTCCTCAAAAGAGTGTCTCTTATCCCTGATATGTAGGTCTTTTGTCCTTGAGGTGAACCGGACTCTGTCTGACAGTCTCGGTCCATTTCCAACCCAACAGGACTCTCAGACACAGGTTGGTCCACCCCGAGGACACACAGGCCGGTCCATCCTGAGGACACACAGGCTGGACCACCCCGAGGACACACAGGCCGGTCCATCCTGAGGACACACAGGCTGGACCACCCCGAGGACACACAGGCCGGTCCATCC
>NC_051435.1:1958741-1963704 GCF_001649575.2 Kryptolebias marmoratus | reverse complement strand
GAGGACACACAGGCCGGTCCATCCTGAGGACACACAGGCCGGTCCGTCCTGAGGACACACAGGCCGGTCCGTCCTGAGGACACACAGGCCGGTCCATTCTGAGGACACACAGGCTGGACCACCCCGAGGACACACAGGCCGGTCCATCCCGAGGACACACAGGCCGCGTCATCCTGAGGACACAGAGCTCAAAGAGAAGGGACACTCTTTGGAGGACCAACATGTTCAGATGTTGGACAGAGAAGACAGATGAGAGGACAGTGAAGGAAGACATTTACATCAAACTGAACTGAGGAAGCTCTGCGGTGCAGCTGGTTTGTTTGGTTCTGTTTATTTCTGTGTTCCGACTAAAAGCAACATGAAGCACGTTCAGGGGAGCCTGAATAATCTGCAGTTTCTGCTGCAGGTCAGGAGGTCTCGTACCTCGTTGGACACCAAGATGTGGATCCCGGTGGTTTTCTGTCTGTAGATCTGAGTGATCTGCTGAGGAGTGATGTTGTAGAGGACGGCGATCTTCTCCGACAGGTCCATCAGCGTCCGCTCCTCCAAGTACAGAGCGTGGTAAACTGTGAGGACAAAGGTGGCCTGTTAGATATTTCATTTCAGGAAATATCTCAAGATAACTTATTTATCTCGTTGATGAAGCTCAATTTAATTATGTCATGTTGAGATAACAGACCTCGTTTTCTCCATAATTAGTTATTTAAATCCAGGATAACTTGTTTTCTTATAACTCTAAATATTTTTAAATGACACTTAAAAGCAGGGAACTGATTTCAGCTGAAAATGTTGGATAAAGGATCATCTCCAGGTGAGTTCCAGATGTCATGAAACATTAAAAACAGCTCAGGATCTGTAAAACTGATCGAGCTGTAACCATTCCTGTGTGGCAGCCATCTTGACTCAGACCAACAATAATAAAAGGTTTGACTTTTATGTTTAAATGAAACAAACCTTCAGGTCTGGTTGACAGATCTCTCACATCGAGCATCAGGGTTCAGACCAACAGGAACCTTTGTGTGTTGAAGTTTGTGTTGCTGGGGGAAGGTTTGAACGGGGACTCACCGTCTCCTGGTTTGACGTTGGTTTGGCTCCGGCTCTGCTGCTGACACACGTAGATGGTCAGGCGAGGCTGGACAGACCTGAGGGACAGAAGACATGTCTCTCAGATGATCTTTGTCCTGCAGGAACGTCTCTTTTTACTGAGCTTCACACATAAACGATCCAATTATCCAACATCAAATCTGACATCTTGGTGCTGTTTTTTATTTCCTTTCAGTTTTTAGTTTTATATTTTTGTCACTGAATGAAAAAAACACAAACATTATTTGTAAAATCACGAGTTCTTAAGATTAGCATCTAAACCCGATTATGGGTTTCTGTGGATCCGTTTACCCGCCGGACGTTAAGAGTTAAACCTGCGGTGCGTTCAGGAGCGAGGAACAAATGTTGGAGTTTTTATTAACCCTCCCTGTTGGCGGCAGCGAGGTCGGGTTCGACAGCTGATATTTTTCATCCAATCTGACCTGGAGGCAGAAACCCACGGGCCGCAGGGCAAACAAAAAGTCTGATAAAACATTAAAACATGAAATAAAACTAAAACTGGATGTAAAATAAAGAGCAGCGTGGAAATGTGCTGAAACGTCACAGGGTTGATGTCAGGGAAACTGAATAAACAGACTAATGAGCACCAAATAAATGATACAACTTCTTGCCGTACAGGAATCATCTCGGTTCTCCTGCAGGTAAAGAAAACGGGCGCTCGCTTCTCGACGGGAGCGTTGACCGCCTGTAACTGACGCATCAAACGGCCGAACTGGGCCGAACTGGGCCGAACCGGGCCGAACCGGGCCATCGCGGTACCAGTACCTGTACCGTTCCTCCAATCAGAACCACTTCAGTGGCTGTTTCCAGACAAGCCGACAGTCGAGGCTGAACGGCTGTAGGTTTGGTGTGTGCTATTCTGAGCTCGCAGACTTTATTTGTATATTTTCCTTCCTGTGACACTGTGGTGCAGCGGTTATGGAGTCAGATTTGGATGCAAACCTACATATTTACGGCAGCTTAAAGCTGTTTTTCTAAGAGAAGGGAGAATAAAAGCTGCGTCTCGGTGCTGTTACAAGAAAGACTGTGTTTAACTTCCTGTTCAGGCCGGTGAGAACAGGAACATCTTCTGGTGATGAAGCCACACAGTTTCATGCCTCACTTTCTCTTCATGGTGTTAAAGAGGCGAATGCCGTCAGCTGGACCGCAGATCTGGATCAGATCTTCTCGGCTCATCCTCAGGAGATCCGCTCCTACAACAGCAGCAGAAAACAAAATCTGTCTCGGCTTTAAAGTCCCGATCTGACGGCGGGTCAGAGTAAATCCCCTCCCTCCTCTGCTTGGCTTCATGTTTTACAGGCTTCCCTCCGGAGCCTGGCTCATGCCAGCTGACAAAATAAACTACAAGTGGATTTTCAGAGTAAAGTTCAGGTTTAGTCCTTAAAGCTGGACAGATTATAATTCCTGGCACCTCTGTTGAATCTGAGACAATAAGATACGGATCACGATGCTTTTATGTCCCCAGCTGGAAGGAGCCAGGCTCCGAACCCTCCTGACCTCTTCAACGTGTGCGAACATTTATCACCGTGTTACCTGAGAAGCTGGAGAAGAGCCTTGAGAAAGGCGCGAACCTGTGACGGTGCAGCCACTGCTGAGTGTCCTGCGGCGAGGACGACGGCAGGAGATGCTACATGTCAAAAAGAAGAAGAGTCCTTGAAATGAGTATAGCTGCACAGCATCCACTGTCTCCAAATAATGGCCTAAAGGGGATAAAAGAGCGAGGTTAACACTTTCACACTGCACCGGCCTCCATTACTTACATCAGAGCAGCCAGGCATGAACACCTCCCCTTGCTGGTTTGGAGAACAGTTGCTAGAAACGTGTGCATGAGGAAAAAAAAACAGATTGGGGTGATGATTGACTTGGTTAGTTTGGACCATCTGTGAGACACGTCAGCCAGCTTCCAGAGGGACAGAACGCACAACATAAAACTGCAGGAAAATAAAACTATTCTGTCTTTTATGACCTTTGAGGCAATAAATAGTATCCTCAGAGTGTGCTGCCCCCTTCTGGCCCTCCGTCGTATGACTACAATAACCAATAGCCGCAGGAGGAAGGAGTGACGTGACGGTTTGTTGGGTTTTGTGGTTTTTATGTCACTGCCTCCTTCACACAGGAGCTACTTTGAACCGAGCTGTCAGAAGTGTCAATCATTCATTCCTCAGTCTTAAAAACCTTTGAAATACAAACATTTATTCTACAAGAAGGATGAGGATCCTCTGTGGTGAGCACAGGGACTTAAAGAGCATGTGACGCCATGTTTAGGTGTCAAACATCCAACGAATCTTGACATTAATAACATAAATAAAGGCCACATTAAACAGAGTCTGCAGGAAATTATTTGGAGGGATGACAGCATGTAAGGCTTCAGACGCTACAGTTTCACTCCAGGAAGGTAACTGAGGTGGGTTTTTACAGAAATCACACCGTCTGGAATTCAAAAAGGCCGATCTGACAGGATGAACGGTCTGTGTAGAGCAGGGGTGTCCAAACCCTGGTTCCTGGTCCTCAGGGTCTTCATCCTGCAGGTTTTACCTGTTTCTCTGCTCCAACACACCTGATTCATGGTTAAATCACCTCTCCATGTTCTGCAGAAGCCTGTTAATCACCCATTGATTCAGATCAGGTGTGTCGGAGCAGAGAAACAAGGAAAACCTGCAGGATGGTGGACCTGAGGACTAGGGCTGGAGACCCTTTGTGTAGAGGACGGAGGAGCGAGGACCTGGACTTTCCCCAGGAAACCAGCTCTGCTTCATCTCACCGGCTGATGGAGGACAGGAGAGGACAGGAGAGGACACGTGGACCAGAACTCATGGAAGGCGGAGTGGAGATGGAGAGGACGGGAATAAAACCTCACAGCCATGAGGGTTGTTGTCCTGACGGCTCCGGGAACAACCAGTGAGATCTCACTTTCACCGCACTTCTGGTCGTGTTCGGTTGTGATCTGATGTCATCGCTCTTCGCCCCGTTTTTTTAACACATTTCTCAGTTTTCAACATGGAATTTAATCTTCCCATCACGAGCTACGACAGTAAAACTGCGTACAAATCCCGTTAAGTGCCCTTTAAAGTTCACCGATGTTTGTGGCTGCGATCCTTTGACCTCAGACCCCAGAATGACTCCAGGAACAAGTCAGAAAACCAGAATCGTTTATCGAGTTTTAACCTTTCTGTGAGGAACACCAGCTAATGATGTCTCTGTCTGCAACGTGCTCGGACATTTCAATGTGTGCAACAGATTTAATGAGACACAAACAGGTGAAAATAAAAACTTCATCAAGTATCAGTAAAAACAAATCGATTCTGGTTCCAAGATAACTCCAAGCTGGGAGAAACTTCTCTCATAGCATCATCAGATACACCTAAATGTGATCATTTGTGATTAAAAACGACAAAGTTTCAGAAACCGGAGGGTGGTGCTAACCGGGTTAACCCACGGTGCGAGTGCTAACTTACCCATCAGGGAAACTGCAGGGTGTTGGTGAGCTGTGGTAGACGGGGGACGGAGTGCTGGTGCTGCTGTGGTTCGTGAGGCTGATGGCGTCGGGCCACGGCGAGCACTGAGACAGGACAAAACCAAGTTGGACTGAAACACTGATCCTGTCCTGAAACTGCATCAAACATCAAACATCTGTCTGCAGCAGAACGGCCGTTTGAAGTCAAATAACTTTATATAAAAACATTTTACTTCTGAAAGGTTTTAGCCATGTTTCACATTTAGAGAAATATTTCATCCATCCATCCGTCCATCCATCCAACCGTCCATCCATCCAACCATCCATCCATCCATCCGTCCAACCGTCCATCCAACCATCCATCCATCCATCCGTGCATCCATCCAACCATCCATCCATCCATCC